>NC_052101.1:117166766-117466766 GCF_015852505.1 Tachyglossus aculeatus | reverse complement strand
CAGAGCACTGCAGTAAGCACTTGGAAAGTACAATTTGGCAACAGAGACAATTCCTATCCAACAATGGGTTCACAGTCTAGCATTTTGAGGTTTGACAAACGTGTGCCTGGTGGGGCACCATGTTGATCACATGATGCAACATTAAGAATTAATGCGTAATCTTTGGAAAGTAGGTTTGAGGCTGTAAAACATGGCTGATAGAGTGATTGCCAAATCGAGGAATATATATGAGAAGCAGCGTGGCTCAGTGGAAGGAGCACGGGCTTTGGAGTCAGTGGTCCTGGGTTCAAATTCTGGCCCCCGCCAATTGTCAGCTGTGTGACTTTGGGCAAGTCATTTAACTTCTGTGCCTCAGTTACTTCATCTGTAAAATGGGGATTAAAACTGTGAGCTCCCCGTGGGACAACCTGACCTTATAACCTCCCCAGCGCTTAGTACAGTGCTTTGTACATAGTAATTGCTTAATAAATGCCATTATTATTATATGGATTCTGAAAAATCATAAGCAGTCATGTGTAAAACACACTGACCATAGTAGTTCAATACTGCTTGGGAACCAAAGATTCACGAGTTTTGTTCCCATTGCTTCAGGTGGCTGCTATGAAATAGACCGAAGGATCTGAGGGAGGGTTTGGGAAAGTGAGGAAAGAATATCTGCCATACTCACTTCCCCCACCAAGCCTGCAGGCTAATTTCATTACCAGTCCCGAGCGGACAGGAGCAGTCTCGTAATCCTGCTTTCTACTGTAGTAATAACGGTGGTATTTGTTAAGCGCTTATGATGTGGCGAGCGCTGTACTGGCTGCTGGGGTAGAGACAAGATCCTCAGGTCAGATTTAGTGCCTGTCCCACATGGGGCTCACAGTCTGCGTAGGAAGGAGAACAGGTATTGAATCCCCACTTTACAGAGGAGAAAATCAAAGGTCAAAGAAGTAGCTTACCCGAGGTTTGTCCCTGCCCACAGAAATCCCAAAAGCTAGGGATCCACACTGATCTCGGTTTCTCGGCTCTCTCGATTTTCTACATCGCCTTTGGAACATGAACCCAGAGGGGAGTTCACTGCAAAGCG
Source organism: Tachyglossus aculeatus (assembly GCF_015852505.1). Classification (NCBI taxonomy): domain Eukaryota; kingdom Metazoa; phylum Chordata; class Mammalia; order Monotremata; family Tachyglossidae; genus Tachyglossus; species Tachyglossus aculeatus. Next base: position 117,465,697 of record NC_052101.1, on the reverse strand, counting down.
GGCAACTACTTCAGTCCAAAGAAACGAATAGCAGTTATGTAAACAATGAAGGGTGGTGACCCAGTGCGCCGGCTGCTTCAAACTTGGCATGAAGGTACTGAGCATGATCAGAATCAATCGATCGTATTTATTGAGCGCTTACTGTGTGCAGAGCACTGTACTAAGCGCTTGGGAAGTACAAGTAGGCAACATATAGAGACGGTCCCTACCCAACAGTGGGCTCACAGTCTAGAAGGGTCCCAGTCAGAAGTCAGGGTAGAGGTGAGATTAGATAGGCTGCATTCCCCTGCCTCAGTTTGCCCCAATGTTTAAACCTTTCATATACCCACCCTGCTCCTGAGGGCTAGAAGGGAAGAGCAGCTTTATTTATTTATTTTTTAAACCTGATTGCCCCATTGCCTTTACTCGGGAAACCCTGCTTTGCTGCAGCTGTCTCTGATTGTCCTTTCCCACAGGTTGTCATCAATTTGCCACATGTTCTAGGTGGCTAAGATGTTGCATGCCTAGAAATAGGATGTGGGAACCTAATCCTGGAAGTATATAGCTGGGGAATCAGATATCAGTGGGAGGGCTTCACACTCCCTTACCTGTAGAGCAGCTTGGCTGGAGACTGCTTGGAGAAGGAGGAAAAGGAGCTAGGGGTTTTTTGTTTTGTTTTGTTTTTTTAAAATATTTGTTAAACCCTTTCCGTATGTCAGGAACTATACAGTATGGCTCAGTGGAAAGAGCACAGGCTTGGGAGTCAGAGGACATGCTTTCCAATCCCGGATCTGCCACTTGTCTGCTGTGTGATGCTGGGAAACCTCTAATGCTAACCTTCTCACTGTACCTCGATCTTGTCTATCTCACCACCGACCTCTCACCCACATCCTACCTCTGGCCTGGAACGCCCTCCCTCATATCAGACAGATAATTGCTCTCCCCCACTTCAAAGCCTTATTGAAGGCACATCTCCAAGAAGCTTTCCCTGACTAAGCCCTCCTTTCCTCTTCTTCCACTCCCTCTGCGCCACTCTTGCTCCTTCATTCATCCTTCCTCCCATCCCCACAGCACATATGTACATATCTGTATATATCTAATATATTTATTTATATTAATGTCCGTCTCCTCTAGACTGTGAGCTTGTTGTGGGCAGGAATGTGTCAGTTATATTGTATTCCCCCAAGTACAGTGCTTTGCACATAGTAAACACTCAATAAATATGATTGAATTGAGTAGGCGCCATGTAGATACATGATTGTCAGATAGGATACAGTTCCTGACCTACATGGGGTTTACTGTCTCACCCCCATTTTACAGATAAGAAAACTGAGGCCCAGAGAAGTTGTGATTTGCCCGAGGTCCCACAGTAAGCCAGTGGCTGAGCTGGGACTTGAACCCAGGGCTCCTGACTCGCAGTACGGTGCTCTTTCCTTTAGGCCTCCCTGTGTTTTTCCAGACGAGGCCAGGCTTACCATTTTTCCTGTGTGACAAAAGGGAGGGGAAGAGTGCACTAAAACTTTTTTGTTGACAGGGCGTTTTATGTAGTCAGTAAGCTAAGAGACATTACTCAATTCTTAATTTTCTGTACCCATATGTGTTTAATTTTGAACCAGCTTCTAATGAGTACTGCTTACTGCCAGTAAAAATGTCTTGTCGAGCTGCCTTTAAGAGGACATACCCCCACCCCAGAGCACAAAATTTCCTTATGTGGGTGTAGCCTATTTTCAGAGAACATGCTAGCGCTAGAGAAATTTTTACCTAAAACAGTTTCCCTTAGGCTGTGAGCCCCATGTGGGACGGGGACTGTCTCTAACCTGATTACATTGTACTTACCCCAGAGTTCAGCACAAGTGTAAGCACTTAACAAATACTACTGTTATTAGTATTTCACTCTATTTCCTCTGAAAAGTGTTTGCTTTACTATTTATTTCTCAAGCTGTCCCCTACTTGGAGAGTATTGATCCTTCAGTTATTATAAATGTTTCTCCAAATGGAGTAAGCTGGACAATGGGGTAAAACAGCTCAAATGGTTTTTGGGGGGCGGAGGGGGCGGGAATCAGCAGTAGCTTCCCTCCAAAAAAGGAGGTTCAGAATGTTTAAAGAAAATCAGATTCATTAGAAACAGGTAAATGTGTTTTCCTAAATGGCTAGTGTTGAATCACAAAGGATTTTGTGAGGATGCCCTAGATGGTTCTTCAGTCAATCAGTAGTATTTATTAAGCAGAGCACTATGTGCAGAGCCCTGAGGAAAGCGCTTGAGAGTATAATTCATCAGAAGTAGTAGGCACATTTCCTGCCCAATAACGAGCTTTTCGATGAGAAAGTTTCACCATTGCCATAAACAAGCACTCCTACGTCCGGTGGTTTCACCCCTTCCCTCCACCATCCCAGAGAGTTGCAGCTCAGATCTGGCTCAGTGGAAAGAGCATGGGCTTGGGAGTCAGAGGTCATGGATTCAAATTCCGGCTCCGCCGCTTGTCAGCTGTGTGGCTTTGGGCAAGTCACTTAACTTCTCTGTGCCTGTTACCTCATCTGTAAAATGGGGATTAAGATTGTGAGCCCCACATGGGACAACCTGATCACCTTGTATCCTCCCCAGTACTTAGAACAGTGCTTTTTGCACATAGTAAGCGCTTAACAAATACAAAAATTATTATTATCTGGGGATGGGGATGGTAAGATTGTAGAATATTACAGGTGAGTCGAAGGACCCATTGAAAAAATTTGGTTTAAATGGATTTCTTAACTTGATCAAGCTGGCAGTTATGGCCCTTTGAACACTCTGTTGCGGTCCCCTTTGCTTCTCAAAATACGGGCAACCTATGCAAACAAGCTGAGGAGAAGAATCATGTTCTTAATTAGTGCTTTAAAAATAGAAAAAATCCCCAGCTGCTACTGAAAGCCTGCAAAACCCTGGGGATTGTATAAAGCAATTCTGACTTGCTTTACAGGCAAGGCAGGAAACTACTGCCCAGAGGGTTTGGAATTCCATTGTAAGGGAGTAGTATTATGGCATCTATTGAGTATCCACTTGGCACACTGTATTGTACTAAGCGCCTGGGAAGTTGAAAACAAAGAAACGACAGGTTCCCTGCCCATATAGAGCTCACACGCAGAGACCGAAAGTGTCCTCCTTGGAAAATGCAGTTCTCTTAAAGACAGGCAAGGCACAGGTCAGATCCATCCACTTTTCTCTGAAGTGTGGGGTCTTTGTGCTGTCTTGGGCAGAGCTTTGAAAACTGGGAAGGGAATGAGCCAACCTCCGTAGGATCGGGGGAGGGGAGAGACCCACTTTATGGTCTCCCCCCTCGTTCTGTCATCCACATCCTCCCCTTGGCCTGGAATGCCTTCCCTCCTCGCCTTCCCTCCTCGTATCCACTTCAAAGCCTTATTGAAAGCACATCTCCAAGAAGCCTTCCCTGACTAAGTCTTCCTTTTCTCTTCTCCCACTCCATTCTGTGCCACTCTTATTTGCTCCTTCATTCATCCTCCCTCCCATCCCCATAGCACATACATATACATCTGTAATTTATTTTTTTATTTATATTGTCTGTCTCCCCCTCTAGACTGTGACCTCGTTGTCTGATGTTATATTGTACTCTCCCAACCGCTTAGTAAAGTGCTTTGCACCCAGTAAGTGCTCAGTAAATATGAACAAATGAATGAGTGGTCAACTGCTGATGCAGCCTAAATTTTTCAAGGAAGAGTTCTGAGATTATCCAGGGGTGGCTACTGGACAAGCAGCATGGCTTAGTGGGTAGAGCCTGAGAGTCAAAAGGACCTGGGCTCTAATCCCAGCTCCATCATTTGTCTGCGTCTGCTGTGTGACCATGGGCAAGTCACTTCACTTCTGTGCCTGTTACCTTATCTTTTTAAATGGAGATTAGGACTGTGAGCTCTATGTGGGACTCACATGGATGACTCTGTCCAAACTGATTTGCTTGTGTCTATCCAAGCACTTAGTACATTGCCTGACACATAGTAAGCGCTTAACAAATGCTACAGTTATTATAATTATTACTGGAGTCATCATCTGATGGGTGTCCACACGTCTAAAGAACTCAGGTATAACTAAAAAAAACCTTGTTCATTGTCCAATCACAACTTAATTATGGACACCCTAAATAACCATAGTTAAATTGTAAGTTTTGTGCAAGAAGCTCAGAATAATAGTGTCAATAATAGTATGATATTTATATAATATATATATTTATATAATATAATAATATATATAATAATGTGGTGTGTATTAAGCACTTTCTGTGTGGTAGATATAAGAGAATCGGGTTGGACACAGTCCCTGTCCCACATGGGGCTCATGGTCTAAGTAGGAGGAGAACGGATATTGAATCTCTGTTTTATAGAGGAGGTCATTGGGGCTAGTAGTGAAGTGACATACCCAAGGTCACACAGTCAACTGGCAGTGCCGGAATTAGAACCCAGGTCCTTTGAGGCCCAGGTTCTCCACTAGGCCACACTACTTCCCTTGGGCCAATTACTGGCTTCTGTCGTCCTTCTGGGTATGGAAAGGAGAGAAAGAGAGTGAGCGAGTGCATGAAGAGTCATCCCAGAGTCCTCAGAAAGGTGGTATTGGGAGGGGACAGGGAGAAGCAGAGTGACTTAGTGAAAATAGCTTGGTCCTGGGAGTCAGAGGACCTGGGTTCTAATCCCAGCTCTGCCACTTGTCTGCTGTGTGACCTCAGGCAAGTCAGTTAGGTTTTCTGTGCCTGTTCCCTCAATCTGCGAAATGGCGGAGTGAATGCCTGTTCCCCCTCCTGTTTAGGCTGAAAGCCCCATGTGGGAACTGATTATCTTGTATCTATCACCATGCTTGGCACATAGTAAGCGTTTAACCAGTACCTTAATTATTGTTATTACTCGGGGGCAGTCTTGCAGATGGTGAACAGGAAGAGTGTGTGTCTTTGGCTAGCACTTTAAAATGTGTATATTAAGGGTCTCTGGCCATTGCTACTTCTAGCAGTTTCACTTGCTGGCACCTCTTGTGCCTCACCCTCTTAGTCAAGGCTCTGTCCTGAGTCCTTTGCTGCTCTTGCACTCCACTTACTCTCTCAGAGAGGTCATCTGCTCTCATCTACCACTTACGTGCAGACGACTCCTAGCCTGCGATCCCATCTCTCTGATCATCTCCAGAAAACCTCCCCTTGGATCTCCTATAGGCACCTCAAGGATAATATGTCCAAACTCTTCATCCTTCTCCCTAATCCCACTTCTCAGTTTACCTTCTCAGTGGATGACGTCATCCTTGCTGTCCTTCAGCTCTCATATAGGCTAATACCAAATCTTGCCCCTTCTTCCAGACATCTTTCAGATCCACCCAAACAGCTACCACCCCCCTGGTCCCAGCTTCAGTCATATTGTGACTAGACTATTGTGTTAGTCCAAGTTGGTCTCCCTGCCTCCAAACACAATCTCTGCAACACATCGCTGCATGATTCGTCTTTTTTAAATGCTTCATGGCACACATTTCCGCCTCCCCTTGCTCACGCCGGGCACAGTGAGTCTAAGTCAAAGATGTGAAGCTGTTCGTGAAGGTGCCATAGAACACCTTTTCAGACCTCTTGCCATTCGGCTGAGCATTGCTCGGGCAGTAATGTCTAAGAGGGAAAAGGGAAATTCTCTGGCTGGCAGGACGTGCATTAGTATTTGCTGTCTTCCCCTTGCTCTTGTTTAGCCCCCCTTCTGCTGCACGAAGTGGCCCGTGTTGTGAGATGGCTGGACGGAAAGTTGGTTGTACGCAGGGAATATCTGTTTATTCATTATATTGTAATCTCCCAAGCACTTAGTACAGTGCTGTGCGCACAGTAAGTGCTCAATAAATGCGATTGAATGAATGGTGTAGGGAATGAGTGCAGGAATGAGTGTGGTCCCCCACAAAAGAATATCTCTTGAGACCCAACAGCAATAGGGATGACTTGACCATTTTCTTGTTTTTTGTTTTCCTCAAGAAATAAAGAGCAGCAGAAGACAGATGAAAGCTGGAGGATCAGAGCAGGGCGTGGCTCAATGGAAAGAGCCTGGGCTTTGGAGTCAGAGGTCATGGGTTCAAATCCCGGCTCCGCCAATTGTCAGCTGTGTGTCTTCGGGCAAGTCACTTAACTTCTCTGTGCCTCTGTTACCTCATCTGTAAAATAGAGATTAACACTGTGAGCCCCCCCCCGTGGGACAACCTGATCATCTTGTTACTTCCCCAGTGCTTAGAACAGTGCTTTGCACCTAGTAAGCGCTTAACAAATACCATCATTATTATTATTATTATATGCAGGCTAGGGTAGTTATTTTATGGTGTAGCGCTACCTCTGGGCAGATCCCAACAATTGTCTGACAAAACCCCTCCCCAACACCCACCCCTCGTCCCCGACTTCTTCAGTTTGAGAGTGGAGTGGGACAGAAAAAGCCCCTCCTTCACCCCAACCAGGAAGGCAGCAGCAGGGGAACTCCATTTTCCCATAAGCCCCTTTATTTGGATGAGGTCAGCGGAAGGGTGCACAAAAGGGAAATGGCTACCCTGCCTACCTCTCGCTATGTTGTCCAACAGAGTCGAGGGAGGCGCTCAATAGTAATGGTCTAAGTTGGTAGTGAGAAGGGAATTCAATAATGGAAGTGTTAGTTGCTGATAGAAACAAACAGATGACAGAAACAGCCAGGAGGCGAAGGGTACCCCTGTGTTCTCCCTGACCCAGAATAATCCCCTCCCGTTCCCACCCCCCCACCCCCCTTCTGGGTTAGGTCAGTGAAAAGACATAGACGTTGAAAGGCAAAACAGAGAAGTGGTTTATCCTGCTTGCCAAAGTCAACTTCATTAATGTACTGCTGCTTACTGATCCTTAAACCCGGGTATGTTCAACTCTTGCACATAGTCTGCGAATCCCTTGTTTACCGTTGTGATTGAGTGTCCCCCTTTATATGTCATGTGCCCATAAACTGTAAATTGGTAATCCTTTCGGAATTCTCCCCCTTTCCTTGGCAAGGTTCTTGCCATTAGGGGTGGCTACCTTGCCTCTGAAATATTGTGTTAGATTTGAACTAGGCCTGTATAATGTTTAATTCTTGTACTGGTGGGTTGCAAGCTTCATTTTATCTCCACTAAAAGCATTCGTTTAGTTGGTCTGTGGGAGAGCAGATGCCCCCTCCATACTGGAACCATGGGACTCTATTTTTCACCTTTGTTTTCTCACCAGCGGGATAACCCAACTACAGTCTGACCGAAATACGCTGACCACTTCGAACTTGAACAATAAGATTCAATGCAGGTGCAGCATAGTTTCCATAGATACTGAAGGGCCGTGAAGAGTTCCAGGGTAATTTTCTTGCTTAGAGGGCTCTGAAGTGGAGCTGTTTTAGATTAGAGGAGGTCAAGATTTCCTGCCCATTAATTGACTCAATTTCACCATTCACTGGCATTCCCTTATTCGGGAATACTACTAAATGTCTCATTAAACTGTGCAGACTCTGAGAGTGCTTTTCTTTTCTGGCACACTTTCTTTTCTTAACTGTAAATTTCATTGTGCGAGCCATAATGGGCCTTCTACATTTGGGTGAGAAGGGAGCCGCATTTTAATCTACCATGGCTGTACGGGAGGCATTTTTTTGTTGTTGTTGGTTTTTGGTTTTTTTTTTTTTTGCAATTCCTGTGTTTCTTCCCCACATGCCCCATTCTCCCCCCCCCCCCCACCCCCCCCCCCCCCCCCCGGGACTTGTCAAACAACATCCTCCATTTCCTTTGCTGCTGCCATGTATAGATGAAAACTCAGGTTGATTTGAGTCATGGCAGTTATGTGTCATTTCTCCATTGAGTTTTTTCCATGAACATGATTGTTCATTCATTCAGTCGTATTTATTGAGCGCTTACTGTGTGCAGAGCACTGTACTTGTTACAACAGATTGTTATCTGTTGTACTCTCCCAAGTGCTTAGTATGTGCTCTGCACATAATGAGTGCTCACTAAATACCATTGAATGAAAGCTGCAAATTTGAGGGCCACAATTTGAGATAAAAACAAGAGGCCTAATAAATGCACTGAAATGATCACTTTTGGTGACACCTTGAAATGGGGACACTTAAAAGTGTGTGTGCGTGTGGGAAGGAAATGTACTTTAATTGAAAAACCCAGTCTGGAACTTTTAATTTACCCAGTTAAGATGCCAGTGCTTGTGCTTCCAAGTCTGATAAGAACAATGGCATTTTATTTCAACTTTTGTTTTGTCTCGGTATCATGTTTTGGCTTTGTGTCAGCATATTATCCTGATTTAGACTGTAAGCCCTTCAGGCTGCGACTGTGTCCTTGTGTGACCTGCACAGTGCTCCGGGCAGCAGTGGTGCGGAAGAATTATTATTCCTTGGGGGTCCTGGTTGATGTACAGAGAGAAGAAAGGCCATGAAATTGTGGTATCACTTCCCAGTTATTTTCTTAGATCTGTAGGTCCCAAATGTTCTGCCCCAAACCTGTCCTTCCCTAAGTTTCAGGGGCCACTTTCCAATTTGCGGTCGTTTCTTTTCTTTTCACAAATGACCACCTGCGTTTGCTCCCATTCCAGTGCCTAGCCGGCATCTTCAAGAATATAAAACGTCTATAAGGTTCCAACTCCATGCTCAAATACCCAGTGTGGTTTCCAAAGTGTGGTCTAGGAACATAAGTTGCAGGAAGCAAAAAAAAAAAAAAAAAAGGCTGTTTTTCAAATGGAAAAAACCCAAGCTTCCTCAGGGCCACTGTTGTCCTGGGGGAAGGGAGAAGTAGCCACCCTTAGAGCAGGAATTTAATGACATGAGAGATTCCCCTTTGAGCAGTGACCCCAGGGGTCCATGGTGATGCTGAGAATAAAAAGGAAAATGCCCTGAAAACAAAGAGGTGGAATCCTGTAGGAAGTGTGGATGGGGAGGAAAGCTCTGTCCTAAACTGCATCACTGGACCAAGCTTCTTTCCTGAAATCCTCTGCCAGGGGGAGGCAGGAATTGGAAGGGGCTGGAGTCTGTTTCTACTGAGGATTGGCCTCCTGTGCTTCCTCCCTAGCAGCCTTTTGGCAGAGACTCTTCTGGAGGCATCTGGGAGTGAATACCAACTCTCCCCACCTCTCCCCATCTTCAAAGTCTTTCCTTAATTTGTTTCTAACCTTCCTAGGTTCACTCCTAGCTCCCCCCCCCACCCCCAACCCCGAATTGTCTCTTCAGCAGTTCAGCTCCACCGAGCACTTGTGAACTCACAATAAATAACCCGGAGCACTCATGTATATATTCTCTTTTCCTTCCTCCTCTCCACAAATTATTTGCAAACTCTTTGAGGGCAGGGATCATACTGCCAAGCACTTGCTCGCTTATAACAACGATCTGCCCCCAGGCACTCGGTAAATACTTGTAACCAAATGGATCCAGTGAAAGGAAATGGCTTTGAGGGAAAAGATTTCTTAGGGAATTTCTCCCCAGGCCATCCTTTGGCACACAATTTGGCACACACATTGAGCCACGGTGTTGCTGTATCCTGATGGCAGTTGTTTCCATGGGCACAAGAGTTTCCAATGGTTTCAGATGTTCATTTTAGGGACCAATGTTTGCTATTTGTCATTTAAAGGAAGCTAACCATGGTGAGTGACTAGTGCTTGAGGGTGGAGCAGTGGCTCGTTAACGCTGTGTACATGTGGTGAGAGCATATTGTGAGGCTGCAAGCATTGAGTGTTCTGGGGGAAATATGAGGGGCAATTGAGAGCTTTAAAAGGACAGGGCAACAAGGAAAGGATTTATGGACAAAGGAACAGGAGAAGCAGGAGCGAGGCATAAAAAGCAAGAAATCAATGATATTTATCGATCGCTTACAGTATTAAGCTCTTGGGGAGTGTACAGTATGACAGTTGGTAGGCATGTTCCCTACCCACAAAGAGCTTACAGTCTAGAAGGAAAGTGAGAAGTCGTCTAGGCATGGGGTGGGATAAGGGAGAGGGGTTCGGAAAATGAATATGTGAATCAAGCACAGATGTTGAGATTAGAGAAAATAAAATGGGTTATTTGTGGAAGAGAGTGGGCCCGGGAGGTTGTGTGAGATTCGTTCTTTTGGGGGCGTTTTAGACTTCTAATCTGCCTCCCAACCCTTCCGAATGGAGAAAGAGGTTTGAGTGGAAAACATATAACATGGCCCATCATTCTAATTCTCCACGTCCCATGCTCCTCCATGACATTCCCCCTCCTGCCAGCTTTTGCCTTATTTCATAGTGTTATAGAACTCTTAATAACAACTGGAGTAATTGAATTAGTTTTGCCAAATAGCAAACTGAGCCTTTTGCCTACATTTGCCGTTTCCCCGCCCCTCCAATCCTCCTTCAAGTCCTACTCCCTAAGACATTTGAATTCCTCCCCCTTTCCAAGGCCATTGAGTTAAAAACACTGCATTCTGTAGCCTGTTCAACTTCTGGCAGCTCAAAACCCATTGCAGTAAATACTAAGGCTTTTGCAGAAATTGAGCCAGTATCAGAAAGGGCTTAATGTTTGTACAGTGCTTGTTTTACCAAAAACCTATAGGAGAATCAATCAATCCTTAGAGCTTTTGCAAAACAAGAACATGTGGTGTGGGACAGGGCCCTTCATTGGCTGATGGATATCTTGCACTACTGCTGTCAAACCACGGTTTGCAAAATGGAATAAATGTCTGTGGTGTAAAACAGTTGGCTCTCCAGGGTGGGTGGGGGGATATGAGCAAATAATGGTAGAGAAATAGAAGGATCCCCAACCATGGAGATGGGTCTATTTAATTGGAGGAGGGGAGGGGGAGGAGAGGTAGGGGTCAAACTAGGGCTCCGCAGGTAATGATAGAGATCGGAATGTCCACAAGCCCCTGTGAATGAGGATTAAGGATTCTAATAGCAGACTCTTGCAGTATGACCATTGGATTTGTTCCAGACAATGCAGTCTGGCCGATGACATGAATACTGTTCTCACCAGCTGCTTAAATCAGTCAGATGGGAAAGTAATCCTATTTGTGCTTCCCCACTGACACAGATTGCATAATTAAAATAGGGAAGATCTGGCATGAATGTGAATTAGTTGGTTGTGTTTTGATTCTACTTCTTGAGGGCTATGAAGTTGAATGGGTAGCCTGATGTAGCTGTAACCGTCATAACCCTGCATTTCACCGGCAAAGAAGAATATTTCTGGTACAGCATGGGGTCTTCCAGGATGTGATGTGAGTTGACTGCAATACTAGAGAGGCTAGTTCTCTGTCCATAGCAGTCCACCGTTGTCTAAGGTTCAGGGTGGTCATGGACTTTTGGCGGTGGGGGGTCGGGGGGGTTCAATTCAACCATACCCACAGTCCCTCTTGAGAGAAGGGGCATAGTGGGAGACAAGCAGTGTTGGCTTAGTGGATAGAGCACAGGTCAGAAGGATCTAGGTTCTAATCCCAGTTCTGCCACTTGTCTGCTAAGTGACTCGGGCAAGTCACTTCACTTCTCTGTGCCTCAGTTACCTCACCTGTAAAATGGGGAGTAAGACCGTGAGCCCCATGAGGGACATGGACTGTATCCAACCTGATTATCACCTGTCACTCTCAGTGCAGAGAGTTGAGATTTGTCTTACCTTTCATACCTCAGTTCCAGGATTCGAGCAGGGATTACTGGAATGTATTATTAGCTCAAGTCTCAAACCACGGCTTGCTCCGTGTCTCATTATAAAAGGATTGCCAGATGCAGTGAGAGCTGTCTCCACTTGGTTTACAAGAACAGGAAACAGGATTTAACACGGCCCCAAAATGGTATTAAAACTCATTACTGGAACCGTACATTAAGACCTGGGGTGTGGGCCAGATGTCAGGGCTGTTCCTCGGGAAAGGCCAAACAGCTTTGACAGTCTCACTTTCCAAAAGTACTTTTAGTGTGGGGAGTGCGGGGGGGAAGGAAGGAGGGTGAGAGTCAAAATCTCAGGCATGGAGGTAACCACAAGAGAGAAGCAGTGTGTTGCGATGGCTACTTCACCATCAACAGCGTGGGTCGGAGGCCAACTGGGTGTAGAGCACTTTACCGTGCGCTTGGGCAAGCCCAGCAGGAGTAGAATAGAACATGTGTTCTCTGCTCTCAAGGTGCTTAAAGTCTATAGGAAGACTGACCCAAATTATTTTCAGGAGGGAGAGCAAGAAGACAGAAGGGTGAATATCAGGATAAAATAGCAGCATGAGTAAGCGGGATATGCCTTAGAGAAGCAGCGTGGCTCCGTGGAAAGAGCCCGGGCTTTGGAGTCAGAGGTCGTGGTTCAAATTTCGGCTCCGCCGTTTGTCAGCTGTGTGACTTTGGGCAAGTCACTTCACCTCTCTGTGCCTCAGTTCCCTCATCTGTAAAATGGGGATGAAGACTGTGAGCCCCCCGTGGGACAAGCTGATCACCTTGTACCCCCCTCCAGTGCTTAGAACAGTGCTTTGCACATAGTAAGTGCTTAATAAATGCCATCATTATTATTAGTAGTAGTAGTACAGAGCTCTGTAATAACAATAATAATAATGGCATTTATTAAGTGCCCAACAAAAAACCTCCCCCAGATTGACATCTCCATCCCCAATCCCTAGTACTGTAGTTTTTCTTCAGTTCCTATTTAGCATTATTTTTTTTTTCATTTGTACCTTTGACTAAGCAGTTTCCCAGTTTTATTTTGATGTTAATGCTATTTCCTTAGTCGCTATCTCACATGTATTCTCTTGGAAAAATTCAAACAGGGAAAAGATCCTGGAAATTTATTCCCCTGAAGTGGCAAGTGGAAAATACCAGACTGACAAGGGCATTCAGCCATTTTCTCAACTGAATCAGGAAGTAATTTCAGATGGTTTGTTTAGTTTCAGTGATTTGAAGGCAAGCAGCCAAGGAGATCTAGAAACTGAAACCCCACTTAGAACAGTTACTCTAGATGTTTTTTGGTATTTTGCCTTAACTTAAATGGGAAGAAATCACAGTACACCCCAATGACTAAATTAGAGACATTTTGACCTCTTCCATATAGGTTGCTCACTGAATGCAATGCAGCCACCACCCCAAAGAAAAGTAGTTATATCCTTTAGACCTGATGCGTGAGCTTAAAAGCAAACACTTTTGCTGGAGCAGGAAAGCCAATTTTACCAGTTCAACGAATCCCAACCAGTTGATAAATTTTAATGTGTGTAGCTCATCTTTAATGGTTTCTACTCATGCATGGGGTTAAATTTAAATTTGGGATGGGTTTGTTTACATTTTGGGTTCCTTGAGGGGTAGTTTTTTGGGGTTTTTTTGGTGGGGGATGGTGCGGGGTTGTGTTCAACTAGCGAATGATGCTGTAACCAAGATAAGTTTGGTCCAGGACTGCTGTAATGGTTTGGGCTGTCACATTGCCCCACATGTGATGGCCAGTTGGATGACCCACCCCCTTATATATACAGAGCCGCTCCCATTAGGAACCCACCTTGACAGTCTGAAGGGGTGCCCCTCAGTTCCGGTGGTGTTGGATTGGTGAACACTTCGGGGTTCTCTTCCTACCTGTCCTGATTTTGTAGGCTTCAGTCATGTCCCATCTTGTCTGGTGCCTTTCCAGACTGAAGAGTTTGAATCTTTCTCCGTCTGCCTTCATGTAGAAGCGCCCCAATCCTCTTGATTGTCCCCGTATGTCTATCCGCTCTGTTGTATTATTCTCTCCCACGCACCTAGTACAGTGCCTTGCACATGGTAAAGCGCTCAATAAATCCCACTGAGGAGTGGACATGTAACTATGACCACCTATAGCCCTAAGTGGGGGAAAAGAGGTTGGGCTTCTGGGAGACCTCCAGCCCGACTCTGCCTAGTTGGACCTCCGACCAAGTGGCTCTGCCAGCAGCTAATGTTGTACCACTCACACTGAGGGATTTTGGCTGACAGCTTGGTAACTGTTTCCAGACCACATGGAGCCAGGCACTCCTGTGCAACCAAGCCAGTTGAACCGACAGAGTGCCGCCTTTGTTCAGACAGATCTTGTTTCAACCTCTCCATCTTTTCTTCCTCCCTGTACCTGTGTGTAAGACTCATCTTAGCCTGCTTATTAGTCCCTGTGCTTTTGCATCAGATACCAGTTGTTGATCCACAGTTGAATAAAAGTATATAAATACACACACACATATCTTTCCATTAAAGCAGAGACCCAGAATGAGGCTTCTTGGCTGAAAATGAGCCAGGTTTGGCACAGGATCTGCCCGAGGTGTCAGTTTCCTCTATTGCGAGTTCTTCTAGTCAACCATATATTACCATTGCATTCAGGAAACAACTGTCCATATAATTCAAGGTGGCGGTCATATTGGTGTGTACCCACAAAACATATGTTGTGGCAGCCACCACTCTGGGTCCCTACAAAGTCAGAATCAAAGATGGCCATCCCGGGTCCTGCTGTAGCATCCTGTCTTAGTGCTTGTCCGTTATTTCCCCTAAGTTTGTCTGTGCCATATTTCTCCCAACTGCATTGTTAATCTGTTTTCACTTTCACCCAAAGAAAAGGAACAAATCCCTCTCCTGGAACAAGTTGGTCAGGCCACTAAGTACATTTCCCCATCTTCCCAGTATTAAAAGACCTCATCTACCCTTTCTCCTCTGAGGCTTGGACAGACCAGTTTCCCAGGAAGTGATAGACTGATGGACCCTAGCTCAATTCCCAGAGTACCACGATATTTTCTGCACAAGTCTCTCATTCTGAGTTAGCAAATATTTGCCAAATTTTCAACTCAGCAGAAGTTAAATGCAGGAGGGAAAGGCACAGAAGAGAAGTAGTGTGGTCTAGTGCGTAGAGCATAGAACTGGGAGTCCAGAAGAATTCATTCATTCAGGTGTATATGAGTGCTTACCTTGTGTGGAGGGAGCACTGTACTCAGCGCTTGGGGGAGTACAATACAATAATAAACAGACACGTTCCCTGCCCACAACGAGTTTACAATCTAGAGGATCTGGGTTCTAATCTCCAGGCCCGCTACTTGTCTGCTGTGTGACCTTGGGCAAGTCACTTAATTTCTCTGCGCCTGTTTCCTCATCTATATGGGAATTAAGACTGTGAGCACCATGTGTCCAATCTGATTAGCTTGTGCCTACCCCAGCGCTTAGTACCGTGCCAGGCACCTAGTAAGTGCCTAACAAATGCCATTTAAAATGGGGTGGTGGAGCAGAGGGTGTAGATTAAGATCCAGTTTACCTTTGAACAAGATCTTGAAAAGTGTTTAATATAATTAAATGGGATCTGGCCATAATGATACCGAGCCTGGAAAGGCTGGGGAAAGGGGGAGGTGACTTTTTTTTTTTAAATCACGGATGAGGAATGCTTAATTCGTTCCGTGGCCAGCTTTGTGCCTTTACCTTCTTCTCCCCCACATGTTTTTCTTGACTCAGGTAGGGCCCCATTGTAGTGGCGGCCTTTGCTGCGGAACGTGCGGGTCAGGTCCCCATCACGTTACCGCTCAGCTACTTCACCACATTCAAACTCTGAAGAGTGAAACCCCAGTAGCAGCCGCTGCCGCCTCTTTCTGGGGAAGGCGTCAGAGCAAGGCTGGGCAAACCATGGCCCAGTAGTCCCATCCTGCCTCCCCTCTCGCCCGTGTAAGTGCCTCGTTGCACATAAGTACACCAGAAAACACAGCTTTTTTAGTAGCACGTTTCGAAGTTTTCAAACACTGTGGAAGTGACCTGAAGAGGTTTTTATGCACCAAGCCCCATACTTGTATGGAGAGCTCTTGGGCCCCCCCGCCCAGATGATGGTCCACAATTGAGCCAGAAGCCTGTGGAAGGGTGCTTGTGTACTGTGGGAAGAAGCTGAGTACTTGCAAGTTTGGAAGTGGAAGGGAGAGGCTTAGAATATTTGAAGGCCACTTCAGGTGACCCAGCAGGCCCCATGCAAGTCTGCCTTCCTTGCTTCATCTTTATTGAAAACCTTCTCGGTATAGAGCACTGCACTTGGGAGAGGGCACTGAAAGTCAGTTACAAAGAGCTTACAAATCTTACAGGTTGACAAGAGCAGTGTGGCCAGGTGCTGAGGACCCGGGCCTGGGGGGGTCAGAGGACCTGGATTCTAATCCTGACTCTGCCATTTGCCTGTTGTGACACTGTGGCCAAGTCACTTCACTGCTCTGGGCCTCAGTTTCCTCATCTGGAAAATGGGGAAACAATGCCTTTTCTTTCCCCCCTACTTAGATTGAGAGCCCTGTGTGGGATAGGGACTGTGTCCAACCTGATAAATTGTATGAGTCAAGCTCTGGGGCAGATAATAAGCACTTAAACACCATAACAATAATAATAATGTAAGACAGTAGTTAGACTGTCTCTCTAAATTCCCTAAGAGATACTAGCTGTAGCGATCAGGGAAGCCAGTGTTAATAAGGCCAAGTTTTAGCCTGTTCCTACTCATGGAGGACACCAGCCTTTCTAACTGACTCAAACCGAAGAACCTGGGACCAGTGTATTTATTGAGTGTTTTCTGTGTGCGGGGTACTGGATTAAGCACTTGGGAGAGTACAGTACAATAAAGTTGGTAGACATGATCCCTACCCTCAGAGATTACCGATAAGCAGCCTCTGGGCAAATTTCCTGAGATCTTTCCACAAATCATTTTTTGGTGACTTTTTAGTTAGCCTGCTAGTCCCTTTAATACAAATCTTTGGACTCCATTAAGTTTCTCCACAGGCTTGGTTTTACAGCTACTTAGGGCAATGTCCCATGTCGATGCGTCACCCGGTTTTGCTGATGTATTCCGCCCTGCCCAGTTACCTGTTGACTCCCTCCCCCACAACTGCTTGACTCCAAACTGTCTGCCTGTAGAGTCCAAAAGTAATTGCCCACATCCTAAACTCTAGTGAGCCCTAATCTGGAGAATTACTTACACATCCATTCCCCCGCCTAACTTTGAAGTACTCCCTTTATTGTTTTGACTGAGGCCTACATGTTCATGTTGGAAATGCTTGGTGCTGCCTCCTGCCAGTGACCCTGATACATATCCCAGATGAGGATTTCCATTGTGTCCACCATCCCTGGACAGGTTGCTGATGCCAAGCTCACAAGAACTCTGAATCTTCTTCAGTTCCATGTTCCCAAGGCTGCAGGTAGGGTTGGTCCATCACCTCAACTGTCTCGGTTTGGGAAATATGGATGGGCCTCAGTGTCTTTTTGCACCTGTGTCCAATTCCTGAATCGCTGCTGCCTCTAGAGCTTCAAGATGATGTCCTAGAGGAGTGGGGGTGGGGGAAATTCCTTCGGTTCACATGAGAACCACAGTATCCAGGTAGAATAAATTGACCGTGACCTCGCCCACCCCAAAGCCCTATATTGCCCCGTTGGCAACGGGGAATGAGTCCAACAAGTTACCCTCAGCTCTGAAATGACCAGTCAGGCCATCACAGAGCAGACTTAACTATGAGGGACTTCTGGTTAGCCAAGTTAGCTAATCTACAGAGCCCAGTTACACTGACAGTCTGGGAAAACTGAGCAGAGGTCTTGGGTTGCTTCATGAATTCCTCCTGTATCTGACACACCACAAAGGTCGTCGTGTCCCACGATGACTTAAAATCATGTTGTGATTCCAAGCGAGTGCCTCCTTAACGATATTCTTCAGTGGTCCAAAAGGACTTTGTCTGGAATCTCGCCATCCGCAGAGAGCAGTTAGATGCCACAATAATCACCACAGTCTGGGCTCTTGCTTTTTGTATGCGAAGGTGGTGATTTTCGGGTCTCCAAGGGAGGTGTATCAGGGGGCCAAGGCAACAGATATTTATGCAGCAGTACTGGTTGTGTGGTGGCAAAGAACATCTTGATCACAGTCCATAGGGACCCATTTCTTCTCCTTCTTCCCCCTGCAGATCTTCCCATGGCACTGCTAATTGACCATCTCAGGTGTGGTTTATTCAAGTGTCTTTCCCCCCTGCTTTCCGTCATTTCCAGTGGAATGGGAAGATTACCGCGGTACAGGCTTGGAAACCCTGACTGAATTGGGGGCGGCAGGGAGTTCCATCCTGTCGGAATGACTACACTCTTAGTTGGCCCCAGGAGCATGTGCGTCGTGTTTTACTACCTAGCTGAGCTCAGAACCATGCCTGTGGCCCCTTTTGTTGCATTGAGAAAAGCACCGTGGTGACTGGCGCCTTCACTGCCGCCTTCCCTCTCGCCGCCAAGGGGCCCCGCCTATGGCATGCCCCGGTGTGCTCTCGGGTCCTTCCATCACCACAGAGCAAAGCACCATGTAACTACCCACTCTCGGCTTGCTCCCGTGTACTCTCCTCGGACTCCTCCATCACCACCGAGACTTTGAGCCTGTTTTGTCTGTTTTTCTGTCTGTCTGTCTCCAGTCCCTCCTCCCCACTTAAACTTTTAGTTGGTTGTATTTATTGAGCGCTTTCTGTGTGCTGAACACTGTACTACTCTCTTGGGAGAGTACACTATGACACACATTCCCTGCTCACAACAAGCTTATTGCAAGCCCTACGAGGGACCAGGACCGGGATTCATTTCCAGTGGTGTATTTTCTTGCAGTGCTTTGTACCCAATGAGCACTTAATAAACACTGTTATTACTCCTACTCCTAACTGGATCCCCACTTCTTTGGCCCAGAGTCCCCAACAGCGTTTCAGCGTTTCAAATACTGGGGGAAGGATCGTGTAAGTGCTTAAACTAGAGTGGCAGCTCCTCGAGAGCAGGGAGCTTGTTAATTGTATTGTGCTCTCACAAGTGCCTAGAACAATGCTCATCACACAGTAGTTGCTCAAAAAATGCTATTGATTGATTGATTAATTAAGCATTACCTCCCCTCCAGGCTCTGCCAAACATGAAGCCTTACAAAGCAGAGTCTACATGGCATCCCTGCCAAGACCTTCAGAGCCTGGAGGGGTGCTCAAAGTCTGAGGGCTGGGGAGGGGAGGGAGAATGCTTATTTCATTCCCATTTTACAGGTGAGGAATCGAGGTACATGTCCCAGGTCATACAGCAGCCAAATGGCAGAATTGGAACCCAGACCACCTGACTCCTCATCTTGCTCTGGCCGCTAGACCACACTGCTTCTCTTTCCCACCTAGTGTTTTTATTCCTTGTGAGCTTGTAGAGTAAATTCCAGTTTACCATCATGGCTTAATGGAAAGAGCACAGGCTTGGGAGTCAGAAGTTGTGGGTTCTAATCCCAGCTCTACCACTTGTTTGCTGTGTGACTTTGGGCAAGTCACTTAACTTCTCTGTGCCTCAGTTCCCTCATCTGTAAAATGGGGGTGAAGACTTTGAGCCCCATGTGGGACAACCTGATTACCTGGCATCTACCCCAGTGCTTAGAACAGTGCTTGGCACATAGTATGCCCTTAACAAATGCCGATATTTTTATTATTATTATCTCAAACGCATGACACTCTTCCCCTAGTATGGGCCTCTGGAGAAAGCAGCATATTTGTTGGGGGGAGAGACCTGTATTCCTTCTCTAATGAAAAATCACATTTCCTCCAAGGGGCCTTCCTTAAATAAGCCTTCATTTCCCCTACTCCCTCTCCCTTCTGTGTCACCTTTTGCAGTTGGTTCTGTACCCTTTAAGCCCTTGGTATTCACCCCACACTCAGCCCCACGGCACTTATGTATGTACCCGTAATTTATTTAGTCTCTAGAGTGTAAACTCCCTGTGGACGGGGAACGTGTCCATCGACGCTGTTGAGAAGCGGCGTGGCTCAGTGGAAAGAGCCCGGGCTTTGGAGTCAGAGGTCATGGGTTCAGATCCTGGCTCCTCCAATTGTCAGCCGTGTGACCTTGGGCAAGTCACTTCACTTCTGGGCCTCAGTTCCCTCATCTGTAAACTGGGGATGAAGACTGTGAGGCCCCCGTGGGACAACCTGATCACCTTGTAGCCTCCCCAGCGCTTAGAACAGTGCTTTGCACATAGCAAGCGCTTAATAAATGCCATTATTATTATTATTATTACTTTCCTAAGCACTTAGCACAGTGCTCTGCACACAGTAATTGATGGGGGAGAAGTTTGGCCCCTCTCCGTTGATTCTCACCAACTCTGCCAGTCAAGTAGAGGGTGTTCTCATCTGGGTTTAAGTTGTTCCGAACCAGCGATAACACAAATCAATGTCGCCCTCTCCCCCATCGTGTGTTTGTAGTGGGGGATTAACTCACCCTCCAGGAGGCGAATTTGCTCTTCCTAACACGTGGACCGGGCAGATTTCCTGTAATGTGCAGACTGATTTACTTGCAGTGACAGCTGCCTAATCTTCCTCCTTTAGAAGATGACCCCCCCAAAACCCGTTCTGTGTCATTCTGCAGTCCCCAGAGCCAGGCTCCTTGGCAGGCAGTGAGTCAGCACTTTGCCTGTGACTCATGTTAGTCACATGCCCTTACTGTAGAGGACAGCTGAGGGGAACAAAAGGCTTGCAGCCTGAGAAATGCGGTATGAAATCAGAGAACAAGCCAGTTTCCTGTTTACAAGGGGTTTAGAGAGCAGAGAGCAGGACTGAATCATTTCAGTGGATATTGTTTGTGTTTTCCTGGAGGTGCTCTTATTTTTTTTTATTCCCCTCTACCCCAGGGAGATGGTCACTGGTATTTTCCATTTTAGCTTGCAGTCTTGTTCAGGCCAACCTAGATGGAGAATTGTATTAAGCGTTTCCTTACTTGTGTGGGATGGCCTTGCAGGTGAATGTCGTCTCTTTCCTGTCCATGGAAATGCTCTTTTCCTCTGGCTCCTATTGTTGGAGAGTTAGATCTTCTAGCTAAGCCATGTCTGCTTGATTCGGAGAACTGCCAAAGAGGGGTGTGTTTAAATGGGCCAAAGTGGGGAAGGAAGGAGACATTGTCAAACTATAAGGAGAGTGGGTACGGGTTGGTTTGCTTCTTGGTTGGGGGGCGGGCCCCATGAATAAAAATCCATTTCCCCCATTTTCTCTTCCTCCACTTCTTTACCTCTGAATGCTTGTCCAGACACAAAACATCCATAGAGTGTAGAGCACTGAATGTTCAATTTAGGGTCCTAAGCACCAATTTACCTCCCCTCCTTTTCGGGGGGTGGGGGGGGGGGCTCAGTGGTTATGACTGCATACTGTTCTTAAACTAGCATTTTCTCTCATACTGTGTCCTAAGCAATTTTCAGATACAAACATTTTCCCAACTGGTGCGAATTTGAGTCAGATGGTGAGATGCTTAAAGGGTTTTAGAAGCGCCGACTCAAATGATCAGCTGATTCTGAATAAAGGAGATTGATTTAATTTGCCTGAATAAAATTTGCTAGTATAATAGTGAGCAAACTGTTTAATGCATAATCTAGGAAACATTTCTGGGCTCTCTTGCAGAAATAAATTAAGGCTATTTATGTAAAGGCGTTCATTTGTTAGTGTTACTTAAAACCTTGTGCTTTAGTGTTAAGTTGTTTTCCCCTGACAGAACCCCATTAAAACGTTGAAAAGATATTTTTAGCATATTGTCCAATTACCAGAAATGAAATGGGCAAGCAGGAATTAAGTACAGTCCCTTTTTTTTCCCTGTGCTACCGGATTTATTATCATATTCAATTCAAGGATGATGATAATTTGGAATATTTGAATGGCTATGCGACTGTCTTTTTGTGGGGGTGGTCTGGCTTTCATTTAATTTGAGGCAAGAGAGCTTGTTGTATGTACAGTCTCAATTTGGTCTTTTCTCTTGTCTCCTGAGGCTTCATTCTCAAACACTTGCCCACCAAATATTAGGCTTGCAGATTTTGTCTTAATCCTCCTGAAATTGCCTTGACGGTTGACCTTTCCTGAGCGCCCTTCAGATGACATTGTCTAAATAGGCTACAGACCGCCTGTCTTTTTTGCAGTATGACAGGAAATCTGTGTATTGTATTAAAATCACGATAAGGTTTAAACAAAGGCCAATTACAAGGGTATAATCATGAAAGCCCCTCTCAGGGTCTCACCTGGAGGATTTCCAGTACTCTACCTGTCTTGACCAGGGGAGGGAGAGTCAAGCAGAGGCATACCCAGTCCATTCCTAGATTGGTTAGTGGCTAGCGAGTGGAAGGCAATCTGCTACAAGTCAAACCTGTGCTGGGCAGCAGCAGCATGGGAGAGAGTTGAGGGAGGAGGCTCAAGTTGACTGCATGGAAGGAGGCAATGGTAAACCACTTCCGTATTTTTATCAGGGAAACTCTATGGATACACTACGAGAACGATTGTAAATGGAGGTGGGATTTTCTGGGAGAGCTGTGTCCATGGTGTTGCTATGGGTCGGAGATGACTACGGCATAAGACCAGAAAAATAATGGAAGCAATAATATAGGTGGGTGGTAGAGTACCAGCACAAGCCCCTCGGTTTCCCCTTTAAAATGTCTTTAACTTTGCTCTCTCCCCCTCCCTCCAGGCTCGCATCTCCTCCTGCCTTCAGGACATCTCCATCTGGATGTCCGCCCGCCACCTAAAGCTCAACATGTCCAAGACTGAGCTCCTTGTCTTCCCTCCCAAACCTTGTCCTCTCCCTGACTTTCCCATCTCTGTTGACGGCACTACCATCCTTCCCGTCTCACAAGCCCGCAACCTTGGTGTCATCCTCGACTCCGCTCTCTCATTCACCCCTCACATCCAAGCCGTCACCAAAACCTGCCGGTCTCAGCTCCGCAACATTGCCAAGATCCGCCCTTTCCTCTCCATCCAAACCGCTACCCTGCTAATTCAAGCTCTCATCCTATCCCGTCTGGACTACTGCACTAGCCTTCTCTCTGATCTCCCATCCTCGTGTCTCTCTCCACTTCAATCCATACTTCATGCTGCTGCCCGGATTATCTTTGTCCAGAAACGCTCTGGACATATTACTCCCCTCCTCAAAAACCTCCAATGGCTACCGATCAATCTGCGCATCAGGCAGAAACTCCTCACCCTGGGCTTCAAGGCTCTCCATCACCTCGCCCCCTCCTACCTCACCTCCCTTCTCTCCTTCTACTGCCCAGCCCGCACCCTCCGCTCCTCCACCACTAATCTCCTCACCGTACCTCGCTCTCGCCTGTCCCGCCATCGACCCCCGGCCCACGTCATCCCCCGGGCCTGGAATGCCCTCCCTCTGCCCATCCGCCAAGCTAGCTCTCTTCCTCCCTTCAAGGCCCTGCTGAGAGCTCACCTCCTCCAGGAGGCCTTCCCAGACTGAGCCCCTTCTTTCCTGTCCCCCTCGTCCCCCCTCCATCCCCCCATCTTACCTCCTTCCCTTCCCCACAGCACCTGTATATATGTATATATGGTTGTACATATTTATTACTCTATTTATTTATTTATTTATTTATTTTACTTGTACATTTCTAGCCTACTTATTTTATTTTGTTGGTATGTTTGGTTCTGTTCTCTGTCTCCCCCTTTTAGACTGTGAGCCCACTGTTGGGCAGGGACTGTCTCTATGTGATGCCAATTTGTACTTCCCAAGCGCTTAGTACAGTGCTCTGCACATAGTAAGCGCTCAATAAATACGATTGATTGATTGATTGATTGAAGGCCCAGCTCAGATAGAGCAGTTGAGTCAGGCAGCTCAGGGGACCTGCAGGGAGTGGCACCCATTTAGAAACAGGTGGTCAGGCATGCCTGAGCAGCCTCTTTTGCATTTAAGGAGTCAGAGGGTTGGGAGAGACTCTCAGATCATAGGCAAGAGTGAAAGTCTATTAAGCTAACATATACGGGCACTTTCATTTTTGGTGTCCACAGGCTTGGGCTGTTCGCCATTCTGAAAGTTGAGACTTTGGAGAAGAATCTCAGAAAAATGTCTCCCATTGAAAGGCGTATTTCAACACAAGATCCTTTGGGAATGGCAGGGAGAGTGTAGGGAACGGTTACACAGTGTTCATCCAGGATTTGTTCTACTTCAGGCAGTTGCAGAAGAAACTAAAATGAGGATTAAGACGGTGAGCCCCACGTGGAACAGGGACTGTGTCCAACCTAATTAACCTGTTTCTACCCCAGTGCTTCGAACAGTGCCTGGCACCTAGTTAGTGCTTAACAAATGCCACACACAAACAACAGCAACTGTCCAGAGAGCTAGTTTAAGACGTGCAAGTAAAGCAGTCTGATTCCAATGGAATTTCCCCCAAGAGAAATTTTTTCCTTGAGTGCAGTGCCGTCAGGCCATGCTGTCTGCTTTGGTACACGTTTTGAATAGAATGGTCGTTGGGGGAATCTGGGGATCATTCTTCCCCGGCATGCATCTTTCCATCCAGTCTCCCCCTCCCGACTCTCCCTGCTCGTGGGTGGGGAGCATGTCTACCAACTGTGCCTTATACTCTCAATCGATCAGTGGTATTCATTGAGCACTTACTATGTGCAGAGCACTATAGTAAGCACTTGGGAGAGGACAGTACAACAGAATAGAGAAGCAGCGTGGCTCAGTGGAAAGAGCACGGGCTTTGGAGTCAGAGGTCATGGGTTCAAATTCCGGCTCCGCCAATTGTTAGCTGTGTGACTTTGGGCAAGTCACTTAACTTCTCTGGGCCTCAGTTCCCTCATCTTTAAAATGGGGATGAAGACTGTGAGCCCCACGTAGGACAATCTGATCACCTTGTATCCCCCCCCAGTGCTTAGAACAGTGCTTTGCACATAGTAAGTGCTTAACAAATGTCATCATTATTATTATTATTAATTAGCAGAAACGTTCCCTGCCCCCAACGAACTTATAGTCTAGAGGGGGAGATGGCCATTAAATAATATTTGTTTCTATTGAGAAATTATTCTATTATTGAGTGCACCGTGCTCAGTCAATACTGTTGATGATAGAACGTGACCCAGTTTTGAAAGAAATGGTTATGCCCTGGCATATGGCATCAGTTTAACCTGTGAGTATGACAGTGCCATTTCTCCGCAAGTGAAGCTGTTTGACAACACAGGCGACGCATTACAGGAGCATGACTTGTATTCCGAAACTCCTTGTGTGTGCAGCCAAAATACCGATCCTGGCGGCATTGGCACTTGGTGCAAATTCAGTAACCGTGTCCTTTAGCACAAGCTTCATAAGACAGCTGTCCAAGCCAAGTAACTTGGGACCTCTGAGATTACTCCTATTTATTTCATAGTCACAAGAAAGCCAGAAAAACTCTCTCCTCTTGGAGAGGAGAAATGCAAAGTTAAAGTGCTTGGAGAAATGCAAGCTTTTCTGCCAGTGAATCACAATCACAAAACTAACTGGTCGACGTCTCTGTGGGACCTGAGCCTAAGTAGCCAAGCTGGGCCAGCGTATAGCCCAGTGCAGTCAGATCTGGATAGGTTTTGAGCACCCCTTCCGCCCCCCAAACCTACTGCCTCTCACTGCTTAATATTGTCAGATAAGGGTTGGCTAATGCACCCTTACGTGGTCTCTTCGTGTTCTGGCTTTATCTCTAAGTTGCCCCTTCAGTAAGGGGCCACCCCCTCTTGAAATATCAACCTTGAAAATTCCAGGGTTCGGGTGGGCAGGACCCCAGGTCATTGCCTATCGGACTGGGGAGGAGCTAGACTGGTTTGGCCCTAAGGACCCGTCGTGCCGAGCTAAATTATGGACTTATGTCTCCGCTGAGGTAGTTAGGCCTTCCTGGCATATATCTGACCCATAAACACAAGTGGCGCAACACAAAGTTATATGTAAGTGGGTTGACGGCTGGGAACCCAGTGTGCGGGTATCTGTTAAAGCATGATTGTTTAAGCTAAAGCCTATCACTCCAGAATGGGTAGGGACTGGGTCCCCAAGCTGTTCTGGAGGTGAATTTGAGTAAAGGGCTATTTTGTGGGTGCGGGGTGACCCATCTGGGAGTTTCATAAGAAGCAGCAGCTTCTTTGGGGTTAGATATGGGCAGGTGATGTCACCCCGAGCATAGAGGAGCAGGAAGGCATGGCAGTGAGCAAGGAGACTGCTTTCAGACGTAGAGGCACTCGGGGAAAAATGGATTTGACCACATTTCATCAACCGCCTCCCCCCACCCCCCACCCAATCAGTCTTGGATTGCAGTAGAATTTCCCATCTCCTCAGTACAGTTAGAACCCCGGGTTCCAGGAAAGCTGAAGGAGAATTTTAAATTCAGTTCTTATTGGCATCTTTGTTGCAGGTATGTCTTCATCCGGAAGGCTTGGCAGCTAAAGGTCACTGAAATTAGCAATGTGGAATCGTTTTTAAAAGTTGCGGGAGAGTTATTTGAATCACACTCAGCTCTTCTATGAAGTGGAGGTTACGTTCCTGACGAGCCCCACATTAAGGAGCCCCCTCCCCCCCAACTGTAATACGCCCACCCTAACCAGCACCGTGGGCATGCACACACAACTATGACTTCTGTCATTAGTACTTAAGTGCTTACTATGTACAGGGCACTGTACTACGTGCTTGGAAGAATACCGTACAACAGAGTTCGTAGAGATGTTCCCTTCCCCCAAGGATTCTAACCAGAGCGATGCGTGTTGTCGGAAGATCGTTCCCAAGTTCCCTAGCAAGGTTCTCCCCAAATCTTGTAGAAGAGAGCATGTGTTATGTCAGAACAGGATGCATCAGGTCTTCCCAACTTCAAGTCCACCCACTTAAGAACATTTCAACTGCTATAGAAGTGATTGCCAAATGTGGAGGCTGCCTAGTGAGGCTGCCTGCCTCTGTCAAACCACATGCCAAGGGCAAAGTAAAGGCTAAAATAACAAAAGGAGCACCAAAAGAAGTGGATTGTCTGTCACTTGGTGGATGTGTAACGATTGGAAATCTTTTTTTCTTTTTATGGCATTTGTTAAGCACTTACAATGTGCAAACACTGTTGTAAGCACTGGGGTAGATAGGAGTTAATCAGGTTGTGTTCCTCATGGGGCTCACAGTCGAAGCAGGAGGAAGAACAAGTTTGCAGTTTGGGTCTGACATAAGCAAGGATTCCAAGTTGAGATCAACTCCAGAAAAATAGAACCTCAGTAGATGTAGCCCATCTAGCAGTTGTCTTTTTTTGTTTGCTTGTTTTGTTGGGTTTTTAAAAGAAAGACAAATAGGATGGTCAGGAATCATTCAGTTGCTGCTACGTATTGAGCATTCGCTGAGCACTGGGCTTAAGCGCTTGGGAGCGTACAGTGCAGCAGACTTGGTAGACACATTCCCTGTCCTCAAAGAGTTTGCAGGCTAGAGAGATAGGTTAGTGCTGGCTGCAGTTATTTTGAAACTCACGTGCCCTTGTTTACTGTTCCGGGACGCGGGGGTGGAAATCAGCTGTTGTCCAACAGGTAACCCAAGGAGCTAGCCAACTGGCAGGATGAGCCAAAATCCCACCAGAAGAATTAAGTAACCGCTTGTGCGTTTGCCATTAGATAATGGAATTTTGGAAGTCTCCAAGGAGATCTCTTTCCAAATCACGTTGTCCAAGCAGTCGCAGTATTGAGTTGCTCTTCTTCCCATCTCATCTATTTGGTGAGGTGGGCTGCCTGAAGAGGTTTTCTCCCTCCATCCGACTTGGTCTCCTGGAATGGCCTTTTCCATTTCTGCTTTCATGACAGCATTGAGTCTCTTGAAATTTTCCATTTTTTGTTCTCTTTTGAGAGTGGGAAAAGTGAACCATTGTATGGTTACTGCCTCTACATTTCATTTGACTTGACTGGACCCCAAGAAAAAGGAAGCAGCGGTTGCTCAATGGAAAGAGCACAGGCTTTGGAGTCAGAGGTCATGGGTTCAAATCCCGGCTCTGCCACTTGTCAAGCTGTGTGACTTCGGGCAAGTCACTTAACTTTTCTGGGCCTCAGTTCCCTCATCTGTAAAATGGGGATTAAGGCTGAGCCCCACATGGGACAACCTGATCACCTTGTATCCCCCCAGCGCTTCGAACAGTACTTTGCACATAGTAAGTAAGTGCTTAACAAATATCATTATTATTATTATTACTACACTGTAGCAGAGTTGGCTGACATGCTCCTTGCTTTCCAGTCCTACTTGCCCTACAGTCCAGAGGAGGGGAAAGGCAAAATAAATTACAAATATTTTTGTGAGGGCTGTGGGACTGAGGACAGGGTGAATATAAAGTGCCTAAAGGGTGCAAGTGCAAGGGTGAAGCAGAAGGAAGAGTGGGTGGGGAAAGGGAGGGTTTAGTAGGGGAAAGTCTCTTGGAGGAGATGTGATTTCAATAAGGCTTTGAAGGAGGGGAGAGTCAGATATGAAACAGGGAAGGAGTTCCAGGCCAGAATTAAGGCGTGGGCGAGGGGTTGGCAGTGAGGTAGGCGAATGAGGTGCAATGAGTAGGTTGGCATTAGAGGAGCGAAGTGAGTATGCTGGGTTGTAGATCAGGGAGATAAGATGAGGAGGAGAGGTGATTGAGTGCTTTAAAGCCCAGTGGTAAGGAGTGAGTTTGTCGAGGTGGACAGGCAACCACTGGAGGCACCCGTGGAGTGGGGAAGCGTGGACTGAACTTTTTTAGGAAAAAAAAAAGTTGAACAGCACGGCCTAGTGGATAGAGCACAGGCCTAGGAGGCAGCAGGACCTGGGTTTGTCGTCCCAGCTCTGCCACTTGCCTGCTGGTGGGCAAATTACAGAACTTCCCTCTTCCTCAGTTGCCTCATCTGTAAAATGGTGATTAAGGCAGTGAGCCAGCCCCATGTGGGTCAGGGACTGGGTCCAACCGTTAATCTTGTATCTACCCCAGCACTCAGTTCAGTGCCTGGCGCATATACTGAGTGCTTTATCGAAAAAAGAAAAAAAGATCTTGTCAGCAGAGTGAAGTAAAAACCGGAGTGGGAAGAGACAAGAGGCAGGGAGGTCAGCAAGGAAGCCGATACAGTAATCAAGGCAGGATGGGCTAAAGTGCTTGGATTACCATTTGAATGGAGAGGGAAGAGTGGATTTTAGTGATGTTGTGAAGGTAGAACTGACAGGATTTGGTGACAGATTGAATATGTGAGTTGAATGAGAGACATAAGTTGAGGTTAATGCCAAGGGAATGGACTTGGGAGACAAGAGCATGGAGGTGCTGGATACAGTGATGGGAAAGTCAGGCGGGGGCCAGGAAGAAAGGAATTTGGAATTCCAAGCAGAACTGCACTATGTGAGAGCAGGTTATTCCGGGAAGAGTTGATGATGTCACTTGGCTATCTTACCGAGTGGATTTAATGATGATTGGCAAAGCTATCTGGTAAGATGTACTAATTAGGACCCATTAGAAGAAAAGATTTCTTGGTCCAAAAGACCTTAGGGAGTTAGGAAGGGCAGGGCCAAAGAGCGAAAGACTTTGCCCGCTTCAGCCCGGAGCCTTCTCCCCCTCCCCCACATCTGGAAACGTCGGTGATAAGTCTGCCGAGATGGTTGAAATTGCAGAGGAGCCATATTCTAGATGAGCAGACCAAACAGATAAAGGTTAACCCATGAATTTATTAGGGTTTGAAGGTGAGGGATGGTTGTTTTAGGAAGACATAGATGAGGAAAATAGTCTAAATAAAATTAGTGCCGAGAATCGAATCTCTGACTTCAGGAAGCAAGGTTAATAAGTAAATCACCTTTTTATTGATCCTCTTTGTTGTTTGCCTTTCCTTGGCCTGCTACTGTTAGGATCAGAAAACAGACAAATGGTTTGAAGAGAGAGCCAAGAGTCAGGCCCTCTAGGAGGGTCTCATCCTGGTTTTATTTTTGTCTTTACAGCATTCCTCTAATTTGTAGATATAATAGAGTGGATAATCTCTTATCTCCCCCCCTGAGACCTTTACCCCTGAAACACTGAAGTATTCCCTCCCTTTCCCCCTAACATTTAGCTACAGCTGTTTAAATTCAGTTGCTTCCCCCTACCTATAATTTGATTTAGGATCTTATCCACTAGATTGTCGGTCCTTGAATGCAAGGAGTTATTGTACTCTCCCAAGAAACTAGTAAGGACCTATTACTCACCTCCTTCCTCTCTACACAAGTACTCAATAATGATTAGTGTGTGTACTGTCACTCCTGAAGCAACAAGTTGGTTGGAAGAGGGCATGTATAATTGATGCCCTCCATGCCTGCCAGAAGAAACAGACTGAAGATAACTTTAACGTTAGGTTAAACAATGGAACAAGGAAGTGCAAAATTTTTTCTCCAAAAATCTGGAAAAATTAACCAGTTTGTAGGAGCTATGAAAACCTTGGTTTTGGAAGAACTGACTGCATAAATGCTGTAGGTTTGAATGATGTTGGAAATGGATCAGGGAAGGTTTTTTGGTAGGGAGTTAGATTTCAGGGGGGCTTTGAAGATGGTGTGGATGGTTGTAGGAAGGAGAGGAAAGAGGTGATGGAAGGATTTGGGGGAAGTTCAGGCCCATTGGTTTCTGTTTTACCAACAAAGTAGTTGCGGTGGGGTCAGGCAGGGAGTGGTGGGGGTTATGGATGTGGGAATCTGAGAGAGAAATAGGAAGTGTAGTTGAGCAGAAGAGGGACAAATTCTGTAGCAGGTCAGAATCGATTGGAGGTGATCAAAGTTGGCCTGGGGCCTTAATTTTCACCAGAAATGCTCAGCTGGAAGGGTGCTGGAGCAGACAGCATGATCCAGGCATGGGAGTTAGGGGTGTGCCTCATCGAGAGATAAGAAGGCACAGTAGTCAAGTTTGGTGAAGAGGTTGCTCACTTTTTGCATCGAAGCCCAAGGGGGATGTGATAGTCCAGAAGAGCTGGAGCTGGTCCAGAGCCTAGGGGCATGGCAGGTACCGAGGACAGAATTAGGGGGTGGGCAGGGGCTTGGGGGTTAAATGGCGTGTAGGGAAGTTACCGTTGGATAGTGTCAAGTCTGAGTTGTTGAGATTAGAAATGGGGCAGTGCCTGGAGTTAGAGAGAGCCTGGGTCTAGGCTGATTTGGAATGGAGCCAGGTGTTCAGCAGAGTTGAGTAACATGTGGAAATGGCTGGCTGGTGGGGTCACAGGGGTCAGCAAACCGGAGGTTGAGACTCCCCAAGGATGGGAGTAGGAAGGAAAGAGAGACATCAATCAGAAATGCAGCAGTGGGGCCAGGGTAGTTTACGGTGACCAGTCGCCGCAGTGGGTGGTAGAGCCCTGTAGAGGCAGATCGAAAGTGGTCTATCCTGGGGTGAAGGATTTAATGGGCTTTTCTGTATTAGGATCCACCTCTGCCTTTGTTGCAAATGCCTTAAGAAATCATTCCATCTCTGATCCAATTTGCTGATGGTACCAAACTAAGGAGAGCAGGGTAGAGTGAACCAGAAGCGTTCCTTTGGTGCGGGGGGGGGGGGCGCGGGGCGGTGTGAGAGAGAGAGAGACTATATGAATCCATAATGTGGTGGTGTTGCAGAATAAGAAATGAGTTCCCAAGAAGTTCTCTTGTGGTTATTTTGAAACAAGTTTCAGGTTATCACTTGGGAGAGGGCTGACTTTTTTTTTTGGCTTAATGATACTTTTCTCTTGCAGAGTGCCTAGTGAGAAATGCAATGGGATCAATAGCATGTCTATGGAGAGCGGCCCTGGAACGAGACTGAGAAATTTGCCAGGAATGGGGGATGGACTAGAAACTCCACAAATGTCTACCACGCAGGCCCAGGCCCAACCCCAGCAAGGCAATACTGCAGGCAGTAACCCCCCACCCCCTGAGACCTCCAACCCCAACAAGCCCAAGAGACAGACCAACCAACTGCAATATCTGCTCAAAGTGGTGCTCAAGACACTATGGAAACATCAGTTTGCGTGGCCTTTCCAGCAGCCTGTGGACGCTGTCAAGCTCAACCTCCCTGTAAGTAGCGTTTGATACGAGTCCTTATCACTCCGGTTCTTGTTGCTGGTTACAGGGGTCACTTGACCAAATTCTCAGTTGCTCGAGGTCCCTCCGTCTTCACGAGGGGCTCTCTTGGACAGTGTTTTCCGATGGGGTGTTGGTTGGTTTTGCTTTTTCCGGTTAAGCACCCCTGTGGACAATGGAAAGCGCTCAGCAGAGGAAGCGTGGGGAAGAGGGTTTTAGCATGCTGTAGGGGACAGGTGAATCGAGCTGCTCTTTCTGTTGCGGTTATTTTAGGGGGCTGATGGGAGCAGTGAGAGTTGTAAAAAAAGGGGGCTGCCTGAAGGTCGGGTAGTGAATGGCGGTTTAGGCATTGGGAGTTAAGTGGAAAGAATGGAAAAGACAAGGGTCAGAGAGCTGGGAAGAGCACCTAGAAGGTGGATTTTCTGTAGAAAACTACACTACCGGCCCCCACGTTTGCCTGAACTTGCCATGACTTTTTACACTTCCCTTTCCCAACCAGAAGCTCCTTATTAAGAACAAGCAAAAGGAAGGCAAGAAACCTCCTACTCTGGGGGTTTCTCCGTAGCCCCATTTATGTTTTGTTTTGAGCAACAAGACGCGTTTTCCCGGTGTGTCTCGGGGAAATGAGGAGAGAACCCTCTCATTCGAGTAAAATGCAGGCTGACGATGGTGATTTCCGTAGCGCTCAGAGGCGTGGGAGAACTCTTAAGCGCAACCGAAGAAGAGGGTGGAGGCGATAGACGGGTCCAGTGATCTGAGAGTACTTTGGGAGGAAAATAGTA
The DNA here is from genome assembly GCF_015852505.1 of Tachyglossus aculeatus. NCBI lineage: Eukaryota > Metazoa > Chordata > Mammalia > Monotremata > Tachyglossidae > Tachyglossus > Tachyglossus aculeatus. Next base: position 117,433,323 of record NC_052101.1, on the reverse strand, counting down.
GGGCCTGACCCCCGGATAGAAACTAGAGAGAGGTTAAAAGAGGAAGAAGCCCAGGAGTAGTGTGGGAAAGCAATCTTTTAAGCCATCTGGTGGTGGGGTTTTGAAGTGACTTGTGAGAGAGCCATGTTTGTGTGTACATATAGAAGGATGGCTGATTTGGGGGGATTGGGGGCCGGGGGGCACGTTGGCGGGGAGAGGGAGGGGCTGTCACGACTGGGAAATTGGAGGGATTAACCAGCGATCGCCTCCTGGAAGAGGTGGATTTTTAAGAAGGATTTTAAAGGAGGGGGAAGGGTGCGGTTTGGTAAAGTACTAACGGCCTTTTCTTTCATTCAACCCTCTATCATATCTTCAACTTTCTGTTTCGCAATTTCTCCATTTGCTGTATTCAAGCCGAATAAGCAGTTCTGAGGAGCAGAACACGCGGCTCAGTAGCATGGAGAGCCTGAGCGTGTGTGAGCGTGTGTGTGTGTGTGTGTGTGTGTGTGTGTGCGCGTGTGCGCTGTTGTTTTTTTGTTTTGTTTTTGTTTTGTTTTCCTTTCAGGTCTTAAGGAATCGTTGTTTTCAATATGCTACTACCAGCTCCCAGCAATCAGTCACTAGTTATTTTCTGATTTTTCTAGACCCTCTGAGGTATTTTGAAAAGAGTAAGGAGTGCAAACTGATATTTGACCGTTATGGTCGACCAGTCCAATTCTCGGCCTAATGAGGTACTGGTCAAACACCAGAATCTTAATTAGAAAGTGTACTTTTTGACAGGTGAAATGTACTCAAGGATTTGGGATGTGGTTCTGGTTCATAGAATGTGGGGATATTGAAGGGAGCTCAGTAGTTATATTAGGTGAATTCTCCCTCCTACCGTTGTAATGATAGATTCGGTCCGAAAAGTACAGTAGTGTTTGGCTTGCATTTGTGCCCTAACTCCTTCCATTCTAAGCTCTTGCTTTCTCTTAGCCAATTCTATTTTAAAGGGCAGGAGCAGTAAAAGGAAGAGGAAGGGCGCTTGAATCTTTCTACAAACCTCTTGAAAATGAATATTTGTAAACTGCAGCCCAAAATCTGAAGACTGGACCATCTTGAAATAAGGGTTGAGATGGGTAGATTCTCCAAAAGTGGATAAAGATGATCACTCTGGTAGCCGCTCCTGAATACCCTCTGGACTCGTCCTTGTAAAGTTTGAGGGGCTGCCTCCCCGGAGAGCAGGTCAAGCTTCGCTCCTCTCATGGTCCTAGAGAGGACGGCCCTTCTCCCCTCCAGTTTCCCTCCTGACACCTTGCTGTGACGACCTCAGACACTCACCTCAGGTAAGCTAATCTCAGCTTGGGCAGGTGGAGGATATTATATCCTCCCCACCCTTCCACCCGTTGGCACGACTAACAGGGTTCCCATTCCTTATCAGCCAGTAGGGCTCCAGAACTCCTGCGTTAGTGTCGGCCCCCCTTTTTACACCCCTGCGTATTGTGGGGTTGTCTGGGAGGAGAGTTCATTGTCTTCCCCCGAAGCCCACCCTGTCTGCCATCCCCCCACATTCCCAAAAAACAAACCTTTTAGTGGTCTCAGGGGAGTCTTCTCCTCCCTGCCCTTCCCCCTCCCCCCAACTTTTTTGAGCGCCCTTCCCCACCCCCCATGCGGTGTGCGGGGGCCGGGGGGGGGGCGTCGAGGGGGAGGGGGGCAGAGGAGAAGGTGAGAGGTCTGCTTCGTTAGAGCCGTCCTGCAGCACCTGTTTTAGTAGCCACAATCCTGCCACCTCCTTGGGATCAGTTATGGAGTTGTACCAGAGTGATCATCTGGCTTGTCCCATGGCTACCATTGGAGAAGCAAGGGTTACTTACCATAACCTAAGTTCTCTGAAGGTTTGTAGACATACCAGATGATCACGCCCGCCTCCTCCCCATCTCCCTTTCTCTCCCTCCTTTTCTTTTCTTTCTCTCTCTTTCTCTCTCTCTTTTTCTTTCTCTCGCTCTCCTCCCTCCCCCTCATCTCTCTCCCCCCCCCACTCTCTCTCACACGCTCTTGTGTGGTGCATTTTGCTCTGTGCTCTTTGACAGAGCTCTGACTCTGTCTGAGAAACTGGAGGGCAGAGGGGCCGGCCTACCTGGACCACGGAAGGGGGCAGAACGTGACCTTTTTCTGGTCAGGCTGCCTGTTATCCAGGGAGACAGCCCCTCGAGCTTTACAAGAACAGGTCCAGAGGGTTTCTGGGAGCACCTGCCAAATTGATCACTGGCATGTCTACAGGTAAGTAGCCTTTGTGTCTTGACACACCAGGGATTTGGTCATCAACAGGCCTTTATCGCCTTCCAATTGGCCAGTGGAGTTTGACATTTTTGTTGTCTAGTGCCTGAGTGAACAAATTACTAAGCGAGCACTGGCAAAGAGTGAAGTGAATTATTGGCTCTTCACTAATTCCTTCTGACAGGACAATTCTGAAGGTGTGCATTGTAGATTCAGGATTCAATGCTGGATTCTTTGAGATTCTTAAGTGGTTGTGACTGAGTTCCCGATATAATTTATATATATATATAGAGAGAGAGAGATAAAGATATCAATCAGGCGTATTTAAGGATATCCTTTGTGTTTCACAATCTATTTGTTCTTAATAGATTCCTTTCCGCAGTAGTCTCTTGCAATAAGACCTGGAAGTTCAGTGTCTTATTCTGGTGCAATTTTTGCAGTAAACTTTTTTGGGGGGATGGTGGATGGCTTTACTTCAGCTGTTACTTCCCACAAGTCAGTAAGATTGTCTGTGAACATCCAATACCCCTCCTCACAGGTTGTGACATTTCCTGGGGCCCGCAGCCTTAAACCCCAAGCCCCCGAGACACTTTTGGAGCGCTCAGACCCCGTTCAGACTCCGCTGGGTCCTGAAGTCCTCCAGTTCTTCCCTTCCAGGGGCTGCAGGATTTGGGAGATCTCTGCCTAGCATAACCCAATTCCTTGCACCCTTATTGCTGCCACTACTTCCCCCTTGTCTCAAGCCCAGGTCTTTCTGTGAAAGCAAAGGGACTAGCCTACAACCTCACCCCTGGGGGGGCCGGCCACAGGAAGCTCACAGCCCCCACCTCTCCCCGGCTTCTCCTCCGAGCCCCCCACCCCACCCCCCCCACCCCCAGCAGGCAGACTGCCTAAACGAGAGATCTCAATGCCATTTAACAGTCTTTTTGCAAGTGTTCTTAACTGGGTAACAAATGAACAGAAATCTGGTCCAAACCTCCTTTCCCCAGTTGTAAATATTTTCCCCCTCCAGGAGCCTTTCTACCTTCCTGTAAGTTTCCTGGGGCTCCCGTTCCACTGGTCCTTTCGCCTCTTCTCTCGGGGTGTCCCAGGTTCCAGTCTCACCCGTCCCTCAGATGCCAAGGCTGATCTGTGCCGCTTCTCCCTGCTCAGGTTCAGGAGCCTTGCCCTTCCAGAGTTCTAACCTCTGGACCCTGAAACTTTCCCAGTACCCCATATCCTCTGGGATCATCCCTGTGAATCCCTCTCTGCGCCCCTGTGTATTTCCCAGGTCGTGGCTCCGAGTCCACCCTCCTAGGATCACGGTGCAAAACCTCTCTCTTCCAAATGGCCAAGAGTTTTGTTCCCCAACTACCTGGCCCCACTAGGCCCTTCCCAGTCCTTTCCTGATCCGGCTCAACGCCAGGCTAATACCATATAAGGCATTATAGCTGCTTAATTAAATTTCCCTGCGGGGCAGGGGGAGGGCACACTTTAGGATTTCTGGGATCCTCTTACCCCTCCTGAACATGGGGGCCGCCACACGGTTTAACTCATGTTCATTTTAGCCAGGCTTGGAAAAAACTGTTCCCCCAGGACACTGTCCCCCTCAAATTGTCCTCGGGGTTAGTACTCCAGAGCTGTTGGGTGGGTATTTGTTACTCCCAGGATTGTTGGACTAAGTCTGTGCTTCCCAGACGGTCTTCTTTGGTGGGGGCACACCGAGCACACGAAGGAACAGTCTGTGGCCCCACCACCAACCTTCCCCTCTTGACATTTTGTCTCCCCCATCACCCCCTCTAGAAGAGAACCTTGGGGAACGGCAGGGAGGAAGTGCTCCCAGACCAGTTCCTATGGGATGTAAGGTTCCTGTTTTTCAAGGGTGGGTAGCCATCAGGTCCTTACTAGTGGATGAGCTGTGCCTCAGCTCTCCAGATCACGCCCAACCTCCCCGCTGGCTGCTGGGGCCGACGATCTCGGCGGGCAGAAGTGGCGGTGCGCCGTGTCCGTTCCGGCCACGGACCAATTGAAGAGGGCCACAGCCGTGCATGGGATTTAATGTGAATTTGGCTTGAGCTGTCTTCCTTTTCTGTTTTACTGGAGGAAGTATCTCCCCTCAAGAGACTCCTCCCTCCTCTCTCCTCGCTTTACAACTCATTTGTGTTTGTGATTTTGTTTTTCTCTGACTATGGTTTAGGGGTTAGATTTGACACTCATCTCGAGCCAGCAGAACAGCCTTCCTGCTGTCGAGCTCTGGTTGCTCATAGCAAAGGAGGCGGCGTTCTGGCACGGTTTAGGACAGCCCTTTAAGCAGCGCAGTCTTCAGTCGTTTCGAAGGCTCACACAAGGCAAAGAATAAATGAGCAAGATGACAGAATCCGACCAGGTCAGCACTGTTGTTCATCCACCAAATGGTATTTATTGAGCACTTACAATGTGCAGAGCGCTGTACTAAGCACTTGGGAGAGGACAGTGCAACAGAGTTGGTAGACACTGTCCCTGCCCATGAGGAACTCTCATCACCTTTTGTTTTCGGGGGAAACTTCTGGGTATGTCCCAAGAATTGGCCACTCTGTCGTCTTTAATGTCCCCAAGCGCTCAAAAGTGCTCCCACACAAATGGGGATGTCTGGGAGTACTCTTCCCCGCAAGCCCCACTTCTGTTGGCTGGGGCTAAGAGGATCTATCCCCAGTCAAAGTAACCAATCAGTCGTATTTTTTGAGCGCTTACTATGTGCAGAGCACTGTAGTAAGTGGTTGGGAGAGTACAATACAACAGAATTGTGTACAGTAGACACGTTGCCTATCAACAGCAAGCTTACAGTGTAGAGGGGGAGACAGACATCAGTACGAATAAAACATTGATATGAATAAAATAGCAGAGGTTGCTCTAATCTCTTGCCCGAGGAGTCTACCATTCTACCCGTTTTAGTCTTTCCTGTGTGAGTTCTTGGAGCTACTGAAGACTACTGTTCTGAAATCCATTGATTTGACCTTTTTTTTTTAATGGCACCTTTTCCTCCACCTAATTCAAGGTATACACACCGTGCACCTTTCATTAAAAGTGAGAGCAGGGAAGAATTTGGGAGTGGGAGAGAAGGGAAAGAGGTGGACAGGAGAAGGAGCAAAGGATTATTTCAGAGAACGGGCTGACAGACTATAAAACTGTGCCAGCAGCCGATCACGGCTTTTGTCCTTGGGGAAAGCTCCAAGGAAACCAGTTCCAACATGTCAGTGCCTCTGATGGTAGTAGAGGAGAATGAAGATTGGCTACTGTGCTGGGAAAAGGAAAAGAAAGTCCACTATTTAGGAGTATGCCAGTACTTGAGGGAGGGTTGGGTTGTTTTATGGCACCTCAAGACTTTGACCAGGGCAGGCTACTGCTCCATGATTGGTGTCGTGAGGCACAAGCCAACAAATCCACTTTTTAGGCCGGAGTTTCGAGATAGCTTTTCGATTGGGGCTTTTGTAACTGATGAGGAAACTAGCCCAGTTATCGTGGCATCATGGCTGCTAAGGCGAGTCGTGGTCTTGTCCACTAGACTTGGAGGGTGCCAGCCAGGTATACCCAGTTTCTCCTGGAGTAGGGGGGTGCCTTCCCGTAGAACCCCGGCCTGCTTTAAAGAAGCAGTCGCCCCGGGGCTGACATCCCACGCCTGAGCACAACGGTTTCTGATCACGCCATCGTACCATGTCCAGATAGATACCTGTTGTCAGAAAGATGCCCCCTAATTCTGCCCACCTCCACGTTCTGCCCAAAACTGGTTGTGAAAACACGCCCTGTGGCGGGACGGAATGGAGCCGTTAAGTAGGGCCGCCAACCCCTGCTCTTTCCCTCCCTTACTGAGATCACGCGTGTAGTACGGTGATCTGCCTGTATCCCGTAGACCCTCAGTATAGACTCGCTCACTGACTGTTGGGGGACTCTTGGGCTGTCTAGAAAGCTCTCTGAACTTCGGGGAAGAATAAAGCTTTGTACTGGCTGTGTTGTGATGTGTATGAATTAATACACTGTGCTGTGCTACTGTTTTCATCGACCTGTGTCTTTTTGCTCTCCACAGGATTATTATAAGATTATTAAAACTCCTATGGATATGGGAACAATAAAGAAGCGCTTGGAAAATAACTACTACTGGAATGCTCACGAATGTATCCAGGACTTCAATACAATGTTTACAAATTGTTACATCTACAATAAGGTAGGATTTCATTGACGAAGGCAGTCCCTGGCCTATCTCTTCCCTGGTTTCTCGAGGCACAGTACGTTTTCACCCAGATTTTTGAGGAAGCAAGACTTCAAGCTGTCAAGGACACAAGTAGACCATGCTTACTGTACCGGGCTGCCAGAGCTGCAAAGCCGTAGCTCTTCCTGGTGACTGAAACATCTCCAGTGTAGGCAAGAACACTAGGAAATCTGCAGGCTTGCCTACGATGCTGCCTAGGGAGAAGCAGCGTGGCCCAGTGGATAGAGCCCAGGCTGGCGAGTCAGAAGGACCTGGGTTCTAATCCCAGCTCTGTCATTTGTCTGCTGAGTGACCTTGAGCAAGTCCCTTAACTTTTTCTGGGCCTCAGCTTCCTCGTCCGTAGATTGGGGATTAAGACACAGTCCCATGTGGGACAGGGGCCATGTCCAACCTGATTAACTTGTATCTTCCCCCAGTGCTCAGTACAGTGCCTTGGCACATAGTAAGCGTTTTAACAACTACCGTAGGGGGGAAAATCACTGATGTGGCAATTTACAGTGCTGCTTGTGGCCCAGCTGAAGTCACTTCTTGAGCCATCTACAGGGAAGCTGGCAAAAATAGCAGCCATTAGAAATGGAGTAGGATGGGGATCTGTTTATTTGCACACACTACAGAGCGCTTGTGGTTTTGATCCTCTCTGAGCCGTAACTAGTTCAGGAGGAAAAACTGCCGTCCTTGAACTTCCAGCCCTTCAGGATGCTCTCATTAGGTCGAGTGAATGGGAAGAGTGATGAGGGAATCAGCCTGAAGAATCTATTTGAACAATGCAGCTTGTTACACGGGGACAGTCCCGAACCACTGTGGAATTACAGGAACATAACTGTCTAATGACGGGTGTTTAGTTGTAGAACAGTTATTAGCAGGCACTTTGGCAAGGAAGCAGTATTCCCTTGTCCTCTAACAGATGTGTAGAACTAAACATCTCATCTAGCCACCATCCAGTAAGTTCATACTGCCCGGTCCTGCTGTGAAGCAATAGACTTTGTTTATAGCTTTTGCTTCCATAGTGACAAACGAGACCCGTTTGGAAGTTTAACTTCTCTTCAGAATCGAGTAGAAGAACTCCAGGGAGAAACTGAAGGGAGCTTTTGGTGGTGACTTGGTAGAACAGAGGAAAAATCACCACTGAGACTCAGTGTCCCTTCTCTCCGTCCCTCTGTCTCCCTCTGCTAGCTTTCAAATCGAGTGTTTGATGTTCAGCTTCTCGTTTAAGGCTGACTCGCAAGGCAGGGATTGCAGCACCTGTCGTCTTTCTTTCAGAGGGTGAGCTGCCCGGGCATATTGAAACCATATATTTGCCGAATAGCCCCGTAGCAGATCGGAGCTCTGTGAAGGAAAAGAGAGATGATGGGATTACGTAAAGAGCCTGCGAACTGAGCCTTGGACTACTTACTGCGAGTTGCTTGGGGGGTGGGGACTCGATTACAGGAAGGGTATTGTTATCTGTGCTCAGAAAGCAAATGAAACAAGGAGTGTGGTTATTACATAGATTTGATATGTGTTTAGCGAGGAGAAAGTTGGCAATGATGTACAAAAAGTGAGGGGGAGAACAGCATAAGGTTGGTGGCTGAGGGGAAGCAACCTTCAGCAGGGTTACAAACTGCCACTTGAGATGCAGTGAGAAATTCCGGGCTGTACTTTTTCAACTTGGAAGTGCGTGCACAGGGCATTTAGAAGGGCCACAGTGGCTAGGTCCCGGGTCACGTGTCAAACATAAATAATGTGGTTATACTGCGGGTTCTGAATATCTAAGATGTTGGTCTTTCTGTTAGCATGTGGATTGTGCTGCCCAGCTAAACTGTGTGTCTTTTTCTCCAGCCAGGAGATGACATAGTCTTAATGGCAGAAGCTCTAGAGAAGCTCTTCCTGCAGAAGATCTCTGAATTGCCCTCAGAAGAAACCGAAATTGTTATAGTCCAGGCGAAAGGACGAGGACGTGGGAGGAAAGAAGCAGGTAGGGTAACGGAACGTTGATGGCCCCTTAAATTCATTTTCAGCCCCTAAGGGTCTTTCCAGGAACCAAAGGACCCCTACCTGGCTCTTGTTGTGTAGCTCTTTGGCTTTCCATTCCATTCCTTATAGCCATGTAAGAACTGAGAGACTTTTTTTGCTCCCCTGGCTCTTCTGAGTCACCCACGGTGCCTCCTTTCCAAGAACTTAATAGAAGGGAAAACCCGTGGTTGATAATGTAGAATGTGAGCAGAAATCTGGGAGAAGAATCTGAGCTAAATTAGGCATAGAGTGGAAACAATACTGCCATGTGGGCTCCCATTAGACAGGATAACCGATTAGATGGCACTTCTCCCCTGCCCCGAATTTTCCTGTAACCAGTAGTAAGTTTTTCGCCCCGAGGGTTGAAATTCTGTTCCCCCATTGAAGGATTCTCTGCTGTAGTACTTTAAAATGTTAGAAGGAAATATTTCGAGTAACTCTCTGTGATGGACATTTTAGAACTGACAAAATTTCACGGACATAGTCCACTCTGCACAGCCCCATTATAGAAGAAACTGCTATCTAGGTGGTTTGAAAGGTTCGCCTTAGGCTCCAAAGTGGGTCAGAAGCCAAGCTGTATTTGCAGCCGAGTTTTTTTTGCCTGGATTCCACTGAAGTCTATGGTTCCCCAGAGGGTAAACCAATAATGTGATGTGTACTTTGAAATATAGTGTTGTATAATGTCAGTGTGTTACCTGTTTTGCTTACATTTTTGTTTTTCTGAAATTGTCGCTTGCTTTTTCATTCCTTGGTTAAACCCAGGGTTTTAAGGTTTCCTGGTTTTGGACTGGGATGGGGAGGGGAGATGCATTCAGTCTAAAAAGTGTCCGTTGGTGCGTTTTGGCACCTCCTGCTAGCAGCCCTGTCCAATATATAGGTGGCAAGTGTGCCACTGTAGTTGGTGGCGTACTTTGCCGGCGAAATAATTTCCCCCTCAATATCAGCTGTTAATTTCTAGTAGAATTCCTGGGAAAGAGCTCTATGAGAGTGGGCTAAATCTAAGGGCGTTTAGAATGGCCATGTTTCCCGAATTCCTTCCAGTAGCCTTTTGGCGTTCCATTATCAACGTGAACTGATGAACCGTCCCATTTCACTCAGGTTGTTCTCCGAGGTTCTTTTCACCCCTGCGGTATATACCTCTCAGAGATTGTTCTGGGTGTTCTGAATTGAGAGAAGCGTGGTGCCCGGTCACCCTGTGAGTCAGCAGCAGAGCTGGCCCTCAGAGTGCGAGGGGTTTTTTTTTACATTCCTAATCAGATCCTCTGGTTTTGCTAACTCTGACTTGCTGTTACTATTCAGGACCGTGGCTTTCTTCCCCATTGGGTTTTTGATGTTGTGACCAGCAATGTGCTGCAATAACAAATGGGCCTTTGATGTATTTGTGCCCTAAGAAAGCCTGCCCCTTCCCTTTTCCCCTTCCTCTTCCTTTTCCTTGCCTTCCTTTCCTTCGCATGGGGAGCATTCCCTCTGTTGCTGACTGACAGAAGTGGGGGAAAGTTGGTCTTCCTGCCTGGGGTGATGGTCTTTCTCTTATCAAGAGTCCAGGAGACTTCTAGGCTGCAGATTTTGAAGTGCTGAGCGTGAAGACCTTAAAACCTAGGGCCGGTCTTCCACTCCTGTATTTCCTGATTGATAGACTTCTCTGAAACTGGTGGGCGAAAGCTGTTGAGAGCGGAATTAATTGTTAGTACGTTTGGTTTTGTTCTTTGTCTCCCCCTTTTAGACTGTGAGCCCACTGTTCGGTAGGGACTGTCTCTATATGTTGCCAACTTGTACTTCCCAAGCGCTTATTTCAGTGCTCTGCACACAGTAAGCGCTCAATAAATACGATTGATTGATTGATTGATTGAATTAAGGAAAGTCAGGTGCCCTTAAAATTGGAGCGTGTGTTACTTTTTAAAGGGAGGAACCTGATAGAGCAAATGTAATATTTAAGCTTATTCAAATGATATAAAGATGGCGGTGACCTGGGTTCTAAGCCCAGTTCCACCACTTGTCTGCTGTGTGACCTTGGGCAAGTCACTTAGCCACTCTGGGCCTCTGTTTCCTCATCTGGAAAATGGAGTTTTGATCCCTGTTCTCCCCCACTCCTAGTTGGTGAGCCCCGTATGGGATAGGGACTGCGTCTGATCTGTTTGTACTGTATCTACCCCAGCGCAGAGCCCGGTGCTTGGCCCAGAGTAAGTGCTTAACAAATACCTCTGCTGCTGCTGTTGTCGTTGTTGTTATGGGTGCAGAACCTAAGTTGCCGTGGATTCAGAAACTGATGGAAGCAAAATAGTTTGGCTGGAGGGCAGCATCTGCCAAGGGAAACGGGGAATCTCCCAATAAGGCAAAAACACAGACATAACACAAGATAAAATAATTGAGACGAAACTGAAGTCTACAAAAACAAGGCAAGCACAAAGCCACGTTCGGGGCCTATGCACTCTGCTTTGAGGAGCTTCCCCACTAAGTTGAGGGAAAATGCAATTGTAAGATGACAGCAGATACAAATGACCTCTTTCCCTCCCCTCCCTCCACCCCCACCATAAATCTGCGGACCGTGACCTTGAGAGTTAATAAAGGGAAACGCCTCCAACTCCTTTATCATCCGGGTGTTGTTAGCTTTTACGTTTGATAAGGCAGAAGGGAAAAAAAGCAGGGGCATGCAGTTATTGTGACCCACAGGCCATTTGTTTCTTTCGGCAAGCCCATGGGCTGGGGATGGGGAGGGCCGGGGGGCGGTGGCTAGACGACAGAAGAACAGTCATATCTGTTCTTCCAGGAATACATCCCGTTAGCCCCCAACACCTTTCGCTGGTATTGGCATTGCGATGTTGCCCAGGGGCCTTGAGCGATAGCTCGTTTGAAACAGAGCCAGATGAAATTGCACGGCGAGCCAGAATGTGGGTCGTATCTGGCTCACCCTTCGGTTAAAGGACTGGGGGCCGCCTAACCTAATGAAAAGAAAGACTTCAAGTATCCGGAGGGCTCTCACAGAGAGGACGCTCATTAGTCGGTCTCTGTCCGCCGAGGATTGAACAAGAGGAAGTGGGGATTATATGTGAGGAACGATTTGTTCATGATCAGGATGCCAAAAACTGGGAACGGGCCATCAAGTGAGGATCTTTAAAGAAAGATTAGGCGGCCATCTGTCCTGATAGACTCAGTAATTATTTTCCAAGGTGGGTACGCCATACACCGGCTGTTTTCTGATTCCCTCAGGACTTGTCCTTTAAAGCTTGAGGGGCTGGGTGGTAATAATAGTAATAATAATTGTGGTATTTAAGTGCTTAGTATGTGCCAGACACTGTACTAAGAGCTGGCGTGGATGCAGGCAAGTCAGGTTGGACCCAGTCCCTGTACCATGTGGAGCTCAGTCTCAATCCCCGTTTTACATATGAGGGAACTGAGGCATAGATAAATAAAATGACTTGCCCAAGGTCACGCAGCAGACAAGGGGCAGAGCTGGGTAGCAGGCAGCCGGGCCAGAAAGAGATCAGGCTCCACCAGATCTTGGGACCTGATGGTCCTAGGGAGGGGCTGGCGCTTCTCCCTTCCACCCCTCCATTTTCTCTTCCGATGCTTTGCTGGGAAGAACGCAGAGACTCACCCCAGGTAAATCATCTTACATTGAGCCGACGGAGGGTTAGTCCACCGCCTCTGTCTGCTCTTGTGTCCCGTCCCATCCGGATCTCTCTGATCTGATCTGATCTGATCTTCTAGACTGTGAGCCCGTTGTTGGTTAGGGACCGTCTCTATATGTTGCCGACTTGTACTTCCCAAGCCCTTAGTACAGTGCTCTGCACACAGTAAGCGCTCAATAAATACGATTGAATGAATGAGTGAATCTCTCCCTCCTTCCCACCCCCTGCAGGACCGACAAGGTTCTTGTGCCCTGATAATCCGCAGGACACCGGTGCCCCCTTCCCACACCTCAGGGTTGATGGGGAGGGGAACTCCCTCACCGAAGCTCCCTTGCTTAAGGGAGCTCCCTAGCACAGTCTGGTCAACCCATCCTCTCTCTCTCTTCTCTCTCCTCTCTCCCTTCTCTCCCCCCTCCCGGTAGGGCTCTTGGAGGAATTCCCAGACCTGCAGTGCCAGAAGACTAGGGGCCAGTTTTTAAAAATGGAAAATGAGGAGAGAGGTAAGGCCCATTAGCTCTCTTTAGAGAAAGTAAGGCCCCATAGGAGATTCAGTCCCCCCCGCCCCCCAACCTCCCCCAACCCCAATCCCTTCCTTTTCCTAGGGAGAAAACTCAGCCGAGGTACGGCCTAGCCCAGTGGGGTTGGCGGCCCCACATGAATCTTTCTACACGGTCAGGCCTCTCTCCATCCTCCCCTCCCCATCCAGCATATAAAGCCTTGCTGCCATGTAACAGCAGCAGCCTCCTTGGCTTTCAGGGTGGCATGTTCACTTGGCATATATCCTCATCCCAGGCGATCGTCTACACCCGTGACTTCCCTTCATGGCGGATCTTTCTCTCGCTCTCTATGGCTCCTTCTAGGTGGGCTTCAAGCATCAGTGTCTGTCTTGCTGAAAAAGGCTTCTCTTGATTCCCATCAACCCTCAAGCTATTGCCTCATCTCCCTCCTGCCTTTCCTGCACAGACTCCTTCAACGGGCTGCATACACTCTTCCTCTCCACCAACCTCTTGCGTTCTGGTTTTTTGCCCACTTGGCTCTCCTGGAGCCCTGCTCACTCGGGTCTCTGATGACTACCTTTTGGCCAAGTCAAATGGGCTGTGCTCTTAATCTTAGTCTTAATCTTCCTAGACAGCTGTTGATCCCTTCCTTCTCCTCTCTGTCTCTACCTCGGCTTTCTCTACTGACCGCCGCCCCCCCTTACACATGCACGCACGCACCCTGTAAATGTGACTGTCCCAAGATCGTGCTCTGGTTCGCCTACTCTGCGTGCTCCATGCTTTCTGTCTCAGTGGTGCTCTGTCGTTGACTTCCAAATCTACCTCACCTACTTTAGTCTTGCATTTCCTCCTGCCTCTGGGGCCGTGCTACATGCATGCCTTGCCTGCATCTTCAGCTCAACATGGCTAGAACTGAAGTCATCTCCTCACGAACCACCACCACTACCACCTCTTCCTCTTAACTTAGTCTCTCTCAGATGACACCACCATTTTCCTTCCCGTTCCATGAGCTTACAACCCTTGAATCATCTTTGACTTCTCTGTCTGCTTCTCACATTTAGTCTGTCTTTCTAAAGCCTCCCAGTTGCCCCTTATTCTCTGTCCTGGCTCAAGCTGTGGTCATTGCCTTACTGGTCTCCTGGCCTCCAGCCTCTCCCGTCTTCAGCATATTCTACCCTCTGCTGCCTAGACCATCTTCCTAAAACTCTGTTTGGAATACAGCTCTCCTGGCATCAGATACCTCCAACATCCAAAGGGTACCTGTTTCTCTCCCTGTCCCAGAGATGCCTGACCATTGGCTTAAAGGCCCTCTGCCAAATCTCTGTCCTTACCTTTCTGCTCCTGAAAAGTCTCCCCAGGGCAGGTCATCCCTCAGCACTTACCTCTGTATCGACTTATTTGGTTTTTGACTCACTTTTGCTGTTACCTGCTGCCTAGTTGTCTGTTCTTTCTCCTCTTCCCACTCTTTATGTAAGCGATTTGTCTGTGTGCCTCCCCCAATAGACTGTAAGCTCCTCGACAGCAGGGAACGTGTCTTGTATTCATATTGTATGTGCACAGGCACCTAGTTTGGTGCTCTGCATGCAGTTGGTGCCCAATAAATACTGCTGCTGAATGAATCAAACGGCCTCCTTTTGTGACCCTTCGATTCTCCCCCTCCTGGTGCCACAGCGTACTCTTTCTATGGTCACACTCCCCCAGCACCTCGCCAGAATTTCATTATTTTCTCACCAATTTGTTATCCAGGGTGTTTTCCCCCCTTGGGTTTCAGGAGCTGCAGTGCATGCTGTCCCCTCAGAGTCAGTCTGCTGACCGGGCCAAGTTCAGGGACTCCACTCCTTTGCTTTAAGCACTGGGCCATGCGCATTCAGTTAGGTGTCTCCCGTGGCCTGCATCGTGTCAGGATTGCTTGAACTGAGGTTCCAGCAGCCTCCCCCCTCCTTTACCAGTGTGGCTCAGTGGAAAAAGAGCGGACTTGGGAGTCAGAAGTCATGGGTTCTAATCCCAGCTCCGCCACTTAGCAGCTGTGTGACTTTGGGCAAGTCACTTAACTTCTCTGTGCCTGTTACCTCATCTGGAAAATGGGGATTGAGTGTGAGCCCCATGTGGGACAACCTGATGACCTTGTATCTCCAACAGTGCTTGGCACATAGTAAGCACTTAACAAATACCAAAATTATTATTATTACCAGAGTCTAAATCAGGGGACCACCCAGCAGGCAGCACCCCAACACCCATCCTGGGCAGTGAGGTTCCCCCAGTTCCACCTTTCCTGGCACCCACTTGGCGAGAATTGGCTGAAATTTCTAAAGCGGGGAAAACTGTGGCACAGGAAGCAGCGTGGTCTAGTGGATAGAGCCCAGACCTGAGAGTCAGAAGGACCTGGGTTCGAATTTCGGCTCTGCTACTTGTCTGCTCTGTGATCATGGGCAATTCCCTTCAGTTCTCCATGCCTGTTACCTCCTCTGTAAATCGGAGATTAATTAAGACCATGAGCCCCATTTGGCAAAGGGACTGTGTCCAACCTGATTTGCTTGTATCTACACCAGCGCTTAGTACAGTGCCTGGCACATAGTAGGTGCATAACAAATACCATAAAAATAAACAAACAAGTGTTGGGTTTTGTGAGCGGAGGCCACTCGAGCAGTGGCTTTTCAAAACGTGGTTTACTGTTCTGCTGCCAGTGTTTCCTCCGGAGGAGTATCCCTGAGCCTGCGCATCTGGCCTCGGGAGGCGGCCAGTCGAGCCGAGGCGTTAACTGGCCCCGTTCTGATGTGGAAGGTGACTTTTTGAACCTCTTCCTGAACATGAAGCGGAGGTAATTAAGCCGTTGCCTGAAGATCCTGAAGAGGAACCCCAGCTCTCCTGCTCTTAGAAGCTGACCGTCACCATTACGTGCACCCTCGTCCCTTGCCACACCAATTTCTCAGGGAAGCAGGCGTGCCTGCCTTTGGGAATCCGGGGCCTGCAAAACTTCATCAGTTACGGTGGATAAGTGGTTTCGTTTGGCACGGAATTCCTCTCGCTTCAATCTCAACCCCACAGAGTCAATGCATTCATTCCCTCCTTAGAGTCCCCCTCTTCTAGAAACGCTTGTGCTTTAGCTGGGCGCATCGATAAACTTGTAGAGATTTTTTTTTCATCTGCTCAATTCTCTGCCTGTGTGGTAGGAAAATCAGCAAAATAGGAGGGGCTGTCAGAGGCCATTCGTCCCTCCTACCAGAGGCAGCCTTTTTAGCTGGGCGAGAGACCCGTTAGGGCTAAGCCAGGGCCTGTGTGTTACCAGCTTCTGCGCAGTTCAAAATGTGGCTACGGCCAAGTCCGTCCTGGTCAACTCTCCAGCGTTTTACCAAGCACGTTAGTTGTTTTGCCAGTGGAAAATCTTTACTGAGGGAGACGACCGGATGACCTCCCAGAACAAGGAAAGCCCATCCCGGTACCCTAATCCCTGCTCTGACTTTCTGCTTTGCCCAAGTAGAGGTCATGGAGGAGGGATTCCAACTGGCTTCCACTAGCAGAATAATCAGGTCAACAGCCACCTCCGTGGCAGCCCAGTCAGGAGGTCGGGGA
Source organism: Tachyglossus aculeatus (assembly GCF_015852505.1). Lineage (NCBI taxonomy): Eukaryota > Metazoa > Chordata > Mammalia > Monotremata > Tachyglossidae > Tachyglossus > Tachyglossus aculeatus. The sequence continues at coordinate 117,417,178 of NC_052101.1, read as the reverse complement.
CGGGGTCAGCCACTTAGAGTCAACAAAATTCCTAGTGGCACTTTTAGGAACGAGTTGCACTTCGACAGTCCCCGTCCCCGTCTCCCCCGCCCCTCGCCTCAGGGGACACGGTATCCTTTCTTTTGGATATGAGCCAATGTACATCGGCACCATCCTCCTCCCTTTCTGCTGGTCTCTGGCAGGACCGACTCTTACGAACAGCCCCTCAGGGGTGCTCAGAGCTTGCTTTGGAAACAGGCACTGGAGCCCCAGCTGGTCCCAGGGAGGCAAGGAGGACTGTTTGCCAAAACATTAGGTAGTGTACAGCTTGTTGTGGACTTCAGGGAACGAATTTGCACAGGAGAGGGGCTGGTGGGGTCCTGTCCCTGAGAGATCTTCTCTTTCACTTCAAGAGACTGGCTTACGCGCCCGTAACATCCGCGGCCCTAACCGCCTCGAGTCACAGAGTCCTCCATTTCTGCGGCAATGATTTTCCCACTGGCCGATGGAGTCCGTCTCTGAGTTGTCTGCCCTGCCGGTTTGGGAAGATCCCACGGTCCTGCTCCAAGTCCCGGCCCTCGAGCGGCATCCCAGTAGAAGGAATGTACAGAGCAGCCACACAGCCTACTGCGCTTAGATTCCTCAGCTACTACTGTTGGGATGCGACCGCTGGGCGAGGACAGTCGTCTCAGCAGAGCCACCCTGCAGTGCTGATTTCAGGAGCTTCCGACTATGAGATGGTCCCAGCATAGCCGGCTGGCGGCGTCCCCCCGTCCACCTCAGAAGTAGTAGTTTGAGTTGCTCTCACAAACCGGGGACTCTGGAAGGTTTAGAGCTGTATGTGTTTCACCTCTGGGTGCGTGGGCGGTTGAACGGCCCGATGCAGCGCCTGTTTCCGGAGCCACGGTCCCACCTCTTCCTTGGGATCCGTGTCAGAGGGCGATTGTCACCAGAGTGATCATCTGGCCTGTTCCTATCTAAGACTGCCTGTGGAGAAGCAAGGGTTACTTACCATAACCTGGGTTCTCTGAAGGTTTGCAGACACACCAGATGATCACAACCGCCCGCCGCCTCCCCCTTTCTCGAACGATGCTTTTTTTTGCTCTTTCCGTTCTCTTCGGCAGAGTTTTGACTCTGGAGACCTAAAAGGTTGTGGAGGAGGGGGCGCTGGCCTCCCTCAGACCGGGAGAAGAGCAGAGCCTGACCTCTTCCTGCTCAGGCTGCCTTGCTAACCAAGGAGGGAGCCCTTTAAGCTTTAAAAGTGGGGAGGAGGGAGGGGCAGCGCGGACTGAAGCCGCTGCCAGCACGATCCTCCTGCGGGTCTCTACCCCTCCAGAGAACTTGGGTTACGGTAAATAATCCTCGTCCACCTGCCCAGAGCAGAATCTTGCAACTCGATTCTGCGATTCTGGACTGATGGCCTGAGCGACCCTCCGAGTTTGCAGGCTTTGTGCCTTATGTCTTAAATGTGTGCACCTTTACATAGGTGCATATGCTTTTTTATTTTTTTTCCGTTCTCCCCCTCCCATGCATTAGAATCAGCATGGAGTAGCAGCATCCACGATTAAGATCAGGCTTCCGATCTAGGCGTGTTAGTGGAATCCCCCTTCTGTCGAAAGCGACTACCGACTGACCTCGGCTCCTGATAAAGATGGCCTTCACGCCCTGTCCCTCTGGGGATGGAGCTGTCAGGCCAAGCAGGGAGCAGCTGTGTCTTCCCTTTGATTAGGCCACACTTATCGACTCGCCCCGCTGTGTGGGCAGAGAGGGCACTCTCCTTACCCAGAAGCCACACTAGAGAGAGAAAGGGACAGGACCAAAAAACCGACGGTCTGAGCCTTGAGAGCAGTCCCCGCCTCTCCCCTTCCTCAGGTGCTGCTGCGGATCTTGCCGGAACCAGGCTGGCGGAGGGGTGACAGTGTGCCGGCTGGCCACAGCTCTTACCTTACCGCCGCTTGGGGTCTGTCCCATCTAGAAGCGCTGCTGTGGGAGGCTGCACTTCTGGGAACGGTGATGGCTCTTCCGGGACGAGCTGCCGAGGAAACGGTTCCACTTTCAAAGCAAGGCTGCTGCCAGCTGACTTTTTTTGCTCAGTTTCTTCATTGCGGGTCCCTCAGTGTCCAGACTGCCCGAGGGAGTTCAAGTAGCAAGTTGGAAAGGTGGCGCCTCTCTGGCTTCCCATGAGGGTTGCCTGGCCATACCGCTCTTGGAAGAAGGCCCATCCCATCCAACACGTTGATGTTATGTATAATATCCTGTGTGTGTCCCCACTCTCCCCCTCACCCCCACAGTTCAGGTTGACTTGTCTCCTACACTGGGCATGACATCTCTTCCCTTTTGTCTTTGACAGTAACAGCTAAACCTGGAGCCTCAACGGTACCAAACACAACTCAAGCATCAACCCCACCCCAGACACAGACCCCACAGCCGAATCTTCAGCCTGTGCCGACAACTCATTCCTTTCCCTCCGTCACCCCCGATCTTATCGTTCAGACGCCGATAATAACGGTGGTGTCTCCCCAGACTCTCCAAACTCCGCCGCCCCCCGCCGCCCCCTCCTCCGCCCCCTCCGCCCCCTGCTCCCCAGCCAATTCAGACCCATACACCTATTCTCACAACTGCAGCACAGCCCGTGAAGGTGAGTGGCCATGTTGGTTTGGTTGCCATTCTGTAAAATGGGGGCATTTGGGGATATGCTGTTGCCACCTCAGAAACCCCAGCAAATTGCAGTCACCCAGCGCTGAAGAGATCGATTTCTTCTTCAGAATCGAAACAGTCAGCAGGCCCCATTTGGGGATCGGGACTGGGTCTGGGCTTTCCGGCGGTTCCCCAGGAGGGCCACGCTGAGTTCCGAGAAACCCAGTTCGGGCTCGGCTCGCCTGCTTAGCCCTCTGAGCCCCCACTTAATTTTATTAAGCACCTTCCTCTCAGCGGTATCATAATCATCATCTTCCCGCTTCTAATTTAAGGTGGCCCATGTTTGCAGAGAACATCCAAGTAATCTGTGAGAGCTGGGCTCCCAGAACCACTTGAGGAACCCTTGGGCCTTCTGGATTTGGTGCTTACTTAAGATTAGGATTCTTTTTGTTTTACGAGGGTTTGGGGGAGGGTTTTTTTTTTTTTTGGTCTGTCGGACTTTTTAGTTTGGGGTTTTTGTTTTTCAAATTGCATTTGACCTGGAAATGAGCGATTTCCACTTCAGCCAGGCTCAAAAATAGCCATTTTCAGATCACTTGGATGTTTGTGGTTGTCTTCAGACGCGAGTTTCCTGCCGTCTCGAACGATGGTGCTTACTGCCGTGGTTGGTTGTGGCAGCCACTTGCAGAGCCGCCCCCCCCCCCCCCCCCATGGTTGGCAGGAGTTAAGGCCACAGACGGGTTTCCCTGGGCCTCCCTGACGCCACCAGCCCGTTACTGGGCCCCGTGCTCCGCTCTTCAGTGCTGTGGGAGAGGACCGCAGCCCCTGTAGCGCATCTCAGCCTCTCTCAGATGCCTGGGCAGCCGTTTAGTGGATCCCTCCCTCCACTGGGTCCAGGCTGCTGCTGCAGTGTCCTAAACCGACCCCTTGTGGTCCGAAAGAGTCAGTGCTCCTCTCTAGCATCAGGGAGTGAGCGACACTCTTGGGCTCCGCTTGGTAGCCAGAAAAGCCACCTCGGTCCCAGCGGACGTGGGGAAGAAGCGATTTGTACGGAGAGGAGGAGGCAAAAAAGGCGAGGCAGCTGAGGGGTGGAGGTAGTTTCCGGGGTCAGTGCTCTCCTTCCAATGTTCTCCTCCCTGTCTCATGTGTGAACAGACAAAAAAGGGGGTGAAGAGGAAAGCGGATACTACCACCCCCACCACCATGGATCCCATTCACGAATCGCCCTCACTCGCCGCCGAGCCGAAGTCTGCCAAGTTGGGCCCCCGCAGGGAGAGCAGCCGCCCCGTGAAGCCTCCGAAGAAGGACGTGCCCGACTCTCAGCAGCACGTGGTGGAAAAGAGTAACAAGATATCAGAGCAGTTGAAGTATTGCAGCGGCATCATCAAGGAGATGTTTGCCAAGAAGCACGCGGCCTATGCCTGGCCCTTCTACAAACCTGTGGATGTGGAAGCCCTGGGACTGCACGATTATTGCGATATCATCAAGCACCCCATGGACCTGAGCACAATCAAAGTAAGGCCGTTGGCTCTGTAGGGTGCATTGGGTGTGATGTGAAGTTTTGAGGAGTGACAAGTTTCGTGTAACCGAGCAGAGGTCTTCTGCCTTGGCCGCCGAACTCGCTACCCGAGGCAAACGTTTGGGGGCAGGTTTTGATTCCTTTTGGCCCCCACAGTCAGTTGGCGCTCTTAAGACTTCGGTCGTTTTCCGGCTTCTTTCTCACTTCCAGCTTGCTCAGAGGAATAGGCAGCTCCCCCCCAAGGTGGGACGCGTGGGAGGCTCCCGACTCTAGGCCAGCAGCGCAAAGCGTTGCCTGAAACCACACTGGCGTACCGATGCTAAGATCTTGTTTTTGTCATTAGGATTTTTTTTCCCCAAGTATTGGACATCAAGAAGCAAAGAGAAATCCTTTCCTTTCCTCCATGACACCAGCCAGCCCTTTCTCCTGTTCCGACCACGGAGTGGTTTGGTTGGGGGCTGGGGGGGGGGGTGTCCTCTTAACCGGTTCAGACCAGCAGGCGGGTTTTCTTGTGGGTTTTGTGAGCCCACTCTCTGAAGCATATGAGCTAAGTGCATCCACTGTACCCTTACCTCCCTTCCCTATGTTTGGTTTACTTGGAAAAACGGTCGGTTGGGAAGAAGGTCAAAACCACCAGCTGCGGAAAGGGGGTAGATTGGGTTCACTTGTCCGTGCAGTTATCCCAGGGAGTGGAGAAGTGGCTAACATAGGTTGGGGGTCTGCGGGAGAACGCAGTGTTGGTATCAACGGTATTCTGGCAGCACCTACTGTGTGCGGTGTGCTGCGCCAGCTCCCTCGGGTACCGTACGAAAGGGGGAAAGAGGCGATTCCCCCGCCCTTGAAGTTCACCGTTCAGTGGAGGAAGCGGTAGACCTGAACTAATGAATGTGCCGTGGTTAGGAATGAGGCGGAGTTCGGGGGAGGAAAGGGGAAAGGGGGCAGAGAGCAGGCACGGGAAAGGTGTCAGCAGTGGGTCAAAAAAGAGAGCGGAGGGTGAGAGTCAGGAGGTTCATTTGGGAGCAATGACGTCTACGAGGCTGGGGTTGAGTTGGAGGGAGCGAGAAAAGAGCAGATGAGGGAATTGGCAGATAGGGAGGCCTCGGAGACCTTCGAGGCACGGAATGGCTCTGGGCCTCTTTTTTTAAAAAAAAGGAAAAGACAGGCAGCAAAGTGTAGCCGCATATTAGAGAGGAAATCGTGAAGGAGGCTGCTCCGGGAGTTCGACAGGAGTGATGAGAGCTTGTACCAGAGTAGCAGTTGAAAGGGTGAAGAGAACGGAAGCGGGTTTGGGAAATGGTCAACTCTCACAACCTGGCGGGGAACGGGGGAGTCACGTTGTCAGAGAACCTCAGGTTATGGGAGAGCTGCTTTAGACTCGCATCCTGATCACCGTCCATCCACATGCACCAACCGTTTTTTTCATAATCAGCAGTACTCCCTAAGTACCTATCGTGTGCAGAGTACAATGGAATTAACAGGCCTGATTCCTGCCCTCCAAGATCTTAAAATCTCCAACATTATTCACCTCACCCTCTAGCCAGGTAGAGTAGGCTGCCAGAACACCACTCCCTAGTTCTCCAATACCCTTCTATCCCAAGCGGGGGGCGAAAACTGATCCTGCGTGGTAGAACCAGCGAGGGAAACTGAGAAGGAGAGATTAACACCAGGAGAGAATTGACTGTGGAGCCTTGGCAGCAGGGAATTTCTAAGAGGTGGTTGACGGGGCCACTTGCGACAGGTCAGAAAGGATCAGGCCGAGAAGCGGCCGCTAGTGTTTTCACCGAAGGAAGCCGGGAACCTTGATAGGTGCTGCCCCAGTAGAGTGGAGAGGGCAAAAATCGAGATTCTTGAGAGTCTAGAAGAGAGTTGGCAGGGAGCAAAGCAGATAGGGAGCGGTGTATACCGACCTGTTTGAGGGACGTTGCTAGAAGGGCGTTCCATGGTAAACTGAGTGTTACTGAAGACTGGGCAAAAAAACCCACCAAGCTGATGCCATGGGCAAGCTTTTCCTTTCAGCAGGCCTCTGCCACCTTTCTGGGTGTGGGTGTATATGCGTGCGCGCTATTAATTGGAGTACTTTGTTCTCTTTCTAGTCCAAACTAGAAAACCGGGAATACAGAGATGCTCAGGAATTTGCTGCGGACGTCCGATTGATGTTTTCAAATTGTTACAAGTACAACCCTCCCGACCACGAGGTGGTAGCCATGGCCCGTAAACTGCAGGTAAAGACTGGCATTAGGGGTGAACTTCTGTCTTCTGGCCTAAATTGGTGACTTCCCCAGGTCAGGTTAAGCAAAACGGCTAACTGCCGTTGTAAATCCATGAGGGTCTGAAGTTCTTGATGATGACGACGATGATGGTATTTATTAAATACTAACTCTGGGCCCCGCATCATGCTCGTCACTGGGGTAGATACAAGATAATCAGAGTGGTCTGAGGCACAGAGAAGCTAAACTAAGCCCAAGGTCACACACCAGTTGGGTGGCGGAGTCGGGACTAGCCGAGAGCCCGGGTGGGCTCAGCAGCCGTTTTTTTGCCAGTTTCCGCGCTCAACTGCCAGATGGGTCCGGTAGCACCGGCAGTATGCGACACGAGCGAATGAATAAGTCCGTGAGCGCTGATGTATAAGACGGTCTTTTACAAGATTTAACGTTTACCCCGTAGTCCTCTTCCTCAACAGTGCCCATAGAGTGCAAAGTAGGTGCCGGGGAACGGAGCACAGACGTTAAACCGTTAAACCGGGAACGGAGCATAGACATTAAACAACAGTCTCCTACCACCTAGTGGTGGAAGCCAGGGGTTTTAAGTTGCCGACCAAACACGAGGTAATAAAAGAAGAGATTTGAAGGATTGAAACACAAGCAAGCAATAAGTAAACCCGATAATAAATATTTGTGTGAGCTCTAGAAGGCAATGGGACCTGTAAGGTGGGGGTGAGTCAGAAAGTGACGTTTTAGGGGAGCTTTGAATGGGGGTGGGGGCGGGCGGGAGGGTGCAGAATCCATCGATCAGTGGTACGGATTGAGCGCTTACTGTGTGTGCAGAGCGCTGTACTCCAAGCCCTTGAGAGAGGACGGTCCAGGGGAGTTGGTAGACGCGATGTGGTGTGGCGAGACAGGCCGGGGGGCTGGGGGCAGCGTGAGCGAGGATCCAGAGGCAGGAGAGTTGAACAGAGTGCAAGCTTGGAGAAGAGTCAACTGGTGAGAGGGTGGCTGCCTTGAGGCCAGGGGTTAGGTTGAGTGTCCAGTTGAGGGAAGAAATGTGTTCCAGATGGGGTTTTAGACGCTAATGGGCAACCGACAATGGGACGTTCTGAAAAGGACGCGGTGACACCAAGGCACGTTGCGGAGAAGGGACCGGTGAGAAACCGAAGCCAAAATAAGAGTGGGAAATAGCATCGAGGAGTCAGATGATCCCGAGGTTGGGAGCTTGTGGGAATCTGCGGGACGGGGAGGATAGGAAAAGGAAGAGGATTAGGAGAGCGGGCAAGTGGAGGATTCTCCAACCAACAGTCCTCGTATTCTGTTGGCAGTTGGTGCAGGTGAGGTTCAACAGTTAAAACGTATTTGTTCCCTAGGAGAGACTGGAAAGCCCCCGAGCTCAAACTCACACGGGCAGGGATTCCCCCGTTGTAACACTCTTTCCGCATTTATCCTTGAACAGTCTTGAATTTTAATGGTGGTATTTCTTACTCTTGCTTCGTGCTAGTCAGTCAGTGGTATTTATTGAGTGCTTACTGTGGGCGGAGCGCTGCACTAAGCACTTGGAATACAGTAGTGCTCTGGTTTTGCCACCCGGGTGCTCTGTGCAGAGAATGTGACTTCTCTGGCATCATCAGTTAGTGGTATGTATTGAGCGCTTACTGTGTACAGAGCACTAAACGAAGCGCTTGGGAGCGTACAGTGAAACAGAATTGGTCGACATGTTCCCTGTCCACAAGGAGCTTACAGTCTAGAGGGAACGTATGCCCAGCATATGTTCCGTGTTGGGCATGTGTGGGCCCACTGCACAACCATCATGCATGCACACACACACATGTGCAGTGCGGTTGCTGGGTTGCCTACCCCCTCAAGTATATACAGTACGGTAAAACTACTCTCACCAGGTTAGGGCAGTAACCCCATAAGAGCCTGTGTGACCGTTAAGTGAAATGTGCTGACCTGTCTTGACTCAGGCGGGGTTCAAATTGACAAACGCAAAGCATTTGCTTTGGCGCTCTCTAGAAGGGCAATTCTGTAGAGGGTTTTTTCAGGTGTACTAGTGTTTTAACATTTGTTTCAATTCCACCTCTTTTATTATTGGTACGTATTTATGTTGCTGTTTTATCGGGCAAGTTAATGTTAATTATACCTAAAGTTGGGTCTTTCTGGTCTGTTACTTGAGACGTGTCAAACTCATTCGTGTCTATGGGCAACATTATTTGTATTATTATTTAGCACTTACTATGTGTCAAGCACCGTTCTAAGCCCTGGAGTAGATTCCAGTTAATCAGGCCAGTTACAGTTCCCGTAGCACATGGGGCTCACAGTCTAAGAGGGAGAATAGATATTGAATCCCCATTTTGCAGCTGAGGAAACTGAGGCCCAGTGAAGTGACTTACCGAAGGTCACACGGACAAAGTGGCAGGTTTGGGATTAGAACCCAGGTCCTCCGACTCCCAGCCCCGGGCTCTCTCCTCCAGGCCACACTGCTCCCCAGGACTGTGCTCTACCCACCAGACCAACAGCAGGGTGAGATCGGGGCAAGGCACCGTGCGTAGTTGATTTGAGAGGAATGAAGAGGATGAGTTGGAGCGTAGTGGGAGACCGTGGTTAGGCAGGTGAGATCTGCTCTCGTGGGACACAGCTGAGAAGGAAGAGTGTGGAGGCCTTGAGGGAGGGGATGGCGACTTTTAGGGAACTTCAATCTGATAGCCTCTATTTTGTGAACAACATGGTTTGCTGAGTCATTGGAGGTTAGGAAGGGAGGAGGTCTGGGGACTGGAGGCATCAGAAAGTAAGCCTATGATTCTCCTCTATTTGTGTTGCAAAAACCTAAAAAAAAAAAGCTTAGAGCAAATGTCCTCCGAATAATTGTTGGATCCTATATTAGCACCCAAGAATCTTTGTCAAAATTCAGTCGCCCTGTTTGCCTTGGATATTTTTTTAATTAACAAAGAGAGCCCGCCTGCATTCCTGACCCACAAGGTGCTTTGTAAATATTGGTGTGGCTTACAGAAGGTAGAAGTACAGCACTCAATGTTGAAACTTCACTATTCCCTGGAAGTGTTTGTTTACCTTCCCATGCCTCAGATCCATTAATCTGGGGTAACCCTCTTCATTCATTCCTTCCTCCCTGGGCTGGAGGTGGCAGGCCAGCCACTGAATCCAGTCATGCTCTCTACCACTCACACCAAACCTGCCCTCAAAGACCAGAGTTCACTCCTCTAATCCTCACTCTTTAGTAGTTGTAAGAGTAATATGTCTGAGAACCTACAGAAAGCAACGTTTAGTGTACTAAGCGCTTGAAGTACAACTGACAGGCATGGGAGGACACACGAGACCCGTAGAAGCAGCACTTCAGTGCTCTGCACACAGTAAGTGCTCAATAAATACGACTGAATGAATGGATAGAGCCCGGGCCTGGGAATCAGGAGGTCATGGGTTCTAATCCCAGCTCTGCCACATGCCTTCTGTGTGACCTTGGGCAAGCCACTTCACTTCTCTGCATGTTACCTCATCCGTGTAATGAGGATTGAGACTGTGAGCCCCACGTGGGACAGGGACCGTGTCCAACCCGATTTACTTGTATCCGACCCAGCACTTAGTGCTGTGCTTGGCATATAGTAAGCGCTTAACAAATACCATAGTCGTCATTAATTATTACTCCTTGCTCACCAGGAGCTTATATTCTAGTCGGGGGTAGACATAGAAATATTTATCAGAGTAAGAATAATGAGATAGGAAAAAAAAGCACCAGTGAAAGTCGTGGAATTGAGGATTAGTCGGGGAAGGCTTTTTTTTATCAGCCGGGAAGGACTTGGAAGTTGGGGAGGGTTGAGGTCCGGTGGATGGTGAGAGGGAGGAAGTTCCTGGCCCTGGGAGCAGTGTAAGCACGTGGTCAGAGGCAGGTGAGAGTAGGACTGGGGTCCAGCTGGGAGTTGGGCTTGTGGGGGAGGGCGAAGAGTGTAAGCAGAGCCATTGAGGAAGACGGAGGGAAATGGTGGAGCCCCTTGAAGCCAAGGGTAAGGAGTCTTTGCTTGGTGAGGATCGAGATGGGCAACCAGCGAAGGCATATGAAAAGGGGTCTGCAGAGCAGTGGTTCAGGAAGATGATCTGGGCAGCCACATGGACTGAAATGGGAAGAAGCAGCAGCAGAGGAAGGGGTGGGCCCGGGAAATGTCTCCGAGGGGAAATGGACAGGTTTTAGTGGGAGACTGGGTGTGAGAGCAGAATGACAGAAGTCAGGTGATACCGCTGTTGGAAGCTCGGGTTTAAGGGAGGATGGCAGTGCTGTCAACAGAGATGGAGAAGTTGGGAGAGGAGGAGGGTTAAGAGGGAAGACGGGAGGTGTCGGCCAATCCAGTGGAGGTCTGGCGGCTGCAAGGGGAGATCTGGGCTTGGATCACGGGGATTGGCTCTCTTCCCAAGAGGGTGAGGGTAGAGGGAGAAGAGCACAGAGTTTTGTGAGCGGCAAAGGAGTCGAAAGGAGGCGTAGGAGAACCAGGAGAGTGCCACGTCAGGAGAAGCAAGAACAGAAAGCGTTTTGGGGTGAAGGGGGCAGGTGGGCCCCATCAGAGTTATTCTTTGTACAAAAAGAACCTCCTGGATCACAGTGCATCCCATTTTCTACCTGGAAAAAGCACCCACTGGAAAACTTTGAATTGCCTCAGAGACTTTGCTCTTACCGTAAGCCAAGCCCGCCCACAGTGGGTTCTTGACATTTACTTGGAATTTTTTTTTCCTCTTCTTAATTTCCCTCCATTTGTCTTAAGATTCTGACCCTTATCCCAAGTACAAATTGGTCCCCTCCCTCTGTAGTGCGTACCTTTTCAAATATTAGTAGACTGTTATCTCGCTCCCTTCCTTAGTTGTAAAGCAGCCAAGCTCTCCAGGGTAAGCTCACTTGGCCTCTCCTCAGAAGCAGTTTCAGCTTTTCTGCTGATTTCAGTGCTCCGGTGTCCCAGGTGCACTCCCCCTGTGAAGAGGAAGTGTTCGCTTGCTGTTCTGTGACCCCACCCCCTTACCCCCACCAGCCATGTTGCCGAGTCTGATTGATGGGTTGACTCGCCCTCCGTTCTCCCAGCAAGAGTGTGGCCTAGCGGAAGCCCCAAGTTCTAATCCTGACCCCACCACTTGCCTGCCGTTTGACCTTGGACAGGTCACTTCACTTCTGGGCCTCCATTTCCTCATGTGTGAGGTGGGGATTCAACACCCATTCTCCCTCCCGCTTAGTGAACCCCATGTGGCACAAGGGACTGTATCCAACCTGATTATCCTGTCACTACCCCAGCAGTTAGTACATAGTAAGCACTCAACAAATGCCACAGTGGTGATTACTGTTCCTTCTTGACCTCTTTTTCTGTCCCAGAATTTCTAGTTTAACTGAAATTAATTAAACTGAACTAATTTCTAGTTTAGCTGTATGCGGTCAATGGCAAGTTGTAGAGAGGAACATGTTCAAGAAGCTGCACAGACAGCAGCTTGCCATTGACCACTTTCAGCTAGCTTGTTATTCATTGGATTCTTGGTTTCTACTCAATTCGGACCTATTTTTCAATCGAGAATTTGACGTTACTAGAACATTTGCTCGCATCCCTCGCTTGACATTTATTCAAACAGTGTTAAACGTGAACTGTAGCACATTAAATGAATTACTTTCACCCAGTGTATTTTCACTTCTGTTCCCCAGTGTAGTCAGGCTGAGCTGCTCCTTTAGTTTCCTAGTCCCCTAGATTTTTTTATGTGGTATTCGTTAAGCGCTTACTATGTGCCAGGCACTAGTAAGCGCTGGGGTTGATGCAAACTAATCAGGTTGGACAGTCTTAATCCCCATTTTACGGATGAGGTAACTAAGGTGCAGAGAAGTTGTGGCTTGCCCACGGTCAAACAGCAGTGTCGGGATATTTGTTCTTTACTTGTGATGTTAAACCTATGCCATGGCAGTTCCCCAAAATGACTTTTCCATTCGTTCTCCCTGCAGATGTCACCACATTCGCAGCTTTGTAGGCTATCAGTTACCAGAGGCTGCCCAGGTAGAGATTGGTAAATCCGAGGTTAAGGAAACAGCTTTCAGCCCTTTTTTCAAAAGCGCCCCGTGGGGAGGTGTGTTATTTTTCTCCTTCAGAGTACTTTCAAACAGGCCAACGCATTAACGTGGTTATCGCTCCTTGGAAATATGTTAAGCATTCAGCAAGTGACCATAAATTCGGCTGCCATCTAAGAGTGAGGATTTAGATTTACTGGGCTGGCCAGCTGGAGGAAATGGCTCCTTCCTTCTTTTTAAAGCCAAAACCCGTTTTCTGCATTTCGGTTAAAAGCAAGCTCCAGTGCTTTTCCTAGTTCCAGTAGAGGGCTCCACGGAAACCTCAAGAGCGTCCAATTGCCTTCCCTTTGGAATAAGATTCCCCCCATCCCCTTTTTTTTCCCTTTTAAACCCCTGTGCTGGTGCTCGCCCATGTTTGGATTACTGAGGTCATTTTATGTAGCTTCTTCCGAAATGTTCCGTAGAGACCGAGCATCAGCCTGTGATGTCATATTAGACGTTTCCCTGGAGAGGAGTCGATCGCCCTTTCTGCCCGCCAAACTTGGCGGGCCAGGCCTTACCTCCATCTCACTCGCCTTGGGTGAGGCGGCTCTGTCGACGGAAACAACTTCCAGTCCCATAAAAATCTCCGCCTAGTTGCGGGTGTTTCAGAATTGGCCCGATTTCCCTGGGTGAGATTTTGGGATTTGTGATTAGGCTTTCTCCAGGTTGGTGTGTGAGTAGAAGAAGAAATGGAAACGGCAGCCTGTGACTTTTCCGTAGAAGAAATTGAAGGTGGTGAGGTGGCGGGGGGCGGTTTGGTGGTTTTTTGGTCCAGGATTGGTGAGGGGAACCCGTCAGAGACAGTGAACTAACTTCCAGCTGCCCGTCCTGGAATCTCTCCTCCACTTTTGCACAGAGAGAGCTTTACTCCGTTAGACAAATTCTTCTGGGAAAGGAGTAGCTGCAGTAGAGCTTCTTGCCCGACCTCTGCCACCATCCAAGATAAATATTTAGTCATTCGTGTTGGGTGACAGTGCCTCCACTGACCCCTTTTTTTTTTTAAACATTCGGCTCCCTTACGTTCTCAGACTGTCTGGTGTGAACAATTGTGTGCTCTTGGCCATTGGAATTTCCCGTGGGGTGTCTGGACAAACCAGCATGCGCAGAACGGGGCTGCAGTGTTTCTGAACTTCCTTCCTTGGTTGTCCCTGAATGGAAAGCAAAGAGGGCCTTTCATTGTTCTCGCTCGTCCCAGCCCCACAGTGGGTTGTGGGCGTTGGGGGACAGCTTCCTCCCCCTGCTTGCTTAGTAATAAGTCGACAGTTTCTTACCACACGGGCTTCTTCCTGCTGCCTTGGCCAAGTCCCCGGTGGCCTTGCACCTCAGTGACGGGGGCCAAGCCCCAGCGGCCCCCTCGGCTCACATGAGTACACCCCCAAAAGAGATGCTCTGTTTTTGCCCAAGCGCTTAGTGCAGTGCTCTGCACACAGTGATCGCTCAGTAAATACGATTGAATGAATGAATGCCCGTGCATCCTTTATCCGTTAGCTCAAGCACTGTGTGAAGGTGGGGCCCTGATAAGCCCTGGTGGGTGGGAGCTTTGATCGTGCTCTGCTTTGTTCAGTTGGGATTGGTCCCTTGCCCTACCTGGTGTTTGGGAAGAGGTGATCCTAAATATTATTATTAATTATCATAGCAAGTGCTTGCTATGTGTCTAGCACTGTTCTCGCAGTGTGGTAGTTATAAGCTCATCACTCCGTGGTCATCCTGGGGCTTCCTCATCCCTTTCTCTAAGAAATGAGCTGAGGAACCCTTATGGAGCATCGTGACCAGCCTCCCTGAGGCAGTTCCTCCAAGGGGCATATATGTATTCCACAATCCGCTTCTCCCACTCCTCGCCTGAGCCCAAAGGCGCTGCTGCCGGAAATCGAGACATCAGGCTAGACCTGGTCCACCTCGGGCTCCTCCTCCCCAACTCTGTCTGCCCTCTCTTCCGCCTGGCAACAGTACTTCTCCATCCTTATTGACTCCCATGCCCACTGTCTGCAGCATCTGTTTCAAACCTTCAACTGCCTCGAACCCCCTGCCGTGTCATTCCCTTCCCAGTTTCTTGCCCCATCTTTTGTTCCTAAAGCCCTCGCCATGGATTTCATTGACAAAATTGAAACCGCTAGGCGTGACCTTCTTAAAACCTCCCCTGGACCTCCACCCTCCTCAGCCCTCTCTTTGACTCTCCCATCCTTATCTCAAGAGGAGATCTCCCACCTCCCCCCTTGACCTGTGTCTCAGACCCCTCCCTTCACATTTTATTAAAGCGCTTGGGAGTCCTTCAGTGGCTCATTTCTGAGTCCCCTGGAAAGTTCATTCTCTCCCACAGCTTCAACTACCATCTCTGTACGGATGATTCCCAAATCTCCCTCTCCAGCCTCTACCTCGCTTCTCTGCAGTCTTGCATTTCCTCCTGCCTTGAAGACATCTCTGTGAGCCCCCTGTGGGACATCCTGATCACCTTGTAACCTCCCCAGTGCTTAGAACAGTGCTTTGCACATAGTAGGCGCTTAATAAATGCCATCATTATTATTATCATCTGTAAAATGGGGGTTCAGTGCATGGTCTCCCTCCTACTTAAAGTGTGAGCCCCATAGAGGGGACCTGATTATTTCATATCTACCCCCGTGCTTAGTACAATACTTGGCAGATAGTAAGTGCGTAACAAATACCATTATTAAAATATTGTCATTATTATTATTAATACTACTAACACCACTGTCCTGTCTCACAAGCCTGCAACTTTGGTGGTATCCTCCACTCCTCTCTTTCATCATTCAACCCACATAGTCGGTCACCCCATCCTGTCGATTCTCCATCTAGAATCCACCCTTTCCTCTCCATTCGAACTGCTACCGGTTAGATTGTGAGGCCCACGGGGAAGAGACTGTGTTTAACTCCCATCTGTGCTTTTTCTTCCAACATTTAGCACAGTGCTCTGCACGTAGTAAGCACTTAATAAATACCATTACCACTACCACGTTGATCCAAGCACTTAAGCCGCCTTGCCTACTGCACCAACCTCCTCACTGACCTCCCTGCCTCTCACCTCTCCAGACCATACTTCACCCTGCTGCCCGAATCATTTTTCTTGAAGATAATAATAATAATGATGGCATTTGTCAAGCGCTTACTATATGCCAAGCACTGTTCTAAGCACTCGGGGGGGGGGGGATACAAGGTAATCAGGTTGTCCCACGTGGGGCTCACAGTCTTAATCCCCATTTTACAGATGAGGTAACTGAGGCACAGAGAAGTGAAGTGACTTGCCCAAAATCACCCAGCTGACAAGTGGTGGGGCCGGGATTAGACTCCAAAACCCGTGTTCTTTCCAGTGAACCACAAACGGCTCAGGCTACATCTCCCCACTCTGGAAAGGCCTCTGATGGTTGCCCATCCATCTCTGCAGCAAGCAAACTCCTTACCGTAGACTTTAGAGCCCTCAATCAGCTCACGCCCTCCTACGTTACCACAGTGCTCTCCTACTAAAACCCAGCCTACCTACTCACCTAGCTCGATCTCATCTGCGTCGCCACCAACCCCTGACCCACGTCCTCCCTCCGGTCTGGTACTCCCTTCACCTTCATATCGGGCAGACCACCATTCTCTCCACTTTTAAAGACCTCAAAAGTTGCGTCTTCAAGAGGCCTTCTCCATCTAAGCCCTCATTTCCCCTATTCTCCCTCCTTTCTGCGTCATCTCTGCATTTGCATCTGTACCCCTTAAGCACTTGATATCCGCCTCAGCCCTTATGTCCACATCTTTATACTCTGCCATTACCATTTTCTTAAATTTACTTTATTCTTCACCAACCTCCCTTCTCCCCCCACCCCACCCAGTCTGTAATCTCCCGGTGGTCAGGGAACATGTCTACAACCTGGCTGTATCATCTCTCCCAAGCACTTAGTAAGTACAGTGCTCTGCACACAGTGAGAGCTCAATAAATGCCATTCTATTGATGGGATTGCAAGGCTAAAGATCAGAGCAGGAGAAAAGTCTGTTAGCCGAGCTAAAATTTGGTCTGATTGAGACCCGTGGGAGAGGCACCCTGTACCTTGTGTGTATTTGCCAGTTATAGAATAGCCAAGTGCAATGCAAACCACTTCAGTCCTTGGAGTTGTTTCAGAGACTCCCTCTCCCAAGAAGGTAGCTTGGGTTGGGAAGAACAAGATAGAGAGCTCGCTCCTCGATTGTGAACTCCCAGATCAGATGGCGGGGCTGGGTCCCGTCCTGTTTATCTTGTGCTTACCGCAGCGCTTACCAAAGAGCATAGCAAAAATCAAAGAATTGGAAATAGAGTTGGAAGGGCGAGGCTTGCGGGCAGCGGGTCCCGGGAAGGCGAGCCGGTTAAGATCCATCAGCACTGATCACCTTGGCACTGGCTGCCTCGCTCAGGGAAGCCCCCAGCCCCTCCTCAAAGCGTGCTTCCCCTTGGACACCCTCTGAGGGTCTTAGCTCTCCTGGGCATCTGTGGGTCTTGGGTGCTTATTGAGACCGGTGGCACAGGCCCTATGTCACCCAGTCAGTCAATCGTATTTGAGTGCTAGGCACTTGGCAGAGTACGGTATAGCTGATAGATTCCCTGCCCACCACGAGCTTACAGTCTAGACTCGCTGTTGTGGATGCTCAGCTGGGCCCGGGATGGGGCCCAAGTGAGCAGCTTAAGAGACTTTGTCTTGGACTAGCTGCCTTTAGTGCAGGCTTGCGAGAGACCTGAAGGGCAGGAAGGCATATTGGGCCCTCCTGTCGTGTGGGCTGAACTCCGTCCTTCCCCTTAGTCCAGGTGGGCCCTGGTGGTTAAATCTGTCACCCTGGCCAGGGGCCCATCTTTCCAGTCTCATGAGTTCAGTAGGCACGAAAAGCTTTAAGTTGGAGTTGGGAATTTTCATTGTATCCTTGCCATTGGCGGGCCTGTTTCCGGTTGGTAAGTGATGCCGCCCACCTGCTCCCTCCCTGATTCATTCGTCCTCTGGGGCACTTAGACCTAAATTTAAGATGTATTTCACCTCCACTCACTGAACAAAGCTCGGGGGGCCTGAGGCCAGCGGGGAGGCTGTGGAACTGTTGTCTTGGCCTGCCCAGAATGGGAGCAACTGAGGCCCCTGTAGCAATGGGGAGCCCCGTCATCAGTGACCCATAGAAGCCCTTTCTGGCGCCGTTGGCTCTGCCAGAAGCCAAACCGAAACTCGAAAGGCCCTCAGGCTGAACCAGGTAGAACCAGGACCATTTCGGATAGACTTGTCAGACGTTCTGATGCCCATCTCCCCTTCTGTACTGTCAGCTCCTTGTCGGGGCAGGGAATCGCGTCGACCGACTCTGTTGTATTGGACTAAGCCCCCCTTTCCTCTTCTCCCACTCCCTTCTGCATCACCCTGACTTGCTCCCTTTATTCATCCTCTCTCCCAGCTCCATAGCACTTACGTACATATCTGTAGTTTATATTAATGTCGGTCTCCCCCTCTAGACTGTAAGCTCATTATGGCAGGAAATGTGTCTGTTTATTGTTACATTGTACTCTCCTAAGCGCTTAGTACAGTGCTCTGCAGACAGTAAACACTTGATAAATTCAACTAAATGAATGAATGACACTTTCCAAGTGCTCAGTCCAGGGCTCAGCACACACTAAGTGCTAAATCAGTAGCATTGATTGGAATAGCATGCCAGCTTCCTGTGGAGGACTGGAGCCAGCTATCAGAGTCAGAGCCTTTGGGCATTTGAGGTCATCGCCTGAAGTCTGCTTCAGTCATAGGCTTGATGTCTCCTGCGGCAATGCCCGAGGGGTGCCTCTACGGTTTAAGCCACTTCAAAATCAGCCCCAGGCCTCCCTCCCCGTACCACTTTCTTTTCCTGGGTGTAGCGGACACTTCAGCCGGGTTTCAGTGGCAGGGCCGTTGCTTGAGAATAGGCAAGCGTAGGGCAGAACGGAGTTTGCAGCTCAGCTGTCAGGCACATTATTTCGGCAGGAGCACGTTTGGTTAGAGACAGCAAGATGTGGTTGGATCGCGGGGTACGGAGACGTGGATAGTCTCAATTTGGAGCCATTTCAAAGCCTCTGGAAAAGCAGTAGGCAATTTCTTTGGGTGCTGCATCCAGGAATGTTATGCATCCAGGAATGTTATGCGTCACTAAACTGTTGTTTAGTCTTCTGTGAATTCATGGAAAGCAAAACATCACAATTTGAAGTGAGGAGTTGTGGTATGATTTAAGTCTTTGCTGGAGGCAGCTGAAGTAGAAACCTGCTCGGTGCCAGTCAGACTTTTCAACTAGGGAAGTAGCGTGACCCAGTGGAAGGAGCCAGGGCTGGTAGTCAGAGGACCTGGGTCCTCATCCCCATCTCTGCCACCTATTTGCTGTGTGGCCTTGGGCAAGTCACTTCTCTGAGCCTCCGTTTCCTCATTTGTAAAATAGGGATTCAGTGCCTGTTCTCCATCCTACTTAGACTGAGAGTCCCTGGTGGGACAGGGATTGTTTGCAAACTGATTTATCTTACATCTACCTCAGCATTTAGTATGGTGCCTGGCTCTTAGTTAAGCGCTTTTCAAGAATCATTTTTAAAAAAACCAATAGAATTGGGAGGCACAGTCCCTGCTCAGAATGAAATGTTCAGACTAGAAGGGGAGCCAATCAAGGATAATGCTAGGATTTCTGGCCGTGAAAATCCACCCCAAACTGCGGTCAGAGCTTCCCCCAAGATCCATTCATTGCATAATCTCAGTCCATTAAGGGGAAGGGGGATGAGAAGGATTCTCCTTGCTGTGGTGGACCCATTCCGGGGGAATGACATCAAGCGGGGGGAGTCTCTCCTTGGGGCAGATTGGAGTCTACAGGTTATCAGGAGGAATCTTTTTACAGGTCCCAGATTTTAAATTGAGCAATGTGATGTTTTAGGGAGTTGAATGAATATGGAATTATATTTGTAGGACGTTTGTGACCTCTGTGTCACGGGTAAGAGTCAGAGTTAAAGGGCCAGGCAGAAGGAAGCCCTGTGGTTATGTCCAGGGTGCCCTTAGGTTTATGTCTTTGCAGCAATCAGAGCGAGGCGGTGGACCATCAAAATGGTTGGCTGAGAAGCAGTTGTAATGGAAGGAAGATGGGTAATTTAGGCAGTTTTACGGACCGAATCTCTGTTTACCATGTGGTGCTTCCAAGGAGCCATGTAGGACTTGCCAGGATTTTATTATCAAAGCCAGTTAAAGTGATCCAGATTTTCTCTATCTAGTAAAAGACAAAACAAACACAAAAAAAGGAAGTTGGAAAAACCTGGTGCCAATTGAGATCTTGGAAAGACACATGAGGTAGAGAGCAGGAGCAAGAAAGGGTAGTCTTGGGGGAGTAAACAGCCATTTCTTTGTGAGAAGAATCAATCTCCATGCCACCTTTAAAGAAACTCCTGTGGTGGTGATGATGATGTTGGTATTTGTTAAGCGCTTAGTATGTGCCAAGCACTGCTCTAAGCGCTGGGGTAGATACAAGGTAATCAGGTTGTCCCACGTGGGGCTCACGGTCTCAATCCCCATTTTACAGATGAGGTAACTGAGGCACAGGGAAGTGAAGTGATTTGCCCAAAGCCACACAGCTGACAAGTGGCGGAGCTGAGATTAAAACCCACGACCTCTGACTCCCAAGCCCTTGCTCTTTCCACTAAATCCAGTTTGCTTCTTGCAAATCCCAATCGGTGGCTTTGGGTGCTATTTTAGGAGAGCAGCTCGCAGGCCATTGTTTTCACATTCTTTTTCAAGATGCTTATTGCATTCAGAGCAGTGGACTTAATACTGGCAAACTATCCATTAGTCAGTAGTATGTATGGCTCGCCTGCTGAGTGCGGAGCAGTGGACTAAGCACTTGGGAGAGGGCAAAAGAGTTAGATCCAATCCCTGCCCTCAAGGATCTTACAGTTCAGCAGGGGAGAGAGATACTCAAATTACAACTAAGAGGGGGATACGTACATAAGCTAGTGCATACGTAATGGGATGTTAGGTCCAAAGGTGCTTTGGGAGGTTGAGAGTGGTCAACTGATTAGGTGGCCCGGTGATCCTGAAGTGGAACTTGGTGGGGATGTAAACTGGGAAGATTAGAAATTCATCGGGGAAGGCTTCCTGGAGGAGGGCTCTGAAGGTGGGGGATGGGAGTTGGAGGCAGCGGGGAGCGGGTGAGCAAGAAGCAACAGAAGAGTTGAGAGCAAGACAAATGAGTAGGTTAGTGGGACAGAGAAACGAACAGGGATAAGAAGAGTAATGGTATTTGTAAGGTACGTACCAGGTGTCAAGTATCATTAAAAAGTGCTGGAGTAGGTACATCATCAGATGGACCTTTAATCTGGCCCTTTAATTCCAGTCTCTGCCCCTTGTGGGGTCACAGTCGAAGTAGGAGGGAGAACAGGTATCGAGTCCCTGTTTGACGGATGAGACTAAGGAGGCTCCAGAAAAGTGAAGGGACTTGGCCCAAGGTGCAGCAGGCAAGTGGCGGAGCCGGGATGAGAATTCAGGTCCTCTAACTCCCAGGCTCTTTCCACTAGGCTCGCTAGACTGTACGATCATTATGGGCAGGGAATGTGTCCACTAATTCTGTTGTATCGTACTCTCCCAGGCACTTAGTACAGTGCTCTGCACATAGTAAACACTCAATAAATACCATTGATTGATTGGTAGGCCGTGCTGCTTCCCTTTTATACTTCAGACTCATTCCCTGACACCCCACCCTGGGGGCCGGGCAGGGAGGAATGTGAGCAGGGGGGCAGCGGCTGGAGAGAGAGAAAGAAGCCTAGATCATAGGTTAGCTGGAGAGAGAACGGCCCAAGGGTGAGACTTGAGACAGTCCTGTGGGTAGGGAACAGAACATATCACTTCTTGACCCTGTCTTCCCAAGCATCTCTTCAGTGCACCACACCAAGTGGGTGCTTGATAAAGGCCACCGCTGCCTCAGTCCAAGGACCCCAAAGCGTTTACAGCCCAACAGCTCCACATCTTCTCATGGTTACTGTCCTCCATCTTGTTGCCTTGGAGGCTCCATTCCCGCCCTGTTAATAGTAACCGCTTTCCCCTGCCCAGGATGTATTTGAGATGCGTTTTGCAAAGATGCCTGATGAGCCCGAAGAACCAGTGGTGGCCGTGTCCTCTCCTGTGCTGCCGCCCCCCACCAAGGTCGCGGCTCCCCCGTCGTCCAGCGACAGCAGCAGTGACAGCTCCTCCGACAGCGACAGCTCATCTGACGACTCGGAGGAGGAGCGCGCCCAGCGCCTGGCCGAGCTTCAGGAACAGGTATCCGGGAGCGATAGATAGGGCGGGCCATCGACCCCGGCGCCTTGATCGGGGACCGCCGGCCCGTGATCGATTCCGGGAGGTCGTCTAGGAGTCTTCCAAGTGTGCCGAATATTGCACGAGGCAGCATTGCAAATGCTCTACGTCAGTCCCCCTCTGGCTGTTACACCTGGCTGCTGAGTCCATTTGGAACAAGCCAAGGCATTCGGGAATTTGTGGAGCGGGGGAGACTGTCATGGTTTGGGTCGAGGCTTCCCTATCCCTTCCGGTCCCTAGAAGGAGCTGGCTAGGTCGAGAGGCCCTCCGGCCCTGCTGCCTGCAGTGGCCCAGTGTAATCCTCGTCGGGGAGGGGCAGGAGGAAGAGGCAGCGGTCCAGGGAATTATTGATGTTGATCTATTCCATCCGTCTCCTAGCTCAAGGCAGTACATGAGCAACTTGCTGCTCTCTCCCAGCCTCAACAGAACAAACCAAAGAAAAAGGAGAAAGACAAGAAAGAAAAGAAAAAGGAGAAGCACAAAAAGAAAGAGGACGTCGAGGACAACAAGAAAAGCAAAGTCAAGGAACCACCTCCCAAGAAGGCCAAGAAAAGTAACAACAACAACAACAGTAATGCCAGGTCTGTGCATCATACCCTTCTGGAGTGGGGAAGGGAGGCGGGGAGATCCTCTCTGCACTCAGAAATGTCTGCTGACATATCAAAGTTTCTTTTCTGGGGAGGCGCCACCCTAGCAGCTTTTCCACAAAGGGGAAGCCCGCGCCTCTGAGTCAGGGTCAGATGAGTTAGCGCTTCAAGAGGTCTAGCTAGAAGAACCCAAAGTGATTCTTTATCTCCTCCCTGCAGCAATGGGATTATGTCTTGGGTTTTCAAGGCCCTTTTTTTCCCCCAAAGGCTCAGGGTCATTCTCTCTCTCATATTCCTTCATCTCCCCCATGGGAGATAGGGAGGAAACTGAGGACATCATCCAGAAGGGGAAAACAGAGAGCAAGGGTGGGAGGGGGCACATCCGGTTCCTTGCCGGTATTCACCTGGCAAATCCGGGCCAGAACCAGATTCCAGGTGTGCCATCCCTCTCTGCTAAGGGAGATTAGACTGGCAACATTCCCTGGCTTCATCAGAGAAGGGAAGGACGAGGAAAGGGGCATGACAGTGGAGGAGGAGGAGGATGAGAGGGAGCGATTGCCTGGCATCAACCTGAGATGGGGCCAGGAAATTCCTCTGCCTCCCACTTTCCCCTCCTCCCCTAGACCTTGAGAAGGTGGTTAACTCCTCTACCAGTTACCCAGGGCAACCCCCTCAAGGCTGTTTGAGGGCGGAGGGGCCCCAAACCTTGCTCACATGTAAATGATTGTCTAACCGCTGCTTTTCCATGTACCTGTGCCTTCTTCATCCTTCAATGGTATCTGTAATTGTTCTTAAGTAGTAAGAAGGAGCCCATGCCCGTGAAGAATAAGCCCCCTCCTGCCTATGAGTCAGAGGAGGAAGACAAGTGTAAGCCAATGTCCTACGAGGAGAAGAGGCAACTGAGCTTGGACATTAACAAACTTCCCGGAGAGAAACTAGGCCGGGTGGTCCATATCATCCAGTCACGAGAACCCTCGCTGAAAAACTCCAACCCTGATGAAATCGAAATTGACTTTGAGACCTTGAAGCCCTCCACCTTGCGGGAGCTGGAGCGATATGTCACCTCGTGTTTGCGGAAAAAGAGGAAACCCCAAGGTACCTTTCTGCCTCTCTGCAGTCCCTTTCCCATTAGGGGAGTTAGGCGCGTAGAGAGAGCCGGGTGCCCCCCCGGGCAGCTTCCTTTTTAGAGCCGTGGTGAACAAAGGTGGGCTTGGCCAAGGGCGTTTAGTTCCCCCCCCCTCCCCCGCCCCCTCCACCAGCCTGGTGTTTTGGAGTGTCTGGAGCGCAGTGTCCTCGGACTCTGACCCCAGCCGTAACTTCCCTCTTCCACTTTCAAACACTCTCCTGTCTGCCGTGAGACTACTAGTCAGGCATTAAAGACGATCTTCGGCGGTTACTTTCTTCTGCCGGCCCCCTTCCCCTCCTCCCACGGTTGAGATCGACCTCCTTTCCCCGGGCAAGAGACGCCTCTCCAGCAGTGGGCAGGCCACACCGCTTTAGCAAGTCCACTTGAACGGAGGAAAGTAGCTGTTGGGTTTGGGTATCCTTCCACCAGAACCCTCCACCGATCTGCTTTGGGCTGGATTAACCCGCTAGTGCCTTCTATCCAGCAAGCCACAGGAACTCAGAAACTGCCTCGCCTGACCTTTGGGCGGGGGGCTCCAACATGGGCCCGGTGGGGGGCCTGTGGCCCCCGAGTCTCTGATGGTGGCAGGTGTTGAGAATCAGCACTCCCTGGCTTCAGGGGCTCCCTGAAGCTGGGCTCACAGCAGGGCTTAAAAATCGACTCCCAGGGAAACCGGACACCGCACATCAACATTCCTTTACGAGATTTTCTCAGTGGTGGGGGAGACAGGGGGTTGAAAAAGTAGATCCTCAGCATTTTGATAGAGCCATCTTATTGTCCTGGATCAGAGCTCTTGCTTTTAGGTCGAGAGAACAAACTGGAGGGGAGGGCGGGGGAGAAAATCTCGCCTTAGATCCAGGTCAAGGTTCACCACACACAAGCCTCCTTTGTAACAGCCTGGCGTGGATGAAGCTGGACGCTTCCAAAGTTGCAAAGTTCAAATCCGAACCGAGATAAGAGTCACAAAGGCTTGGTTTGAGCGCTCGGCCTTCCCTTTGCAGAGCGATTCAGGTCCTCTGTAGTTTTCCAGCCTTGAGTCCTGGACTCTCTCTTATCATTTTCAGGGTAGGAGGGCCCCCAAAGTTTCAGATGCGTGCCAGAGAGGAGGTTTGCCCAAGCAGAAATTTTGCAGCCTAGGCATTCCTGGGCTAGACCTAGACCACGTCCATGCCGAATCTGGAGCCGTCCCTCAACCTCTTTCTCGTTTTGAAAGCGCCCGGGGAAAACTTCAAGGAGTTAACTCCATAGCTAGGAAAGAGTACTTATGAGGGGTAGGTCAAACGAGAGGTTTCATTTCCTAGTATTAATTGTAGAGAACAGCTGTTTGCTCTTCTTGGGGTATTTGACGTCAGCTGATGAAGTGAGAGAAGGTCCTTAAACACCAGCGTGAAGTGAGGTTGTGGCTTCTGCTCTATCTCCAGCAACATAAGCTCCTCCCCTACAATTCCTAAGTCCTGAACCAGCATGATTGGGAAAGGGATCCCTGGGTGTGTTGAGCCCCAACAGAAGCAACCAAGTCCAGTTAGTTGTATTTATTGAGCGCTTGCTGTGTGCAGAGCAGTGTACTAAGTGCTTGGGAGAGGACAACATAACAATACATTGTCGTATTTATTGAGCACTTCCTGTGTGCAGAGCACTGTAAGCACTTGAGAGAGTACAGTATAACACTAAACAGACACATTCCCTGCCCACAACGAGCTAACAGTCTAGAGGGACTGCTAGGTGGACTGCTGACCTCAGTGCGTGCCCCAAAGAAATTTGGGAGCCAGAAATACCGGGGACCCCGAGAATCGAGGCGGCTCTTAGCCTGAGTAACTAAGGTTTTTACACGACACGAGAGCAGCCTTTTCAAGCGACAGCTCCACTCCGTCATCAGCAGGCAAAGGCAGGGTAGCAGCGGCCGTCACGTCTGCTGATGTTTTCCCATTCTGTTGGTGGTAGGTGGTAGGATTGCCCGGCCTCCTGTATCCCTTGGCCCGAGTGGGTTGTCGTCCTCCTTTTCTGCACTCGGCCCCCCAGGTGCCCCTCAGGAGAGGAGTGTGCATTTAGCCACTAGGAGACCCACGAGACAGAGCCCCCTTGCCACGTACACCCCTTTGATGCTGTTGTGCTGTTGTCTCCTTGCAGCCGAGAAAGTGGACGTGATCGCCGGCTCCTCTAAAATGAAGGGCTTCTCGTCCTCAGAGTCTGAGAGCACCAGTGAGTCAAGCTCCTCTGACAGCGAAGACTCAGAAACAGGTTAGACGCAGCTTATTTAAAGACTCCATCCTATTCCGTGCCTGTTTCCTGTGCGAATAAATTTGTTTTCAGTCCTGACTTGGTCTTCAATTTTTGGGCATGGAGAGAGCAGGGGTCAATTCCTGAGAGTTTCCCCATTGCCTATGTGATCACCACCTTCCTTGGGGGAGACGGAAAGGGGTAAGTCGGGATCTGATGTTCTCAGTCTGACCTGACCTGGCCGTGAACTTCTAGCAAATGGCCTGGTGTTCGGTTTAAGGAAATGTCTTTTATTGGCCCTGGCTTTCCTTCTCCCCCAGGAAAGTCATGGCACTGGAGCTGCAACACTTCAGTGTAATAACGAAGGTGCACGTTGTAATGGTGAAAGAAAAGACTTGGGCACCGGGTGTTGGCTCGGAAGAAAATGGGACAGGAGAGTCTTTCTACTTGCTTGGCTGTGCCGTCGCATACAGCACTGCTTTGATTGATCTGACCTGGGTGAAGTGAGAGGGTGAGAGCCCGGGAAGAAGTAATCTTCAGTGGTTTCTCCAAACCATTAACACTGCTTTCTTAGGCTGTGCTCTGTGCTCTCTGCTGCCTCTTATTCCACGTCTCTCAACCTGAGGGTAGCAAAGGTTTTCCCAAAGAGGATGCAGTCTCTCAAACGGGGGGTGGGGGTAGATACTTGGATTTCCAAAATGGCAGTTACGTAGAAGAGGAACTTGTAAGCCCGCCGTTTCTGAGGGCTTAAATCTCAGTTGAAATCATTTTGAGTGTGAGAAGCTGGGTGCGATCTCGTGGCTAAGCCATCAGAGAGGAGATTTTGGGAACCTTGGCTTATTGTACCTAAAACCTCTTGTGTTGTGCCTCAGTTTCCCCACGCATGATGACGCGTAACCCCTTTGCTCTTCAGTCTAGTGCTTTCTGTCGGAGAATTCCCAAGCCACCTGAATTGTAATAAATTCATCCCAGCTGGGGTCAGTTTTGAAACTGAAGTGATCATAGAGGAGTCCTGCCTTTACCTGGGGAGTGTGGACTGGCCTCAAGTGCTAAAGAATCCTTTGGATGAAGGAAGGAATGTAAATGCAGCCACATGGGAACCTTTGCACAGATGATGCAATTCCAAATGTACATCCTTTTTTTCTTTTTTTTTTTTTTGGTTGTTGGCTCTGGGTAACCCTCCTGTTCTGGAAAGTTTCAAAGGCCTGGCTTGCCTGGAAAGTTGCATTGTAATATATTGAAAAACACTTCCTGGAAAAACTTTGGAATGGATGGGGACCTGAGTTTCGGATTTGCTTTTTCAAGGCTACGGGCTACTCAGTTAACGAGGAGTTCGCTTCCTGGCCTGTTGTTTAGCCCATACTACCCCCCTTAAGTGACAATAATTTCCAGCATGTTTTAGAGTATCCTTTCATTTGAACTCACCTGACTCCGGAACCTGGTATTTTGGCGTCTTGTGTGGGAGCTACAACCAACTCTCAATTTTTTGGGTGCCGGTGATCGAATCAGTCGTCCAGTTGTATATATTGAGTGTTTTCCGTGTGCGCAGCACTGGACTAAGCGCTTGGGAGAGGACAGGAGAAGGAGACACGATCCTTGCCCTTGAGGAGCTTACCATCTAGCAGGGGAGGCAGGCAATTAAAATACAGGAAGGGAAGTGACCAGGCAGTCGATCAGTGGTGCCTGTTGAGCACTTAGTACACACAAAGCCCCATGTACTAAGCGCTTGGTAGAGAACGATAGAGGAAATACCCGATCCCTGCCTTCGAGGAGCATGTAGTCTAGTGGGGAAGCCCAGTGACAAAAGAAGTCACAGCTAGGGAGAACAACCAAATATGAAGATACGTACGTGAATGGTGAGGGTGAGTACCTTAAGTACTTAAAGAGTACTGACTCGAATAAGGAGGGGGAAACAGGGTGGGAAGATGAGAGGTTAGGCAGGGAAGACTTTCTGGAGGAGATATCATTTTAGGGGGACTCTGAAGCTTAGGGGGCGGAGTTGTCCATCAGATCTGAAGTGGATGGGAGTTCCAGGCAGGAAGGAGGGCATGAGCAAGGGGTCAGTGAGAGACAGAAGAGCAGAGCACTGTGAATCGGTTGATGTTAGAAGAGCAAAGTGTGTGGGCTTGCATTGGAGAGGGAGAGGAGAAAGGGAAAGGACTGATGGACTGCCTTTAAGACGGTGGCAAGGAGTTTCTGCTTGCTGCCGTGATGGATGGGAAAAGGCTGGAGGTTTTTGAGGAGGGGGGAAGACTCGCGCAGAATGATGTTTTAGAAAGCGTATCCGACAGTGAGTGAAGTGTGGACTGGAGAGGGACGAGGCTGAAGGCAGGGAGTTCAACCAGGCAGCTGAGGCGGTAGACCAGTAGGGAGATGGCGAGTGGTTGGACCAGCAGGGAAGCTGTTTGGATGGAAAGGAAGGAACGTGTTCTGGAGATGGTACGAAGATGGAACCGGCAGGATTTGGTGACTGAGTGAATATGCATTCGCTCACATGGCTTCAACTACCACTGCGAGTGCCTCCCAAAGCTACATCTCCAGCCTTGATCTCTCTTCCTCTCTGCAGTCTCACGTTTCCTCCTGCCTTCAAGACATCTCTACTCAGACGTCCTGCTGTCACCTCAAACTTAACATGTCAAAAACAGAACAACTTACCTTCGCACCCAAACCCCGTCCTTCCCGACTTTCCCATCACCATCCTTCCTGTTTCACAAGCCTGTCTTGGCATTAGAGGACATGCCTGGGAGGCAGTAGGACCTGGGTTCTAATCTTGGCTTTGCCAGGTGCCTGTTGTGTGACCTTGGGCAAGTCACTTGTCTTCTCTGTGCCTCAGTTACCTCGTCTGTAAAATGGGGAGAAGTGTGAGCCCCATATGGCACAGGGACTGTGTCCAACCTGATCAACTTGTATCTACCCCAGCTCTTAGAACAATGCTTGGCACATAGTAAGTGCTTAACAAGTACCATAATTATTATTGTTAATATTTATTATTATCCCTGTCTCTTCTCACTCATTCAACCCACGTATTCATTCTATCACTGAATCCTGTCGGTTCAACTGCCACAACATCACTAAAATGCATCCTGTCTTCTCCATCCAGACTGCTACCACGTTAATCCAAGCACTCATCCTGTCCTGCCTTGATAACTGTATCAGCCTTCTTGCTGACCTCCCTGCCTCCTATCTCTCCCGACTCTAGTCCGTTCTAACACTCTGCTACCTGGATCATTTTTCTACAAAAACATTCAGTCCACGTTTGCCCACTCTTCAAGAACCTCCAGTGGTTGCCCATCCACCTCTTCATCAAACAGAAACTCCTTTCAGTCGGCTTCAATCACTTCGCTGCTCTCCTACTACAACCCAGCTCACGGGCATGTCGTTCTTTGAATGCCAACCTACTCACTGTACCTAGGTCTCATCTATCTCGCCGCCGACCTCTGGCCCACGTCCTGCCTCCAGCCTGGAATGCCCTCCGTCTTCATATCCGACAGATAGTCTCCTCCTCTTCAAAGCTTTATTGACGCCACATCTCCTCCAAGAGACCTTCCCTGACTAAGCCCTCTTCCCCTTTTCTTCCACTCTCTTCTGCGTCTCCCTGACTTGCTCCCTTTATTCTTCCCCCCTCCCAGCCGCACAGCACTTAGGTACATATCCGTAACTTATATTAATATCTGTCTATCCCACTAGACTAAGCTCGTTGTGGACCGGGAATGTGTCACTGTATCACTGTATTGTACTTTTCCAAGCACTTAGTCCAGTGCTCTGCAGACAGTAAGCACTCAATAAATAAGACTGATTGAAAAGTCAAGGAGAATATTGAGGTAGTGGACTTGAGAGATGGGGAGGAGGGAAGATGAGGAGTTCTGTTGAGTTTGAGGTGTCGGCGGGATGTATGAATAGAGGTATCCTGGAGGCAGGAAGAGGTGTGAGGTGGCAGAGCAGAGAGGTAGATTTGGAAGTTGTTCGTGTAGAGCTGGAAGCGGAAGCCATAGGAGCAGTTGAGCTCCCCGAGGGTGATGTCGAGTCGGTGTATGTCCAGTTTGAGGGGGATTTTCCCTTCTGCTGTTGGCCGCCTTATTTCTCCACGTATCCACCGATAGTTGCTCCGCTCGAGAGTTTGGGATGAGAGGCTGAAACCGAGACTAAAATTGAGTTGGAGACTAATAATAATAATAGTTTTTGTTAAGCGCTTGCTATGTGCCAGGCGCTAAGCACTGGGGTAGATACAAGCAAATCAGGTTGGACACAGTCCTTGTCCCACATGGGGCTCACCGTCTTAATCCCCATTTTACAGACGAGGTAACCGAGGCGGAGAAGTATAAGCGACCTGTCCATGGTTGTACAACAGACAAGCGGCAGAGCCGGGATTAGAACCCAGGTCCTTCTGACTCCGAAGCCCGGGCTTTATCGACTCTCAATCAATCAATCAATCGTATTTATTGAGCACTTACTGTGTGCAGAGCACTGTACTGAGCGCTTGGGAAGTACAAGTTGGTCCACTAGACCATGCTGCTTCTCCAAAGTGGTACGTTTATCTTGAAATTTATCTAAAGTGATAAATTTCATTTATTCAGCTTAGATCTGTCCCAGCGCTTAGCATGGGTGCATAGTCAGCACTTCTATTTAATAAATACCATCATCGATTACTTCAGATAATGGAGGATTGATTGACTGTCCTAGGAATGGCCCAGTCCAAAAGAAGTTGAGGCTAGGAAGTGTAGGGTTGGAATGAAGATGTTTGTGTTCCACAAGATTTGCCGGGTGGGTTTTTTTTTTTTTTTTAAATAAGCGAAAGTAGAATAATTAAAGCGTGCGCAGACTTTTGTCATCAGTACCATTCCAATCGCATCATGCCCAGAGGGGACGGCGGTGAGCGGAAGCCCCCAACCCGCCCATTCGCCACACCTAGTCCCTTTCCGCCTCCTTGGGGCCGTAGGAGCAGCAGGTCGAGGGGCAGTGCCCACCCTTGTGGGGCAACCTGATCACCTTGTATCCCCCCCCAGCGCTTAGAACAGTGCTTTGCACATAGTAAGCGCTTAACAAATACCACTACTATTATTATTATTATCCTCAGGCGGAATCGCCCAAAGTACAGGCTGAGCCGTCTGGCCAGCAGATGGTGCCTTGGTCAGTCGAAGGCCGGCGGGTGGCGGCCACAGGGTCCCTTCGCCTCGGCACTAGTTGGGAAATCGAACCGCCGGTTGATCGTCCTCCGAGACGTCCGCCTTTTCTTTTCCAAGCCCAGTGTTGGGTCCGTCTTGATTCTCCCACTTGGCGCGTCTTGGCCGGCGTCTTCCAGGGGCTAACAAGCTCCCACCCTCCCGTAGCCGCGGCGCCGCATCTTCCTTTCGGGGTTCCCGGCGACCAAAAAGCCAAATAAGCTACCAACAGCGGGGCACCTGGTCGTAAAACTGCAGAAGGGACAGTTGGGTGTAGAGGAGCTGTCGGTAATACTTTGGAACCGGATCGGGCGCCTTATCTAGACTATAAAAGCTGTATCCTAATTTGTGGCTTCTTCTTATAGTGTTGCTTTTGTTCTGCACTCTGGAGAGTCTTTGGGGCGAAGCTTTGTTTCTGGATGGTAAATTAATTATACCGTGCTTCCCGTGAACTGTAATGGTCTCAGACACTAGTGCAGTGGTTGTGTATTGTTTAAGTTCTTGCCATAATTACTATCTCGGTCCATTTGTAAGCTTCTTATCCCCCTGGAGGATGATGTTTGCCACTTTTCCAGTGCACTGCTACAACTGTTGCAATTTTGGGGTGGTTTCTTTAAAAGAAAAATAATTGCAGCGCCCAGAGTAATCTGAGAATCCTGGGAACAGCTGTCCTGGCTCTCAGGAGAGAATGAGATTTACAATCTTACAGTTATCTTGAAAACTCAAACAGCGTCAGCTCTGACACACTGACTGCCTCTCGATCCAGCCTTTCCCTCTCCGCAGCTCTCGCCTTTTAGGTTTCACTTGGCTTCCTTTTGTCTTGTTCCCTTGGCCTCGCTTTGGCTGACCGCGCTGCCTGTTGGAGAGCTTTTTTCTTGTGTGCGTTCCGGGCGTTTGAGATCATGGGCAGTTCTGAAACAACTGGCAAACTTAGTTTTTTGTCTTCCTGGGGGCTTTTTAAAATTTATTTATTGTAAAGCCTCTTGCATGTGATTAGTCTCGGGCAGCCAGCTCAAATACTGTTAATCCCACGGCAGCATTCAATTTGTGTATGAGCTGTATCGAGTACCCACGTAACACCCGCATCACACCGAGATCACAATACAGGTTTCACCTTAGTCTATCCAAGTTCCTTTCCCAGGTTTCTACTCCACATGCAGCCTGGTAATGAATAGAAAGTCTAGTGAGCTTGCTTCTTTCCAACTTCTGTGACTAGTTTATGAAGCGTTGGGGCGGGGGGGGGGGGGGGGGGGGCGGGGGGTGTGTGTCTGTGTGTGTGCGCGCGCGCACGTGCATGTGTATCCCGGAGACCTCCTTTTGTTGCTTAAGTCTCCATCTGGACCGGAGCCGAAATTCCTGAAAAAGAATATTTTGTCGCTTGGACTAGGGGTCGGCTCTCAGGCCCGGCCCCTGAAAGACGGATCATTACATTAAGCAGAACAGAGACCCAGAATGAAGGGGAGAGCGGTGTTGAACTCCTCTTTTGGCAGAGGCAGACGAGAGTGCCGCAGGATTAATCAGTGCAGTGAAAGACGGATTCCTTTCCTATCCAAGTTCCAATCTGGGATTGAGAAACCCACACACAGAGGCCACACAGGGCTAGTGGGAAGTTCCTTTCCCCCTCTTCCACCCAATTCCTCCTCCTAGCAGAATGAAATGTAGTCAACGGACTCCACCAGATCATTTATGAACCCGGTCGTCATTTGGTTTCTCCTCATCCATTCAGCCTCAACAGCCCAGGGTCCTCCCTGGGCTCAAAATTGGAGGGAGAAATGGAAGCTGGGCCATTCTGGGTCTCCTAGCTCGTGCATTCAGACAGGTTTGCGGGGTGTCCTCACCCTTGGCTGCAGAAGGCTTCGTGTTGAGGAAGCCAAGACAGCTTGAGGGCTTCTGTGTTGCCTGGCACTTCATCTGACAGTCCCCTCAACCTTAATGTGTTCAGGCTTTGGGGAGGAAAGAATCATGAGAAGCAGGGTGGCCTAGTGGAAAGAGCACAGGCCTGGGAGCCAGAGGACCTTTTTTTTTTAATGGTATTTAAGTGCTTACTGTCCGCCAGGAGCTGTTCTAAGCGCCGGGGTAGTGCAGGCTAAGAGGTTGGACAACAATCCATGTCCCACACGAGACTCACAGTCTTAATCCCCAGCTAATCCCGGATCCACCAGTTGCCTGCTGTGAGACCTTGGGCAAGTCACTTCATTTCTCTGGGCCTCAGTTTCCTTAACTGTAAAAGGGGGGTTAAATCTTACTCCCTCCCACTTAGACTGTGAGCCCCATGTGGAACTGGGACCGTGTCCAATCCGATAGAGTTGTATTTACCCAGTGCTTAGAACAGTGCTTGACACAATAAGCGCTCAAATACCATTTTTTTAAAACCTGTGCTTGAAAACTCAGGTGTTTACTTGTTTTTACCTCTTCCGGGGGGCGGGGGGAGATTAAGGGAATCTCTCTATCTCTCTCCCCCCCCCCCCCCCCCGCCCGCT
This sequence comes from Tachyglossus aculeatus, assembly GCF_015852505.1. Taxonomy (NCBI): domain Eukaryota; kingdom Metazoa; phylum Chordata; class Mammalia; order Monotremata; family Tachyglossidae; genus Tachyglossus; species Tachyglossus aculeatus. The sequence continues at coordinate 117,383,907 of NC_052101.1, read as the reverse complement.
TCACCCCTGTCTGAAACATTGCTCTTTGTACTTCTCCAGGCCTCCCCTCCTGACTTATTCACTCTTCCACGCCCATTAAGAGCGATGCCACCCTCAGTGACTGGCAAGCCCTGGTGAGCCACGGAAGCGCCCCACGTTTGGCGCAGTCTCCTCTTTCCACCCCCCTGTTTTTTCCCCAAAGCCCCCCAAGGACTAGAGTGAGCCTCAAGCACCCTTCTACTTCCCACAGGAGCTTGGCGTTCAGGGAAAGAGGAGGAAATTTTCTCTGGATTTTTATTGTTGAGGGGCTAGGGCAAGCCGGCTATTTTAGTCTCCCGATTTCCTTTTCCCACGACCCGAGTGTGTGGGTGTTTTTTAATAGCTCGGGGGGGAAAATGGAATGCTTGATGTTTTGGAAAGAGTTGAGCTGAAAGTGCAGCAAGAGGACATGATGCGTAGTTACTAAAAACACATCAGGAGCTCCGCACCAGCCTGAGGGGTGTGGAATGGCGCTTCCTCTCCCCCCCCCCCCCCCACCCCCAACTAACCGCCCCCTCAACCCCCCAGCCCTGTGTGCATGTGCATGTGTGTGCATGCATGCGCAGTTGTGTGCAGGCATGCTTTACTCGGCCTTCAAGTGGGGAATGAGGCCCACATATGGGTAGGCTCTGCCCTTTTCCTGACAACTTGAGTCTTTACAACCGGACTGACCAATGTGTTCTTGCCTGCAAAGCCAGAGGGAGCTGCAGCCCGCGCTTGCGGAAACAGCAGGGCCTTTGTTTTGTGCTGGGGTGGCACCAAAAACTTCCTCATCCCGGGGGATTCACCGCTCTTTTTAAGACAGCCCCGTCTCGGAGCCTCCTGAACTTTGACTCTCCCAGCCGAGTTCCCCGAGGGTCTTTGGGAGAGCTCAGGAGGGCCCCTGCTGCATTGAATTTGGCCCTGCAGGAGAGGCCCTGGGTTTTATTTCAAGCCTGATAGGTGGGTCTCTGTAAGTCCCAGCATTGTTAGAGCATTTTTCCTCCAATACATTCCTGTTTGGTTAATTTTGATGGTGTGAAAAAAGAAGCGGAGGGGGGTGCTGCTTGGAGGTCAGGGGATTGGTTTTTCTTTTTTCCAATTCAGTGTGTAACTGCGATTCTCCAACTGTAATTCTAGATTTTCTGCCGAAATACAAATGACCCACCAGCAGTGCCTAATCATCCCTTCTGTAGTTGTTACGGTCAAATATAAAATCACTTGAATTGCATTTATCCTCTAAAAGTACCCAGCCTCTACAGATGTGTGTTTTATATATTTTTACCGCATGCATTTTAAGTCATGTAACCAGTCTTTCTTTTTTTAAAAAAAAAAATGTATATAGTGCTTTTATAGTTTTTGTTTAAATAAAAAATAAAGTGCTGGATTCGTTCCAGAAACTGTTGCTCTTGTATAATCGTGGGCTTGTGTGGAGGGCGGGGGTGGCCACTCTCCCCCCCACACACCCCATATCCTGGCTTCAAGACCCTCCCTCTCAGTATGTAGAGTCTGAATTTTTCCTGTGGCCACCCGCTGTGACCCTGCCTCAACTCCAGCCTTCTAGCAGGAACTTGAACGAACTAACCAAACTCTGTGTCTCCCTCTGGATTTCCGGACCCCCTCCCAGCAAGCAGGTCCTTCTTATTTGGTCACTGGGCGACCTGCCGGTTGAAAGAGAAGCTTTCGTGATCGGTTGTTGCCGCCCAGGTGGTGGTGCCCCCACTGTAGTGTTACCCTACTAGTGTATCATAAATCCATTTCCTTCTTTGGAGTGGACAGGACCCCTTTCAAGCTCTGAAACCCTCCAAATCCTACCCCGTTGCAGGTGGGCCAGCATTTGGCCTGACATCCGAGGGTAGATTGGGGAAACCTGACCAGCCGGGAGGCACTTCCCCCTTGGAGAAAAGTGCAGGTGGCCCCATCGGTCTCCTTCCCCCTGCCACCGGTGTGAAGTCTTCTTGGATATCAGCTCTCATCCCGGGGCTCCCCGGGCTCTGTCATCTCAGTGTCCAGAGAACCCTTCCTGCCCGAACTGTCGCACCAGGCTGCTCCACTCTTGGGGCTCTCTGTTTGGGCCATCCCCTCCCTTCTTCCCCCTTGGCCTCATCTCAGGACGGGACACATGGCAGTCTTTATCAGGGGCATCGATTTGAGCTTAATTTCTCCTTGGATGAGTTAATTCCCCTCTTCCGCCTCGGTGCCCCCCCCCCCCCCCCCCCCCCCCCAAACATCTGTGTTCTCTGCCTCTGGCCTTTCATCCTGAAACAACTCCTCCTCCATTCCTACAGCTTCCTTCCGGATCTCTTCCCGGGATCTTAGGAGTGGGACGGGGCATCTTATTTCTTTCCACTTGGGCCGGGGGATGTCCCACAATGCTTAGGCACCGTCTGCTTTAGCACTGGAGTGGAGGGGAGAAAATCATTTTTCCAGGTGGGCGGCGGCGGCGGCAGCCTAAGCTGTACTATCAATCAGTGGTGTTTATTGAGCGCTGCCTGTGAACAGTGCACTGTACTAAGCACTTGGGAGAGTACCCTCGATCACTGGTATCTGTTGTGCGCTTACTGGGGGCAGAGCACCGTGCCGAGCGCTTGGGAGAGTACAACAGAAGTGGTAGGCACTTTCCCTGCCCACCAGGAGCTTACAGTCTAGAGGACTAGAGTGCTGTAGTTGCGCACCTGTCTTCAGTTCTTTCCTCTTGGTCTCAACTCAAAGGCAAGTTACTAGTGGGGTCCAGGGGTGGAGAGCCTCTTAGTTTGAGGCAGGGCAAAGGCGACCTTTGGTATTCTTCTCAAAATAAATATTGGCCCGTGTTTGGTCACGAATCCCAATGTTGAATTAGAAAAGCAGCGTAGCCTAGTGAAAAGGGTACGGGCCTGGGAATCAGGGGACCTGGGTTCTAATCCCAGCTCTATCCCATGCCTCTTGCGTGACCTTGGGCAGCTCACTTCTTTGTGCCTCAGTTACCTCACCTGTAAAACGGGGATTAAATCCTACTCCCTCCTACTTCGGCTGTGAGCACCATGACGGACAGGGACCGAGTCCAACCTGATGAACTTGCATCTACCCCAGCGCTTAGCCCAGTACTTGACACATAGTAAGAGCTTAATAAGTACTATGACTGCTATTATTAATGAATAGGAAAGTGTTCAGTGTCGCATGCGGCAAGGCCTCTGGGGGCTGGAATCTGCACGTATTTTGAAAGAAGCATCTGGTTGCCCGGGTGCCATCGTTCTCTGGCCGTGTTTCCTGGGCATTCTGGAATTTGCCATTGCCCCGCTCCCAGAGACCCGGGGTTTTCTGTTCGCCGGGGAAGGTACCGAGCAGAAGGATTGCACGGGTTGAGCCAGTTGTGCAACGTGGTAGCTCAGACTGCCACACAGGCCCTTTTTTCTTCCGGTTCATTTCCTCTTTGGGGAGGGGAGGGGGCGGCGGGCCGGGTTTGGGGTGTGAGTGTGTGTGTGTGTGTGTGTGTGTGCGTGCGTGCTTGTGGATGGATGTGTTTTTAATAAGAGTCTGAACTGCATAGAACCATGTTTATGTTTCGGGCTCCAGACTCCCGACACCAAACTCTGGCGTTTCCTGATTCCTCGGGTTCTTGGAGCAGCAGTAAGTTGGCGGCTCTGCCTGCGTCTCGTGTTACAGAACCCAACTTAAGCCGAGTGGCCGTTTCAATGAGGAACTTGTTGTTTTTCCCGGTTGCTCGGCCTGTGAGTTACGAAGCGTCGGCGCTGCGTCCGCCTGAGCTTTTGCACCACCAACTCTCGGTCAACAGGCCGGCTCCTCACCTGGGTTTCTGAAACCCCAGCCCACAGCGGTTGTTTCCCGTCCGTGCTCCTTCTGGGACGCAGGCTATTTTAAGAACCCGCCTTTGGTTGCCCTTTGCCTTGGGACTAGCATATTCCCACCACAGCTCCGGAGGGGGGAATGAGCTCGTTCCAAAAAGATTCCCACGGATGGGCTCTGTATAGAAAGCAGTAGCTGGAGGATTCATTCATTCAGTCATATTTACTGAGCGCTTACTGTGTGCAGAGCACTACGCTATGCGCTTGGGAGGTACAAGTTGGCAACATATAGAGACGGTCCCTACCCAACAGCAGGCTCACAGTCTATATGTTGGCCTTTATCGTGTATTAGTGTAGAAGACATGCCTCTCTCCAGAAAGGCAAGTTTTACATCGGAGATCCCTCTGACCCCTTGTGCCTGATAGGCCGGCTGACAGCACTGCTTTGGGGCCTTTCTCTTCCCACACCGTTTGGGGAGCCGCCGTCTTCCTTGGCATTGGGCCGGGTCTCTGGCAGAGATGTCTCCAGAGTCTAGTCTTCCTCCTGCCCGTCAAAGCTGGAGAATGGAGAGTAGAACCATTTCCCAGAGATCTCTAGTTGGGTGCCCAGCAATGGCAGGGTGGGAACCTGGTTTTTCAGGGCTAATCAGGAGTGGTGGGCGAGTCCACCCGACCCCACTGGTCCGACTGAACCCAGTTTGTGTTGGGCCCAGGGCCCAGAAGGCACTCGGTGATGGTTGCTAGTAGCTTCCCTCCTCCAAGGATGGGAAAACAAACTTGTTTTGTTGGTTTCCAGACCAATCTGAATGGGAGTCGTTAAGCCTGGGGGTTTTCTCTCTCTTTCTTTCTCCCTCTCTCTCTCTCTCTCCCCCTCCTCCCCCCACCCCCCAGCCCAGCTCAGTGGTGGGGGCGGGGGGCATTCAAACCCAGCAGAGTCTGGCTCCCTCTGAGTCTGGAGGGACTTGGAGAGGGAAACATTGGGTTTGCGGCCGGAGCGCACCACGGTCTCCGAGCCCTCGAAGGCAACCCTCGGAGCAGCTGGAGAACGGGGCTCAGGAACAGCTGGAGAAGGGGCAGAGTAACAGGACTTGGAGGGCTTTGGGCTCCGTTTTCCAAGGTAGACAGAATTGAAGAATGCCGAGCCGAAATTTCCGGTTTGAAGGCCAGGGAGCCCGTGGCCAGGTCAGGTCTAGAGCTTTGGCTCTTCCTGGAATCTGAGGTGTTCAGGTCTGATTTGCTCACCAAAAACACCTTGGGTAGCTAGGTGAAGGGAGGGATGTACGTGGGAAGACGGGCTCTTCAAGGGAACAGGCGGCAGGGACACAGACCTATCACGGGCAGGCGACAAACGGGGAACCGGTTGCCATCTTGCCCTCTGGGGACAACCTTCCTGTGGAGTAGCCCTACTTGAGTCTGAACGGGCCCTAATTTGTGGCTCATCCTTTGCCAACCCAGTGCTGTGTGACCCTGGGCAAGCCACTTATTTGTGCCTGAGTTTCCTCATCTGTAAAATGGGGATTAAGACTGTAAGCCGCACATGGAGCAACCTGATTACCTTGTATATACCCCAGCACTTAGAACAGTGCTTGGCACATAGTAAGCGCTTAACAAATACCATCCTTATTATTATTGTTATTCTTATTATTTTGATCGTCAGGCGGGTCTTTGCCGCCCACAACCGTTGCCGGCTTCTTTTGGGGGACCGGAGCCGCTGCAGGGTCCCACAAGCCTGCTTCTTTGCCCAGGCGAGCCGTCCCCCGAGCTTCCAGGGCAATTTGGAAGCAGGAAGCGGCAGATACCTATCAGAGGGACTTCCTTTCCCAGGTTAGATGTGGAAAGGTAAAGCTCACTCCTGGGCGACTGGGCAGTCAGGAGAGGCTGGGGGAGGGGGGTGCACGGGGAAAATGACCTTGGGCTCTGGCAGAGGCTGCTGAGCTCCAACCGCCGAGGGAACGCCTGGGCTCACGTGAGTGAGTGTCCGTCCTGACATTGCCGCTGCCTCGCAGCGCTAGTGGCCAGGTCCCTAGTTCTCCCAAGGCCAAAGAGAAGGATGTCTAGTGTCTGGCAAGTGACTTGCAAGCAGGCCGCGCGGTAAGAACCGGCTAATGGAGCGTCCTGAGATGATCCAGACTTCCAGCCACTACTGCTCTGCGAGCTTGAAGACCCCCCCAGAACCTCACCCTCTTTTCTTCTTCTCCACAGAAATGGCACCAAAATCTAAGAAGAAGGGTCACCCTGGGCGGGAGCAGAAGAAGGTGAGCCCCGCCGGTGCTCCTGCTAAGCAAACGAGAAGGGGGGTCAGGGGACTGGTGGGGGGGCGCGGGGAGTCCGAGCCTGGTGACTTCTCTGACCTCTTTCCTCTGCTGTCTCCTCAGCATCACCACCACCATCAGCCTGTGCAGCCGGTGCAGCCGCCTCCGCCCCTGCAGCAGCTGCCGCAGCAGCCGCCACCCCCGCCCTCGATGTCTCAGCAGGCGCCGCCTCCCCCCAAGTCCCCTCCTCCCCCCTTCATTGCGGCCCAGGTGGCTGGCCTAGAGCACGCGCTCCCAGGGAATGTCTTCGATTCCATCCCCCATTTCCCCCAGCCCATCCTGCATATCCCTCAGCCTGAGCTGCCTCCTCACCTCCCCCAGCCTCCTGAGCACAGCACTCCACCTCATCTAAACCAGCATGCGGTGGTATCTCCTCCAGGTGAGCAGCAGAAAGGGTAGGTGGGTGCCGTCTTTTTTGGCGAGGGATTCCGAGGGCCCCAGTTGCCCGCCCTGCAGCCGTTTTTCAACCCACCCTCAGCCCCACGGGACTTACGTCCATATCGGTAATTGAGTTTCGCGGCTGTCTCCCCGCGCCCGTAGGCTGTAAGCTCCTCGCGGGCAGGGAACGTGACCACCAGCTCCGTCGTATCGCCCGCTCCCGAGCGCTTGGGTACGGTGCTTGGAGGGTGGCCGGAGAAAGTTGGGGAGGATTCCTGGAACGCCTCCCTCCCCCATCCGGCCCAGCCCGTCAGCCGGTGGTATCTGTTGAGCGCCTCAGCGGGACGTTTGCTCCTCTCTTTCAGCTTTGCACAACGCTCTGCCCCAGCAGCCATCGAGACCCAGCAACCGAGCCGCCGCCCTGCCTCCCAAACCGACCCGCCCCCCGGCCGTGTCGCCCGCACTCTCCCAGCAGCCCCTTCTCCCTCAGCCGCCCTTGCCCCAGCCGCCCCAGGTCCTGCTGGAGGATGAAGAGCCCCCCGCCCCGCCCCTAACCTCCATCCAGATGCAGCTGTATCTGCAGCAGTTGCAGAAGGTGCAGCCGTCCACACCTCTCCTCCCTTCCGTGAAGGTGCAGTCCCAGCCCCCGCCGCCTCTCCCCCCGCCCACCCATCCCTCAGTGCCGCAGCTGCAGCAGCACCAGCCCCCGCCGCGGCCCGTCCACATGCCGTTCCCCCCGCATATTCAGCAGCAGCAGCAGCCGCCACCGCCGCCGCCACCGCCGCCGCCTGCCCCCCAGCAGCCTTCTCACCCACCCCAGGGGCAGCAGCCGCCCCCACCACAGCCAGCCAAACCTCAGCAAGTCATTCAACACCACCCCTCGCCCCGACACCACAAATCTGACCCCTACTCGACGGGTGAGTAGCCGCGGCCTTCAGCTGGAGGAAAGTGGCTCCGGCCTGCGGGCTGGGAGGGTTCGCGTCGGGGGCTGAGAGAGAGTGTGGTGTTTCTCGATCTTCCTCACGGAGAATTTAGCCTTCTCGGAGGGTCATTGCGGGGTTCCGTCTTGTGCGCTTGTCTCGGGCTCTTGTCTCCGAACCTGGGGCTTTTCTGGATTCCACATCCTTCTGCTCTGTTGGGCCATCTGATCCAGGCAGTCACTTGCCTACAGGCAGCCCCTCGCTCTGGTCCCTGCTGGCCTCTAGCCACGTGGCTCTCTAGTTGCAGACAGACTGAACCCCAGACTTTCTGCCTGCCTCAGTGCATTCCAGCGCTTAGAACAGTGCCTTGCATATAGTAAGTGCTTAATAAATACCATAATTATTATTATATTCCGGCCATCTCCAGAGTCCAGAGACTCTGAGAGCCGAATTTCTTTTGGCCCCGTGACGTCAGAATCCTCGTCCTGCTGTGACGTGCGGGCTCTTTCCTCCACGATCCTGTTGGAATGCGGTCAGGGATTTGGGCCGTGTTCCTCCGACATCAGGAACCTGTCTGGGTGTGGCATTCATTCATTGTCGTATTTATTGAGCGCTTACTGTGTGCAGAGCACTGGACTAAGCGCTTGGGAGTGTCGTCCCATGGTGTCGGAAGAAATGGACTTCATGTGGATGTGTGGTCTCCTAACGCAGGGTTTTGCAGGACCGAGCCACTCTCCCCCACCCCCCACCCCCACCCACAGGGGATGAGAACTGGAGTGGGGGGTGGGGAGGACGGTGTTTGGGGCTTTGGAAAGAGAGGCAAGGCTCTCATCTGACACTTCAGCGGGGCAGATGCCCTAAGCGCAGCCTTCTTTGCTGCCGAAGCAAATGGAAAACTGCCCAGGGTGAAGGAAATAGTCCGGAGTCAACAGGCTATTTCAAGATTAGAACAGCAGAGAGAGTGGCCTCGGTAAGACATGAGCTATCCAGGCATGGACCCGAGCGTGGCCAACGGTGAACAAAGCGGACATCCTGCTGGACAGCTCAGAGTGAGTGGTACCGGGCCTGTCATCTCGCCAGCAGAGCTAGTCATGGGTCTCGTGGCTCCAAATCGTACAGAGAGGAATTAGTGACCATTTGATCCTCTGAACCTTCAAAGATGAAGAAACTCATAGCGACTGTCCCAACCTGTGCTTTTCCACTCATACCTGGGGGTTTCAGTTCAGTGGTCCCCTCCTCTCTTCCGCGCCCACCCCCCCCACCCATCCCCCAGCACAAAGACATCGCCAGTCCTCGTGGAACTGGAAAACTCAGCAATTGCAGAGGTTCGGCGACCGCGCCAGCATCATCCGCCCAATTACCGGCACTGATCTTCTGCCCTCTGAGCGAGAGAGATAGAAACTCACAAATGGCTTCGCGATTCATCAAAAGAAATGGAAGAGCATTTGGGCTAACGTGCTTAATGACACCAAGTCATCGACCTCCCTGGCACCGGGACAGATGTAAGATTGCAAGATGGCAGTCCAAATTTCTGGACCGTTCAGTGTGGGGCTGCAGGAAGCCCCACACCTGAGACACTTGGTTGTTATTTTGGCAGCTGCCTTGAATCAGGCCAACCCTGGCTGGGAGTGGGGGTAAGAACAGCCTCCTGAGCTGAGCAGCCATGAGCCCTGAAACCCGACACTTCCAGGACTCGTTTGGCGAGATCAACTGTGAGATGGGGAAGGCTGCTTGTGGCAGAGCAAGTCGTACGTTGCCAATAAGTTGAAGGGTTTCGACATCCAGGCACCCAAAAGGGCCCTTCTTGGAAGGCTGGGTCGTGACACGCCAGTCAAGTGGAGGAGCCCTTCGTTGACAGCTGGCGGGGTGCGCGAGCCTCGGGACCCCAGGGCTGAACCGCCCGGGCCAAGCTGAAGGCCCACCTCGCACAGCCCCGGGGAAGCGTGAAGAAGGTTCCAGCGTTGAGGCCGTGGAGACTGCCCCGAGGAGATGGCCCCCCAAGCCTTCTTCGGTGATTTTCTTCCAGCAGCACAGCAGCAAAGCTCGGGTCCAATTCTGGTCTCGACCCCAGCTCCTAAGGAAGCTCGTGTTGTAGTCGGAGCCGTACAAGGATTTTCGGGCAAACCGTCAAGGGGAGGGGCCGTTCAGACAACAGCAAAGGGTCTCCCTGATGTGGTGGGGTTGCCACGAGGTTGCAGGGCTTGCCCTCTATCTCTCGTCCAAGAAAGGCAGGTGAGTAAGCACCAGAGATCACAGGAGGGCAGCGGGGCACCTGGGGCTTTCCGTCGCCAGCAGGGTTCTGGCCAGAGCTGCCCTGGCCCAGCGACTGCACTTGGAGGAAAGCCTGCACCTGCAGAAGAGCAGCGTGGCTTTAGCCCCAACGCAGCCCCCCGCTAGACATGACCTCTGCCGCCTGGCAAGTAAGAGGTCTACAGAGGCCTCTGGGTCGAGTCGACCTCACAGGGGTGTTGGCGCCCGACGACGATTCGGCGAGTGTGGCTTCCCAGAGGAACGAGCCCGGAGTCCCGAGGCCCCCGGGCGCCAGCCGAGGCGAAGTGGGCGCTCGGCTCTCGAGGCTGAGCCGCAGACAAGGGCGGGTAGCCTTGCCTGCCCTGGCTCTAGGCCCTGGGCTCTGTGATATCCAAAGTGCTGACCCAGCACCCTTCCCGTTCTCCCCCTTCCCCCAAACCCCGGTTTTCCTTCCTTAAAAATGCTCTCGCTGCCCCGGCATCCGGGTCCTGGGCCAGTGGTGCCCAGGGCCCGATCCGGTCCCCGGTGTCACTGTTCCATGTCGAGAGGCCAGGCTCGCGGCGTCTGAGCCCGGAACTGAGTGGCCCCGGGTTGTGGCTGGAGCTTTGCTGGCAGATCTGTGTGTGGCTCCTCATTGACTTGCTTATCTCTCCCCTGTGGCAGGTCACCTGCGGGAAGCTCCGTCCCCTCTCATGATACATTCCCCCCAGATGCCCCAGTTCCAGGGCCTGGTCCAACAGTCACCGCCTCAGCAGAGTGTCCAGACAAAGAAGCAGGTAAAGGGGGAGGGGCGCCACCGGAGCAGGTGCCGGCGGCGAGGGAGTGGGCCGCGGAGGTCCGGGCTCCGATCGCCCTTCCGGCGATGTCGTCGCGGGGGTCCGGGCCCTGACGGCCCTTCTGGCGATGTCGTTGCAGGAGCTCCGGGCAGCCTCAGTGGTGCAGCCCCAGCCCCTGGTGGTCCAGGTGAAGGAGGAAAAGACCCACTCGCCCATCATCCGCCACGAGCCCTTCAGCACCTCTCTACGGCAGGAGCCCCCCAAACACCCAGAGGGCATCAAGGCCCCGGCGCACATCCCCCAGCGTGAGTGCCCTTCCCTCCTGCCACCGTCCCGGGGGCCAACGGCGCTCACGCCATCTGAGGGCCGGCCTCCCGAGCCTCGCCTTTGCCTTGCAGGGCCCGACATGAAGCCACTGGACAGCGGGAAGCCCGTTATACGCCCTCCGGAGCAAGGCGGCCCGCCGCCCGGAGGCCAGGACAAAGACAAGCAGAAGCAGGAACCCAAGACCCCCGTCGCTCCCAAAAAGGTACACGGGCAGCCCCCGCTCTCTGCAGGCCCCCGGGGGGGACATCAGTCCCAGGCCCCCGGGGGCCTCCCTGGAGTTACCGGGCGTGAGCTGAGCAGAGCTGAACAGGGCAGGCGGCCCGGAGACCCAACGCAGCGCTTTCTCCCTGCCAGGATTTGAAGATCAAGAACATGGGCTCTTGGGCTAGCCTGGTCCAGAAACATCCCACCACCCCCTCCTCCTCGGCCAAGTCGTCCAGCGACAGCTTCGAGCAGTTCCGCCGGGCCGCACGGGAGAAGGAAGAGCGCGAGAAGGCGCTCAAGGCCCAGGCGGAGCAAGCAGAGAAGGAGAAGGAGAGGCTGCGGAGGGAGCAAGAGAGAATGCGGTAAGAGGGGCGGTGCCTGGTGGGGGCAGGGGAGGATGGGGAGCCCAGATCCTGGGGCGTCCCACCCTGACGGGGTCCTTGGCTCTCGGCAGGAGCCGCGAAGACGAGGACGCTCTGGAGCAAGCCCGGCGGGTGCACGAGGAGGTGAGGCGGCGCCAGGAGCATCAGCATCAGCAGCAGCAGCCGCCGCCGCCGCCCCAACAGCAACAGCAGCAGCAGCAAGTGGCTGCAGCAGCCTCTGCTCCCCAAGCACAGAGCTCCCATCCCCAGGCCTCTCAGTCTATGCTGGACCACCAGAGAGAGATGGCCAGGAAACGAGAACAGGAGAGAAGGCGAAGGGAAGCGGTGAGTAGGGTCCGGTGGGTGGGGTGGGGGTGGGCGGAAGGGAGAGCGGGGGGCGGAACATGGTGCCTGCAGGGCTGTTTGTTTTTCATTTTTTCCCCCCCTTTTCCACGGAAATAGGAGCGACTGAGCTGTTGGTGAGGCCCACTTTTCTAATTTTTCCTTTGTGTTTCCCTCTCTCTCCTCCTCCCCCCCCCCGTCCCCCCCGCCCCCTCAGATGACAGCTACCATTGACATGAATTTCCAGAGTGATCTGTTGGCAATATTTGAAGAGAATCTTTTCTGATAGCGCCTGGGTTTCTTCTGACTCTATTTTCCGGCAAAACTTTGACTCTTCATAGTGTTATCGGCGGCTGGGAGGGGGCGTTCCTGGGGCACGGCCCTCCTGCATGCTATGCCCAATGCCGATCTTCCAGCCGAGGCTCCGGAAGATCAGCAGAGTCTGCCTTACAGTTGGACTTCCCTCCACACAACCCCCTCCTCTACCTGCCCCCGCGCCCCTCTCCCCCAGTCCCATCCTGTGCCCTCCCCATCACACACTGAAGTCAGATCTGACCCCCTCAAGGAACCAGCGCCGGACCAGGTCGTGCTTGGGGGCAAGGCCCTTCTGTATGCCAAACGTATTCACAGTATATCCAGAACGTCACGTTCTTTATGAGTTTTCCGACCATGAGAGTTCCAAGGTAGTGACCCACAAGCAGCCCCGTCACTCCTGCGGCAGCCACCGTAGCTCAGGACTAGGAGGCCCCGGGCGTGAGGAGGGGAGCCCTAAAAGCGGGAGCGGGGGGCCGCCTGGCGCGGGAGGCCAGGGGTAGGAGGGAGGGGGGCATGCTCGGGGCAAACCGGGACCAGTCGCCAGCCATCTCCGGTCCACCGTCACTGACTCCGCCTTGACCAGAACTCCCCCCTGCAAGCCTTGAGCCCAGAGCCGTTCTCTGTGAGTGTGTTCGCTTGTGAAAAAGGGAATAATAGTTCAGTGGAGGTGTGTGTGTCCATGGCGATTTTGGAGTGAGGTGGTTGTCGTAGCACGCGTGTATGTGTGTGGAGGTCTCGCCCTAGCAATGGGATTACCAACCAAAGTCATTTTCTTTCCACCTCGTTTTTGGTTTTCTTTTTGTCTTTTTTTTTTTCCTTTCTCTCTCTAAATTTTTTTCTCCCCCCCCCCAGACACAATGGCACTGCTTAACTCGAAATGGGTGTTGTCGTCTCTCTTCATTGAGTGGTGGCGTAGGGGAGCAGGGGGAGCCGCCGCCACACTGTGGGTAGTGTGTGACCGTGGCTGTATTGTATAGTGAATATAGTTGGCATATATTTGTTTGAGGTTTGTTGGTGATTTCACCAAACTTGGTGTTAAAAAAAAGCAAACAAAAAGACAAAATGCAAAAAAAAAAAATCCTGCTTATATTTTACTCAATTTAAAACTTTTATTAGTCTATATTTTTAAGTGTAAAACCGGAAAGCTGCATTTTTTTTTTTGTTTTGGGTTTTTTAATGTCAAATCTGTTGTTTTTGTTACCTGGGAAGGCGCCGTGGCCAGGGTGGGAGCAGGGGTGGGAGCGGACACCGCAGCTCACCACTCTCTGCGCTGGCAGCAACCCCACCCCTCAGCCCAGGGCGTTTGTTCTTTCCTTTTTTTTTTTTTTTTTTTAATTTTATAATTTGAACCCTTCACAAAGGTTATGTGCCATGAGTACCCACTATACAGTACAATACTGGTGCCTCAGTATTGGCCAAACTCTGGAGTAATAACAACTGGTTTGACTTTAATACGGTGAATATGCATTTGGTCTGTACTGATCATGGAATAAACTCATCTCTTTTTTTTAAAGCTGGTGTCTTACTGACATTTCTTTTGAACTCTCCCCTGGGACGGGTCCAGTAGAGTCAGCCCGTTTGGCCTTTTTCCCGGCACACAGACTTTTTCAGACAGAACTTGCCCTGGAGCTGGAGCCGTAGGACACGACCACCGCAGCGATGGTGGCTGACGCAGGCACCACAGTCAGCCGGGTCTCCCGATCCTGCAGTCTTCTCCTTCACCCCCACCTCGAGCTGCCTCCCATTCTCCCCATCCTCCCCGCAAACGCACACACAGACACACCACACACACACACACACACACACACACACATACACGTTCGCACTGACTCCCAAGTAGTCAACACTGTAAAGTTAAGCCAGAGAGGTGGGGACCCTGAGCCTTATCTGGCCACTTTTCCCCAGCTCTCCAGGTTGGAGGAGGAATATGGAACGGGGGATAGGGGATCAGGGCAGGGGGAAAGTCAGCCCCCAGCTGTTCTCCGGGGAAGGGGGGCTGTCTGCTGCCTGATGAGGGTGGAGAAAGAGGCCCACGGGGGTCTGAGCGGCCCCGAGCCGAGGCTGTCTCCACCTCGGATGCCATCGCCGTCCCCCTCATTCATTCAATCATATTGAGCGCTTACTGTGTGCAGAGCACTCTACTAAGCTGGAGGAGCTGCGAGCGGGGCAAGGCCTCAGGGTGCACCAGGCAGACGGGGCTAACGGCCAGGCGGGCAGCCCTGGGGAGCCGAAGGCGGGTACCCCCTTTCTCGGAGTTATCGGGGTTAGTCACTTCAGAGACAGCAGCGGAGACCCCCAGTCTCCCTCCCTGATGGAGGGAGGGGACTTAAAGGCAATCCCCATCGCCAAAGCTCCGCATGCAAGGGGGCTTGGCCGCGTCCATCCCCTTGGGATGGGTGGCTCTAGTGAGGAAAAAGGGACTCAGTTAAGGCTCCTGGGTCCCAAGATTGGCAGCAGAGGCAGCCCTGGTCCCCTAGACTGGGCATTAGGGAGTCGAGTTGTTCTGTCACTTCCAACCTGCAGATAGGGAATCCCACCTTCACCCCTGGGCTCTTAGGGCCACGGAGTCGATGCCACAGACAGTTGGGCAGTATTCCTCTTCCTCCCTCTCTCCTTGTGAAAGCACTTTGGATGTTTCCTCTTCCTCTCTCTTCCTTCTTCCTTTAATTTTAAGCTCAGGGTTTACCAGGTACTCTTACCAGGTACATCAGCTGTAAGACTGACCCTCTTGCCCCTTCCCAACCCACATCCCAGCCCCAAGAGATTGTATATATATATACGCCATCACATTGAGGAACACGCAAATACACACATGCAAGCACGTACATACACACACACACACACACACACACACACCCCCAACCAAAAAGGTTGGGATGCCACTCGAAACGTACCCTAGGATGTAAAAATAGAAATTTTAAAATATTATATAATTTATATGTATGCAAAGAAAAACTGTATTAAGTCCGTAGCGCTATTTAGTCCCTTTTTGTACACACAACTTTAACCCTTTCTCTTGCATTTGGGATTCGCCAAACGTAGCGGGCACGAAGGCTTAATGCAGTAGTGGTTGTAGCCAGGGGTGTGATGATGTGCTGCTCCCCGTTCATGACTTGCAAACCCACCTGGTAAAGTGTTACCAAGGTTGGGATTTTTTTCTTTTTTTTTCTTTGTTTTAAATCAGCTTCGACTCTCTCAACTGTCTGTTCTTTTCCCTTGTGGGTTTGTGTTCAGGTTTTTCCATTTTTTTTTTCCACTTTGACCCCTCACAGGCCAGGTGGCACAGTTGTAGAATGTGTAGCAGGAGAAATAGTTATTGTTCTGCCAAAGGTATTGCTCTCCTTATGTTATTTTTTCCCGTTTGACTCGTTTGTGTGTTTATAATTGGGTTGTAATTCTGATGGATCCACTATTTAATTTGTTCTCTTCCTTCCCTCTGCAAACCACTGCCCCCGCCTATGATTTTTACCGTTCTGGTGATGCCCCAGTGGGGACCCTTCCTTTCCCCTGCTCTAGAAATCTAGTCAACATGATGTACTCCTGGTTCTTCTCCCCACCCCCCAACCTCCCCCCTTCTCTTAGTCCTGTACAAAAGAATAAAAGACTTGTACAATCTCCCACTGTACTTTATGCACGGATCGCTTGGCCAATAATTGTCAGTGAATTTGAGACTTGTATTAAACACTTTAGACATTTGTAGAAGGGAATTCATAGAATTTTCACTTATATACTAAAGGTTTTTTGTGCAGTTCTCATTGCAAAAATAAACATTTGTACTGAATATAAAGTTACCCCCTTTTGTGGTGGCTGCTGTTTCTGGGGAGAGGGCCCCCGGGGAACTGGAGGGGTGGGCGACTGCGAGTTGGCTTCCTCCCCAAGTCACCTCGGCCTCGGTCGGCAGGCACCCCGCACTAGGGTGGGTGCCCCTAGACCCCCTCGATGTCTGGGGGTCCTGGCAACATTTCGGCCCCACCTGACTTCCGTGACCCCGCGGCCAACGGTGGCAGCCGGGGCCCCGCCGTTCTCAAGTCCCCCTTCTATCAATCAATCAATCAATTGTATTTATTGAGCGCTTACTGTGTGCAGAGCACTGTACTAAGCGCTTGGGAAGTCCAAGTTGGCAACATATAGAGACAGTCCCTACCCAACAGTGGGCTCACAGTCTAAAAGTTAAATGTAGATTGCAAAACACATCACGCCCCAACAGGGACTTGAACCCTGGACCCTCAGATTAAAAGTCTGATGCTCTACCGACTGAGCTATCCGTCAATGAGCTATCAATCAATTGTATTTATTGAGCGCTTCCTGTGTGCAGAGCACTGGACTAAGCGCTTGGGAAGTCCAAGTTGGCAACATCTAGACAGTCCCTACCCAACAGTGGGCTCACAGTCTAGAAGGGGGAGACAGAGAACAAAACCAAACATATTAACATATTATTCTAGACCGTCTCTCGATGTTGCCAACTTGGACTTCCCAAGCGCTTAGTCCAGTACCCTGCACACAGTAAGCGCTCAATAAATACGATTGAATGAATGACTCAATGAAGTGGGGAGGTGGCCGCCGATTGGCTGGCGGAGGCAGGGTCCCGCCCCTGGCGAGCGCCCATTGGCTCCTTCCCCGGTCCCGCCGGAGTGACCTTTTCCCCAGTTCTCAGCTGGGCCCCGCCGCCTAATCAGAAGAGAGGAAAGCCGGAGGAAGGCGGGGCTTGGCGGCGGCGCCGTCCAATCAGTGCTCGGAGAAGGGGAAACGGGGGAACCGAGTCGAAGGGGAGCGGCGAGGGAGAGAGCCCCGCTGCGCCCCCTAGGGGCCGGAGAAGCCGAGGTGGGGTGAACAGCCCCGAGATCCCACCGACTAAGGAAAAGGTGAGGCGGCTGCTCGAGGAGATGGAGTTGGGGGGAGGTGTCCCAGCAGCTGCAACCCTTCCCAGCTGGGTCAACCCTAGCCACATCTGCTGCGCCCGGGGCCCCACCCCCTCTGCACCCCGAGGCCCCACCCCCTGCACCCTACCTCCTCTCCCTGTTCCCCAGAGGCTCACAGGTGGGGTGGAGGCTCAGTGCTGAGCTACATCCTTCCCTACAGGAGCTGGAACAGGAACTCTGGGGCTCTCAGACCCAAGCCAGCCTTCCTCCCCACCTCCCTCACCCCAGCCTGGAGCCCCTGAGCCGCTGCTCCCCCAGCCCGGGGCCCCCGCCATGCCCAACTTAATGATCTCGGCGCTGCTGGCGCCATCCCGCCTGACGCTGAAGCTTCTCCGAGTCCTCATGTGGACTCTAGTGTACTGGGCGGCCTGCTTGACCGCCGTGGTCTACAGCTTCATAGCCCTGGGCCACTTTCTGCGGCACCCCCAGCGGGGCTGCTGCGGGCAACCACACGGAACACCCCCGGCCTGCCTCTCCGACAGCGCCTGTGGGGAGCACCGCTATCTTTCCCTAAAGGTGAGCCGGGGGATAGGGCTGGTGGCTGTGTTGGCAGGGCTAGGGCGGGAGAGAGGGTGACTGGGGAAGGCTGAGCCTCAACCGGCAGAAAGATGACTGGCGTTAAGGGGCCCTAAGTGACTGGGCCAAGGGCACGGGGCAGAGTCGCAAGAGAGCCAGGAACGGTCCAGAAGGCCCGACTCCCAGCCCACGTTCGACCCACTTGGAGCCCTAGGCCTTGCAAACGGACTCCTGACGTCCGGGCCTGGGATGGCCCTCTCCGCCGGCCCCCGTGCCTCCTCAGATCCGACTCCACGGGGACGAGGGTCTGAGTTCTGTCCCTGGCTGAGCGCATCATGGGTAGTGAATCAACAGCCCTCGGTGGTGATGGGGCGGGGAAGGGGACTTGAGGCTGAACAAACGTTCCCTGGAGAGTCGGACCTCATCCTGACAGCGTCCTTCTCCCCAGAGCTCTGGACTGCGTCTGCACTGCGTCTCGGCTGGCGAGGGCAATGGGCCGCTGATGCTCTTCCTTCACGGCTTCCCTGAGAACTGGTATGTGGCCGAGGTCTCTAGGGCCACGCTCCTCACTCCCCGGGTCGTCAGCTCCCTCTCCCTACACACCCGGATCCCAGGACCCGGAGCCCTTCCACTCTCAGGGCCCAATGGTTACCTATCTCTCCGGCCTCTCGGCGCCAAGGGGATCCTGTCCCGAACCCCAGAGGTCTCTCCCGGGTTTCTCCCTTGGGGTGAGGGGGCGAGGCCCCCACCGACCCACTCCACTGGGAAATCCCGAGCCGAGCCGGAGTGGCTCAGGGTGGGGCCCCGGCCTGGAGTTGGCCCCTCCTGCTCCAGTCGGGCCAGTCCCATGGGGGTGGGGGGCGCGGGCCAGGGAGTGACTCAGGCCCGGCTCACCCTGCAGGTTCTCCTGGCGCCACCAGCTGCAGGAATTCCAAAGTCATTTCCATGTAGTGGCGCTGGATCTAAGGGGTTATGGGAGCTCGGATGCCCCTTCCAACCTAGACTGCTACACTCTAGAGGCCCTGACGATCGATATCAAGGACACCATTGAGGCGCTAGGTACCATGGAGAGTGGGGTGGGGGCGATGGCCTGTATCCCTCTCCCCTCTGGATGCCAGCCCTCCCCCACCGGCCGGATGCTGGCTGGAGAGCGGATTGCCCTAAAGATGCCCTGGACCTCGCCCTGGCCACCTGCACTTTGGGGTGATGACGGGAGAGGGTTTCACTGGCTGGATGTCTCCTCAGCCTAGGGTCCCTTAACCACCACCACCACCACCACCCCCACTGCAGGTTACTCTAAGTGCATCCTAGTAGCTCACGACTGGGGCGGAATCCTGGCGTGGAATTTCTCCATCTATCACCCGGGGCTGCTGGACCGGATGGTGGTGGTGAGCGCCGCCCCCATGTCTGTGTACCAAGGTACGGGGGTGGGGAAGGAATGGCCTGGCGGGAGAGGGGATCTGGCCAAGCTCCCCCGCCCCATTTTTGAGCCTCAGGTGACCCTTCCCATCCCCACTCCCCTCTGCCCCCTCAGAGTATGCCCTGCACCACTGGAGCCAGCTGTTTCACTCCAGCTACATGTTCCTGTTCCAGCTGCCCTGGCTTCCTGAGAAGCTGCTCTCCATCTCCGACTTCCAGGTCAGGGATGTGGAGCTGGGAGCAGGGTGGACCTCGAGTCCCTTTGTGAGGCAAGGAGGTGGAGAGGGGAGGGGGGGGGATGGCCTGGCTGCTGGAAGAGGAGAAGAGACCTCCTCAGAAGCGTGTCCCAGAGAGAGGTCTGGTTTAGATTCGCGATTCGAAGGGCTGGAGGGAGACGGGGAGACGGTGCAGAGTTCCTGGGTCGTGGCCAGTCGCAGGCAGGCTAGGGACCGAGGTGTGACTGCACAGATCCTGAAGACCACCTTGGCACACCGCAAGACCGGGATCCCAAACTTGACCCCGGAGGAGATGGAGGCTTTCATCTACGGCTTTTCCCAACGCCGGGCCCTCATCGGCCCCCTCAACTACTACCGCAATCTCTTCAGGTAAACTCCAACGTGGGCCTCTGGTAGCTTCCTCTCCCTGTTCCCCCACCCCCTCCCCCGACTAAAGTCGCCCTAGAGAAGTGGAGGGTGGGGGGTGGGATGGAGGAGATAATTGGCCATCCGGGAGTAGAGGTCTGACCCCGAGTTGCAGGGAGGTGTTGGGGGCAAAGGGAATCTGACCCCCAGGAGTGAAAAGTGTAGATTCCCCTGTCTCCCTTTCCCCAAAGGCAATTCCCTCTGGAGCCCCAGGAGCTGCTGATACCAACACTGCTGCTGTGGGGAGACAAAGACCCCTATCTGGAGGCTGGGCTGGTCTCTAGCATCAGCAGCCGTTTCATCCCCGGCCGGCTGCAGGCACACGTACTGCCTGGTGAGGGACACTGGATCCCACAGTCTTGTCCTGAGCTGATGAACCAGTACATGTGGGCTTTTCTGCAGGAGCCCCAGGACTGAAGGCATTTGTTTGTTCCCTGGCCTCCCCTCACCCCTGCCTGCCCTTCTTCCTCCTCCTCTGCCTCCCTCCGCCTAAACGGTCCAAGGGCAAGGGGAGAAGGGATCCCAGCCCACCCTTTTCTTCCTGGGAAGGACCCCACCCCCTTTGGGCAAGATGCCAAACATGGAGCTCAATTAGCTCGTCGGCCCAGCTCAGCCAGAACTCGGTGCCCTTCTCTCCCACCGCATCTCTTAAACCCCCTCATTCACTCATTCAATCGTATTTATTGAGCACTTACTGTGTGCAGAGCACTGTACTAAGCGCTTGGGAAGTACAAATTGGCAACGTATAGAGTCGGCCCCTACCCAACAGTGTGCTCACAGTCTAGAAGGGGGAGACAGAGAACAAAACATATTCACAAAGTAAAATAAATAGAATAAATGTGTACAAATAAAATAGAGTAATAAATACGTACAAACATATATACATATATACAGGCGCTGTGGGGAGGGGAAGGAGGTAAGGCGCGGGGGAGGCCCATTTCCCCTGGCCTCTGGAGAGATTCCCTCCCCACCCAGTTGTGCGGAGGGCAAACTGAGGCACCAAGATTGGCTGAAAGAAAGGAACTGAATCAGGGCTATTCTATGAAAAGCAAGACATTATTAGGCCTTTGCCAAGACCCCAGATTGCCTGCCTCCTTAGCGCCCTCCCCCCCCACCTCCCTGTTCTAGCTCTATGTTCCTTTCCTCCTCTCCCTCCCCCCTCATCTCCCTGGGCTGATGGGCTGATGCCTCCAGGGGCACAAATAACTGGCCCCACCCACCCCCCACCCCCCGGCTGGCAGGACACAGTCTGCCCACGTTGCACTGCGGGCCTTGGCTTGGACCCTTCCCCTCCAGGGATACCAACCCTCTGCCCTACTGCCCTTCCCCAATCCTCCAGTCCATCCCCCGCTGGCAGTGCCCAGCCCACTTCCCCAAAATGCAACAAACCAGCAAGGACTCTGCCCCCCTCCCACACCGTGAGCGCCTGATGATTGGGGCCACCTCCTCCTCTCGCGGAAGAAATAAAGCCCCTTCTCCTCTTGATGTGGTGGCTCTTGCTCCTTCCTTCTGGGATATCAATTCTGGGAAGCTCTCCCCTGGGACCTGGTTCAGCACGGGTTTCGATCCCCCCCCCACCCCCGTCCCATCCCGTCCCCCCTCCCCCCCAGGAACAGCCACCTCCTCCCTTGCCCTGGCTCCGTGCCCTGGCCTTCAGTCAGCCCTGGGAAACATCTTCAAGAAGCCAGACTGAGGCTTTTCTTAGCTGCCCCCTGCCCTCCCTACGCGGGCACATTTTTCCACTGGGCCAGACCCCAGAATCATCACCCGGGCTATTTCGGCTCTTCCTCGTCTCTTGTGAGCCCAGCCAGCTCCCTATGGGAGAACCCCGCCTGGATGATGGAGGCATCTTGGTTTTTGCCAATGATTTGGGAGTGATGGAGAACTGTGGGACCCCCTTGGAATCCAGGGCTGACTTTGTCCCAGATTTCTTCCCCACGTCACCTCAGCTGCACCTGGACTCTGGAAAACACTATTAGATTCTGCTTGGACCCCACTCTGGCAATATTTGGGGTGTCCTGAGCAACCCTATTAGGGTATGGAGTAGCCCCATTCGGCCACGGTGCATAGGTGCTCAGCCAACTAAAACTTCCTAGGGAGGAAGTCAGCTGGGCATGATGGAAAATGAGAGACAGAGAGAGGTCTGAAGCTAGAGGGAGTGAGGAGATGGTCAGGAAAAAGGCAAGACGGAAAAGAAGAGACAAGGTTTAGATAGAGGGAAAGGAGGGTGAGGGAGAGACCTAAAGTGGGGCAACAGTTGGGCCAGGAGTTGGGGAGATGGGGCGGGTAAGAGGTAAGAAGTTGAGGAAGTGTGGGGGGGGGAGTGGAGGGTAGAAGAAAGTGGAGGAATGGGGAGGGTGGCGACAGAGTGGGTGATGGGGTTGGCCATTCGTCGTGAAATGAGGGGGGTTTGGGGTGACAGCCAGTGGAGAGTGAGGTGAAGATAGGGGGTTAGGGTGAGGGTGATTAAATGGAGCCTCCCACCTCCCCAAGCACCCCGTTCCTCTCCCTGCCACCTTATTCTCGTGAGGGCCCTCACCTTTGGGACACTCCCCTCCGCCTGCCCTAAGGGTTCTTCATCCTGGCAGTGCGGCCACCTGGCCTGCTACTATCCCTGAGCAGGGGCTCCCAGACCCTCTGGAGAGGGGACCCCCCCACCCGCTCCATCTAAAGCCCAGCAGGCTTCTCCTTTCCCACTTGTCCTGACAATCCTCGCCCAGCCTCCTCTTCCTACAAACCTCTCCTAGCTCCTCTCCACCGGCCCAGCTCCTAGCCCCCAGAGACGCTGCCTCCCAGCCACCCTATTCATTCAATCGTATTTCTTGAGAGCTTACTGTGTGCAGAGCACGGTACTAAGCGCTTGGGAAAGTACAATACAGGGCAGTTGTTCCCTCCTGTCCGGGCCCCCAGCTTTGGATGGGGCAGACCTAGAGCCGGGAAGGCGGGAGAGGCTGGGCCTGGTGATCCCCAAGGTCACCCCTCTCTCCCCCATCCAAACAGAATTGAGTGTGCCCTCCCATCCAGCTCCACCCCACCCTGGCTCCTTGAACTCTGACCCGGAGAACCCTAGCTGGGTTGCGTGGGGGCAGAGCGGGCTTTAGGAGCCAGTGATTTAGCTCGGTGGGGGACGGGAGACTAATGATTACTACTGTCATTAGTGGAAACTGTGATTACCCCCACAGTTAATAACTCCTTTGGCCATTCCTGCCGCCTCCCTCCGACTTCGAACTCGCCCAAGATTGGCTCTCGCCCCTCAGGGGTGTCAGGGTTTGGGCTCGGAAACGCGGAGGAAGGGCGAAGTGGTTCGTCCCGGGACAGTGGGGCCTGACCCTCGTTCAAGGAAAGTGGGAGGGACGGGACACCTGGCTTCTCTTCGCAGGGGCTGCCAGGGAACTGGTGGGGATGGCGGTAGGAAATGAAGATATCTCGGTTTGGGATGGAGCCACGGGGAGTTATTTGGGAGGCAGGAATCCTGGCTCCCATCTCGGCCGCTGCCCTGGAATTTCAGAGGCCGGGACCGAGAGGGAGAAGGCCGCGGCCCCGCATGGGGAGTCAAGCGGGAAAAGAAAGGCCCCGGGCCAGCTGGGAAAAGGGGCCGGGGGGCTTCTAGTCTCTTCTCAGTGACCTCATCTGTAAAATGGGGATTAAGCCTGTGAGCCCGCCGTGGGCCAACCAGATCACCTTGTAACCTCCCCAGCGCTTAGAACAGTGCTTTGCACCTGGTAAGCGCTTACTAAATGCCATCATTCTGTATTATCGACCAGGAGCGGAGGGCAGGCGTCCGTTTGGGCTAGGGCCCTTTCCCAGAAGCTCCCCTCGCCCCCCTCCCCTGCCCCCTCCGGAGCGTGTCTAACCCTTCGGGCTCGGAGCCTTGGGCTCCAGCCGGGCCGGGCCTCCGGGAGACAATAGGCGCCTTAGATGGGGCTGGCAGCGCCCCCCCCCCCCCCCCCCCCGCCGGCCCCCTCGCCCCCTCCCCGAGCCTGGCTCCCGCCCCAACCCCCAGCTGCCGGGCTCGGGGCGAAGCTCGCCCTGCTCTCCCTCCTCTCCCATGTCCCGGAGGCCCCCTTCTTCCCAGGCCTCGCTCCTTCCTTCTCTCGGGACCCTTGAGAGGGAGAATCAATCAATCAATCAATCAATCAATCGTATTTATTGAGCGCTTACTATGTGCAGAGCACTGTACTAAGCGCTTGGGAAGTACAAATTGGCAACATCTAGAGACAGTCCCCACCCAACAGTGGGTTCACAGTCTAAAAGAGAAGAGCGGGGAAGAGGCGACTGGGCCACGGCGGGCCTCAGTTTCCACCAATACAACGCGATAGGAGGAAACCACCTGCCCTCTCTTCCCTCCCTCCCTCTTCCCAGAGTTAGGGGTGCGGCGCCTGGGAAAATGTCCTGGACTCGTTGCTGCCCGCCGTTCCCCAGCTCCTCCCCAGATGCAGCTCACTTTGATCTTTCCTAGGCTCCCTAGGCAAGGGGGCCTGAGGGCCGGGCCGGGTTACTTCTGCTCCTCGCCCCTCCCTGTCTAGCCCCCTCGCCCCCCACCCCCTTTCCTTCTCTCTTCGCCCCAGCAGCTGCTGCTTGGCCCAGTCCCAGGCTCTGAGCCGCCCGGGCGAAGAGCCGCGGTTCGGGGTCCCTGGGGGCTGAGCTCATGGAGGAGAAATGCAGCAGCCAACGAAAAGGCCCCCCCCCCCCAACCCCCCCAAAGGCCCCTCCGTTCGCTCGGGGCATCTCTTTCTACCCCGCCCTCGGCCTCGGGCGAGGTTTTAGGGGAAGAGGAGGCAATGGGGACCGGGGCCGGGACTCGGAGGGCCTAGGCCTGACCCCCAGAGCCCCCGAGAGAGAGAGCCGGGGCCGTGGGAACCGCTAGCTGGAATGTCCCGCCGGCTCGGCTCGGGGAGCAAGAAGGGAGCCTGCTGTCCCCCACCCCCCGCCCCTGCAGCTTCTCTCCCTTGAAGCTGTTTCCCCCCTCGACTTTCACCCTTCTCCATCTCTCCTCTCGGCCACCCAGCCTCTCTCCTCTCGGCTTCTCTTCTGCTCGGCCTGGATTCCCAGTCCTTTTGTGGAAGGTCAATAACCAGTCAAGCGATGGGATGTCTTGGGCGCCTACTGTGCGCAGAGCACTGGACTAAGCCCTTGGGAGAGGACGATACAAGAGAGTTGCTAGACACGATCGTAATAGATGCTCCTCTTAATGTCAAGGCTCATTTTGCACTCTTCTCCTGCAATTGGATCTAGATTGGCCTCTTATCCTTTATTCCCAATTGACAACATCACCATCCTCCCTGTCTCCGACGCCTGCAAGCCTTAGCATTATCCTGACTCTTCCCTCACCCTGCCTGTCTCCAGATCCTGGCCGTTCCTCCCCCAGGATCTGCCCCTTTCTCTCCATCCAAACGGCTACCATGCTGGTCCAGGCACTGGTCATATCCCGGCTGAACTACTGCACCCGCCTCCTCGCTGATGGTCTCCAGCCTCTCCCCACTTCGGTCCATATCTCGCTCTGCTACCCAGATCATTTTGCTGGAACATCAATTTGCACACATCTTTCCACTCCTCAAGCACCTCGATTCATTCATTCATTCATTCAATTTATTGAGCACTTACTGTGTGCAGAGCACTGTACTAAGTGCTTGGGAAGTACAAGTTGGCAACATATAGAGATGGTCCCTACCCAACAGCGGGCTCACAGTCTAGAAGAGGATGGTTGATCACCTCGCCCCCTCCTACCTCACCTCCCTTCTCTCCTTCTACAGCCCAGGCTGCACCCTCCGCTCCTCTGCCACTAACCTCCTCACTGGGCCTCGTTCTCGCCTGTCCCACCGTCAATCCCCGGCCCACGTCCTCCCCCTGGCCCGGAATGCCCTCCCTCCGCACATCCGCCAAGCTAGCTCTCTTCCTCCCTTCAAAGCCCTACTGAAAGCTCACCTCCTCCAGGAGGCCTTCCCAGACTGAGCCCCCCTTTTTCCTCTCCCCCTCCCCATCCCCCCGTCCTACCTCCTTCCCCGCCCCACAGCACCTGTATACATTTGTACAGATTTATTACTCTATTTATTTTACTTGTACACATTTACTATTCGATTTTGTTAGAGATGTGCATCTAGCTTTACTTCTATTTATTCTGATGACTTGACACCTGTTCACATGTTTTGTTTTTTTGTCTGTCTCCCCCTTCTAGACTGTGAGCCCGTTGTTGGGTAAGGACCATCTCTATATGTTGCCGACTTGTACTTCCCAAGTGCTTAGTACAGTGCTCTGCACACAGTAAGTGCTCAATATATATGATTGAATGAATGGTTGCCCAGTCCTCTCTGCATCAAGAGGAAACCCCTAGCCATTGGCTGTTGGGCACTCAATCTTTTTTTTTAATATGGTATTTGAGAATCACTTACTGTGTGTCAGGCACTGTACTAAGCGCTAGGGTAGATCCCCAGCACTCGCAGTCTTTACCCCCATTTAACAGACAAAGGAACTGAGGCATAGAAAAGTTAAGAGACTTGCCCAAGGTCACACAGCAGAGAAGTGGTGGACTGGAATACACTCCAACTTACATTCTTCATCCCTCTCATGCTAACCTCGTAACTGGGCTTCATTCTCACCTCTCCCACCGCTGATCCCTTACGCATGCCCGCCACCCTACCTGCGACTCCCTCCCTCCCTCTTTATATCTCACGGACCACCGCTCTCCCCAATTTACAGGAAGTCTAAACTACTGCGTGGCTCAGTGGAAAGAGCCCGGGCTTTGGAGTCGGAGGTCATGGGTTTGAATCCCGGCTCCGCCAATTGTCAGCTGTGTGACTTTGGGCAAGTCATTTAACTTCCCTTAACTTCACAGTCTTCTAGACTGTGAGCCCACTGTTGGGTAGGGACCGTCTCTATATGTTGCCAATTTGTACTTCCCAAGCGCTTAGTACAGTGCTCTGCACACAGTAAGCGCTCAATAAATACGATTGATTGATTGATTCTCTGTGCCTCAGTTACCTCATCTGTAAAATGGGGATTAAGACTGTGAGCGCCCCGTGGGACAACTTGATCACCTTGTAACCTCCCCAGCACTTAAAACAGTGCTTTGCACATAGTAAGCGCTTAATAAATGCCATTATTATTATTATCTTCAAAGTCCTCCTGAAATCACATCTCCTCCAAGAGGCCTTCACCAATTGATTACCACTCTCCCCAGCTTACAACCCCCCAACTCCCTCTTCAGCACTTCATTACCATCTTGGGAAGCAGTGTGGCCTAGTGGATAGAGCAGAGGCCCGGGAGTCAGAAGGACCGGGTTCTAATCCCAGCTCCACCACTTGTCTGCTGCGTGACCTTGAGCAAGTCCCTTCACTTCTCTGTGCCTCAATTACCTCATCTGTAAAATGGGGATTAAGTCTGTGAGTCCCATGTGGGACAGGGACTGTGTCCAACCTGATTATCTTGTATCTATTCCAGTGCTAAAACAGCGCTTGACACATAGTAAGTGCTTAACAAATACCATTATTATTATTATTTTATCTAAAGCACCCCTGACCCCAAACACTTAATGTGCATTTCTCACATACTTTATCATTTAAGCACTCACTCATGTTTATACTCCCTTTCCTATCTTCCTCCAAAATCTGTAATTTATTTTAGTGTCTGCCTCCCTGACTACACGTAAGCTCCTTGAGGGCAGGGATCATATCCACTACTACTAATAATAATGATGGTATTGATTAAGTGCTTATCTGTGCCAAGCCCTGGAGTTGGTACAAGATAATCAGATTGGACCAGTTCCTGTCTCGAAATATATATAAATATATAAACTATATAAATATATATTTTTAAATATATAAACTGTATAAATATATAATAATGTATACATTATATCTTTATATATAATAATTTAATAATAATATATAAATAGATAAATTATAAGTTATATATAATATATAAATATATATTTATATTATATAATATATAAATCTCTCCTCTAGAGAGGGAGAGCAGGTGTATTATCCCCATTGTACTGATGAGGAAATTGGGGCAAAGTGAAGAGCTTGGGCCTGGGAATCACATACCTGCTGTGTGACATTGAGCCAGTCACTTCACTTCTCTGTGCCTCAGTCCCCTCATCTGCAAAATGGGGATTCAAAACCTGTTCTAGCTCCTACTTAGACTATGAACCCCATGTGCGACCTGATTAGCTTGTATCTACCCCAGTGTTTGCAGTGCCCCCCAATGCTTCGTACAGTGCCCGGCACATAGTAAGTGCTTACCAAATGCCATTATTATTATTATTATAGTGCTTGATGCATAGTAATCACTTAACAAATACCACAATTATTATGATTGTTGGTATTATGGTTTTTTAAATTATTATTATTATTACATGAGGTGTTTTGCCCCAGGCAATTGGCAGAGCCGGGACTAGAACCTGGTCTGCTGATTCCCAGTACCATGCACTTTCCATTAGACCACACTGCTTCTCATTCTCTTGTACTCTCCAAAGTGCATAATTACTGTGATGATTGTTGTTTATTTTGCTTTTATTTATTCCACTTTCCCTTTCTCCATCTCCCTCTCTCCTTCCAAAACTTCCCTAGTTTTTCATTAGCCATCTTCTCAGCCACCTATGCTCTAGTTAATTTCAATCAATCAATCAATCAATCAATCAATCATATTTATTGAGCGCTTACTATGTGCAGAGCACTGTACTAAGCGCTTGGGAAGTACAAATTGGCATCACATAGAGACAGTCCCTGCCCAACAGTGGGCTCACAGTCTAAAAGGGGGGAGACAGAGAACAGAACCAAACATACCAACAAAATAAAATAAGTAGGATAGAAATGTACAAGTAGAATAAATAAATAAATAAATAAATAGAGTAATAAATATGTACAGCCATATATACATATATACAGGTGCTGTGGGGAAGGGAAGGAGGTAAGATGGGGGGATGGAGAGGGGGACGAGGGGGAGAGGAAAGAAGGGGCTCAGTCTGGGAAGGCCTCCTGGAGGAGGTGAGCTCTCAGCAGGGCCTTGAAGGGAGGAAGAGAGCTAGCTTGGCGGATGGGCAGAGGGAGGGCATTCCAGGCCCGGGGGATGACGTGGGCCGGGGGGTCGATGGCGGGACAGGCGAGAGCGAGGTACGGTGAGGAGATTAGTGGTGGAGGAGCGGAGGGTGCGGGCTGGGCAGTAGAAGGAGAGAAGGGAGGGGAGGTAGGAGGGGGCGAGGTGATGGACAGCCTTGAAGCCCAGGGTGAGGAGTTTCTGCCTGATGCGCAGATTGATCGGTAGCCATTGGAGGTTTTTGAGGAGGGGAGTAATATGTCCAGAGCGTTTCTGGACAAAGATAATCCAGGCAGCAGCATGAAGTATGGATTGAAGTGGAGAGAGACACGAGGATGGGAGATCAGAGAGAAGGCTAGTGCAGTAGTCCAGACGGGATAGGATGAGAGCTTGAATTAGCAGGGTAGCGGTTTGGATGGAGAGGAAAGGGCGGATCTTGGCAATGTTGCGGAGCTGAGACCGGCAGGTTTTGGTGACGGCTTGGATGTGAGGGGTGAATGAGAGAGCGGAGTCGAGGATGACACCAAGGTTGCGGGCTTGTGAGACGGGAAGGATGGTAGTGCCGTCAACAGAGATGGGAAAGTCAGGGAGAGGACAAGGTTTGGGAGGGAAGACAAGGAGCTCAGTCTTGGACATGTTGAGCTTTAGGTGGCGGGCGGACATCCAGATGGAGATGTCCTGAAGGCAGGAGGAGATGCGAGCCTGGAGGGAGGGGGAGAGCAGGGGCAGAGATGTAGATCTGGGTGTCATCAGCATAGAGATGATAGTTGAAGCCATGGGAGCGAATGAGGTCACCAAGGGAGTGAGTGTAGATTGAGAACAGAAGGGGACCAAGCACTGAACCTTGGGGAACCCCCACAGTAAGAGGATGGGAGGGGGAGGAGGAGCCTGCAAAAGAGACTGAGAAAGAACGACCGGAGAGATAAGAGGAGAACCAGGAGAGGACGGAGTCTGTGAAGCCAAGGTCAGATAACGTGTTGAGGAGAAGGTTCAGGGATTTACATGCCCATCTAAACTCACCCTATAGAAGAGTAAAAAACCAGTTTGAAAGATTATCATCTCTTGACCCGACCATACCCTCTAGCTATCACTCCATCACCCTTCTCCCTTTCTTGTCTAGACTCTTCCATGGCACCTTTGCCAGCTTCCTCCTCGATTTTCTCCTCCCTATTGAGATTGCACTTAACCAAGGACTCCGACGCTCTCTTTCTGGTGAAATCGAATGCTTTCTTCTCTTTAGACACAGTTGATCTTTCTGCCTCTTTAGACACAGTTGACCATCCTCTCCCTGACCTTGGCCTTACACGTACAGTACCCTTCGTTTTCCTCCTACCTCCCTGACTGCTTCTTCTCAGACTCTCTGGCTCATCTTTCTTTAACTGTGGATGTTCTGCAAGACTCACTTCTGGGTCCCTTAGTCTTCTTGCTCTACACTCCCTCCCTCAGGGAGCTCAGCTGCTTACATAGTTTCAACTACCAGCTCTGTGTGTTCTCTGCCTCACATCAGAAGGGAGTACGGCACCCAGAGAATGGGTGAGGTTGATCTCTGAATCTGAATATGGTAAAAAAAAAAAAAAGCTAATGTGTGCACAGACCACTGGACTTGGGGTAATAATAATAATTATGGCATTTATTAAGCACTTACTATGTGCAAAGCACTGTTCTAAGTGCTGGGGAGGTTACAAGATGATCAGGTTGTCCCACGGGGGGCTCACAGTCTTAATCCCCATTTTACAGATGAGGTCATTGAGGCACAGAGAAGTTGTGACTTGCCTAAAGTCACACAGCTGACAATTGGCAGAGCCGGGATTTGAACCCCTGACCTCTGACTCCAAAGCCCGTGTTCTTTCCACTGAGCCACACTGCTTCTCTATTTGTTTATTGTTTCTTTGTTTCTTGGAGAAGCAGCATGACCTAGTGGAAAGAGCCTGGACTTGGGAGCCCGGCTCTGCCACTTGTCTGCTGTGTGACCTTGGGCAAGTCTTTTCATTTCTCTATGCCTCAGTTCCCTCATC
This sequence comes from Tachyglossus aculeatus, assembly GCF_015852505.1. Classification (NCBI taxonomy): domain Eukaryota; kingdom Metazoa; phylum Chordata; class Mammalia; order Monotremata; family Tachyglossidae; genus Tachyglossus; species Tachyglossus aculeatus. Next base: position 117,353,397 of record NC_052101.1, on the reverse strand, counting down.
TGCAAAATGGGGATTCAATACCCGTGCTGCCTCCTCCTTAGACCATGAACCCCGTATGGGACCCGGTGATCTTGTATCTACCCCAGCACTTATTACAGGGCTTGGCACACAGTAAATGCTTAACAAAAAACACAGATATCACTATTATCCAGTCCCTTAGCACTCACGGGTATGGTTCTTTCATTTTGCTGATTCTTTATTTCTTGAATTGCTTACTTTTGTTTTCATCATCTGTGGCTGTCTTCTTGCTCTTTTACCTATTTTAATCTGGCATCGTTTGTCTACCTGTCTCCCCCATCAGATCGTAAGCTCCTTGAGAGCAAGGACTATGTCCATTTGTTTTTTTCCAAACACCTAGTACAGTGCTCTGCACAATGTAAGCCCTCAGTAAATGTTGATGATGATGCAGTTAACTCCCAGATCTAAATATCCAGCCCTGACCTCTCTCCTGCTCTCCAATGTAGTATTCCCACTTCTTTCAGGACATTTCCATTTGGATGATCCACCAACAATACAAACAATATGGATTGAATGCTTCACCTCTCTTCCTCGCCTATTCCCCCAAATTTCCAATGGCTCTTCATTGCTTCGCATATAAAACAGACACTCCTGACCCTTAGCTTCAGAGCTTCTCCATGAGCTGCAATCTCTTAACCAGTGTGGTCTAGTGGAAAGAGCACAGGACTGGGAGTGAGCAGATGTGGGTTCTAATCCTGGCTCTACCACTTACCTGCTGTTTGACCTAGGGCAATTCACTTCTTTGTGCCTCGACTTCCTTATGTGCAAAATGGGGGTTCAGTACCACTTCTTCCCCATATGGGACAGGAATGGTGTCCAACCTGGTTCTGTTTTTGTCTATCCCAGCTCTTAGTACAGTGCTTGGCACATAGTAAGCGCTTACTATTATTCCCTCTAACATATCTGCTCTCTTCTATTATTCTCCAGCTTGAGCACTTTGCTCTTCAACAAACTTTACTCTTCAACAAGCCTTATTGAATGCCCATCTCCTCCAAGAGGTCTTCCCAGGTTTAGCCCCACTTTTCCTCATCTCCCACTCCCTTCTGCATCACCCTGACTTGCTCCCTTTGCTCTTCCCCCTTCCCAGCCCCAAAGCACTTATGTACATATCTGTAATTTTATTTGTACTGATGTCCGTCTTCCCCACTCATTCATTCATTCATTCATTCATTCATTCAATCACATTTATTGAGCGCTTACTGTGTGCAGAGCACTGTACTAAGCGCTTGGGAAGTACAAATCGGCAACATATAGAGACGGTCCCTACCCAACAACAGGCTCATAGTCTATAAGGGGGAGACATACAACAAAACAAAACAAGTAAATAAGTAAACAGGTGTCAATACCATCAGAATAAACAGAATTATAGCAATATACATATCATTAATCAAGGCCAGGCTCCTGTGGCCTGAATCAGGTGATCATGTCAGCAGAATATTTGTGGGAATGGCCATTTAGATGATGAATTACCTGTAATTGAGAACATCTCTGTCTCCCCAGCTAGATTGCAAGATCCTTGAAGGCAGAGATGGGGGTCTACTTATTCTACTGTTCTCTCCCAAGTGCTCAGTATGGTGCTCTACACACAATAAACACTCAAGACACACCAGCTGATGGGTTGACGTATTGACTGATGATCTGACTTGAAGCAAGACAACCACCCAACTCTGAGATACGGCAGTGCCTGCACTCTGTTATCAAATGGAAAAAAATCAATGCTGTCATAATGTGTCGATGTACGTGAGTGCACGTTTAGTCTCACCATTGTGGTATTCATTAAGCGCTTACTATGTGCCAGGCATTGTATTAAGTCCTGGGGTGGATACAATCAATCAATCAATCGTATTTATTGAGCGCTTACTATGTGCAGAGCACTGTACTAAGCGCTTGGGAAGTACAAATTGGCAATACATAGAGACAGTCCCTACCCAACAGTGGGCTCACAGTCTAAAAGACAGTCTAAAAGATACAAGCAATTGTGGGCATGGAAAGTCACTGTTTATTGTTGTATTGTACTTTCCCAAGCACTTAGTACAGTTCTCTGCACACAGTAAATATGATTGAATGAATAGATGGATGAATGAATGAACAAACCTAATTGTCCATCACTCATGATTCTTCTGCCTCTGATCGTTGCTCATACCTACCTGCTCAGCTTCACCCAACCCTGTTCCATGTTTGTTCTGCCCTCCCTGATTTGCATGTGTCCCAATTCAGGTCATCAGAGGGGTCAAGCTTAGGGTAGATGTTATTTCATGATTTCTAGCAATGGTAGAACCAACTGAGATTAGTATCATTAACTTTCTGGGTGCCGAACTGGGCATAGCTGTTAACACCTCAGAAGGTAAGAGGTGGTAACATTAAACACAGAGTCAGGTGTATGAGAACCAGAAAGTAATCCCCTGATATATGGTCAACTCTTGGTTATCTAGATCAGGAGTGGTGGGTAACCTGATACAGGCCAGGCGTGGGCCCCACCCAACTCAAACTACTGGTGTTTCACCGTGTTCTGGCACAAATTTTTTGATTTAGTCTGTGGGTTAATAAGAAAAAAAAAGTCCAGTGTAATTAGGTACACTAAAGTAGTTTGAAATAAATCTCTTAAAGTCTGGCTTGGATCAACCACAGCTAGATGGTGGGGAGTTTACTCTGTGTGTGAGGGTGTGTGTGTAAATGAAGACCAGCTCTAAATGTTTCTATAGAAAGTTCTTCATGTTCCACGGTGATGTTACTAACAGTGAAACCCTATCTGTGTGCGTAGGAGTGGCTGCAAAGACCAATGCAAGATTGACGTTCTAGTCCACATTGTGTGCATGTAGAGCTCTTTGCTGTGCTGACGTAGTTGCTCCACACAAGATCTGTTTCTGTTTTTGAGACTGTCTCTTGACATCCTGATCTTCGCAAAGCCTCCACTCAAGGACAGCACCATCTTCCCCCATTGTTGCCTGGCAGACTGGTCTGTCTGCTTCTGGTGTTTCCCCAGCATTCCACCTCTACATCATAGTGTTTGAGATTGTGCTTCACTCCTGCCCTCCCCACTTGCTTGCATCCCATTTCAGTTCACCAAAAACCCTATAGTGTAGACCTGTATATATGTATATATGTTTGTACATATTTATTTATTTTACTTGTACATATCTATTCTATTTATTTTATTTTGTTAGTATGTTTGGTTTTGTTCTCTGTCTCCCCCTTTTAGACTGTGAGCCCACTGTTGGATAGGGACTGTCTCTATATGTTGCCAATTTGTACTTCCCAAGCGCTTAGTACAGTGCTCTGCACATAGTAAGCACTCAATAAATACGATTGATGATGAAGATGATGATAGTACACTTGGGGAAACTGCTATTACTCATTCTCCTCCCATTTACTGCCCAGTGAAGCTTGGTTGCTGTAAGCATTGCCTTCATGCTGGAGCACTAGCTGTGTCCCAGGACTTCATTGTTGATCATCTTGACCTAGATTTGATGTTGAGTTTGATCCATTAGGGATTCTGGTAAAACTTGAGAAGCTGGATGAGTCTTCCCTGATTGGTTGAGGTCTCAAACTTGAAGCCTCATTGTCATCAAATACTGTCTCCTAATTTCTCAATAGCCTTGCTGGCCTCTCTTATTCTTCTTCCCAATTCTTTGTCTCTCCACACGTCATTGCCTACTCTACTGCCTATTCCTTCCTTCCTTCATTCATTCATTCAATCATATTTATTGAGCACTTACTGTGTGCAGAACACTGTACTAAGAGCTTGGGAAGTACTAATCAGCAACATACTGCCTAGGTAGCAGAATTTGGTGACAGCCTATAGTTCTGTGTTGCCAATGAAAACCTTTGGTTGTGTGTAGCTATAGGGCCTTACCATCCTACCAGAGGACAGAACAATACAAAGATCTGCAGGACATGCCTTCCACCTTGAATAAATGAATGAATCAATCAATCAATCAATGGTATTTATTGAGAACTTACTGTGTGCAGAGCACTGCACTAAGCACTTGATAGAGTACAACAGAATTAGAAGATTCCCTTCCCTGCCCATAATGCTTACAGTCTAGAGAGGGAGACAGACATTAATATAAATAAATAATTTCAACCAATCAATCAATAAATTGTGTTTCTTGAGGATTTATTTTGTGCAGAGCACTTTACTAAGCACTTGGGAGAGTCCAGTATAACAGAGTTGATAGACATGTTCCCTGCCCACAGGCACTGTACTAAGCACTGGGGTAAAAACAAGAAAATCAGGTTGGACACGGTCCCTGTCCCACATGGGGCTCGCAGTCTTAATCCCCATTTTACAGATTATGTAACTGAGGCACAGAGAAGTTAAATGACTTGCCCAAGTTCACACAGCAGACTTGTCTTATAATTGTACTGCATTCTTCCAGGGGCACAGTACAGTGCTCTGCACACAATAAGCACCCGATAAATACATTACAGATATGGATAAATAAATTACAGATGTGGACATGCAATGCTCTGAGGCTGAGGGAGGGATGAATAAAGGGCAAAAATCAAAGTTGCAAGGGTGACACAGATGGGAGAGGGAGTAGGGGAAATGGGGGTTTAGTTCAGGAAGGCCTCTTGGAAGAGATGGGATTTTCGTAAGGCTTTGAAGGTGGGGAGAGTGATTTTAGACTGAATAATCAAGTCAGTCATGCACTCCCTGGATCACAATGTGGCTTCAAAGCAACATATGGACCAGGGTCAGTGAGCTTTGTATCATGACATATACGAGAAAAGTGCAAGGAGCAATCACAAGCCTCTGATACTGTTTTCCTAGACCGTACTAAAGCATTTGACCCCCGCCAAGAGTTGAGGGCTCCAGCGATTAATTTGCCCTGAGAAGTTCACTGAGACGTTCACGAAGATCCTCAGGCTACTCCGTGACAGTAATGGTCAGTCAAATGAGAGTTAAAGGGGCTTTGTCTCACCCTTCCCTATCATCATCAGAGTAAAGTAAGGTTAAGTGGTAGGTCCAGACCTGATCAGCCACACTTAAGGATGTGCCGAGAGGGCTGATTCACAGAGTTTCTCTTCCAAACCAACTGGTTACAACAGTCATTAAAAGTATTTGGGGGACGTTCATTCATTCACTTGTATTTATTGTGCGCTGACTGTGTGCAGAGCACTGTACTAAGAGCTTGGGAAAGTACAATACAACAATAAACAGTGACATTCCCTGCCCACAACAAGCCAAAGTCTGGGTGGGGGGGGGAGAAATGGGAGACAGACATCAATACAAATAAATAAAGTTACAAATATGTACATAAGTGCTGTGGGGCTGGGAGGGTAGAAGAGCAAAGGCAACGCAGAAGGGAGTGGGAGATGAGGAAAAGTGGGGCTTAATCTGGGAAGACCTCTTGGAGGAGATGTGCCTTCAATAAGGCTTTGAAGGAGGGGAGAGTCATTGTCGGATTAAAGGAGGGAGGGCATTCCGGGCCAGAGGCAGGATGCGGTCAGGGGTCAGTGGCGAGACAGGCGAGATCGAGGCACAGTGAGAAGGTTAGCACTAGAGGAGCGAAGTGTGTGGGCTGGGTTGTAGAAGGAGAGAAGGGAGGTGAAGTAGGAGGGGGGAAGGTGATGGTGTGCTTTAAAGCCAATGATGAGGAATTTTTTTCTGATACAGAGGTGGTTGGGCAACCACTGGAGTTTTTTGAGACCTGGGGTGACATGTCCTGAACGTTTTTGTAGAAAAATGATCCGGGCAACAGAGTGAAGGAACTGCTATATGCTGGTGTCTGTGCTTTCGAGGTACACCCCCCCCCCCCCCCCCCCCCCCCCCCCGCCCCACACACAGGATTATGACTGGCTTCCCAGCAGAATGGACTGCCGGGAAGTCTGAAGAAAACCAAGGTTGTACTCCAAACCGCATCCTGGAATCTTCTGTTGCATTCAGCATAGGCCAGGCCATGTTTAGAGCTGGGGAAAGGGCTCAATAATCATAAAAAGGGTGGAAAGTGGTTTTTGGAGGGAAGGTTAAAGGAGTTGAGGCTCTTCTGTTGAAGAGAAAGCTGAGGGTTTGACAGCATAATGAGGAGGACACTGACCAATTGTTCCCGAGCTCCACAGAGGAGTGAATTGAGTTCAGTTTGCAGCAGAGGAGATTTTGGTTAGACCAGTGTATGACCAGCTGTGGCCCAGAGGCCAGGGAACCTCGCTGACCCCTTTTCCTGACTTTGGCTCCCTCTCTCCCTTCCCACCCCCTTTGTCACCCCTTTCCCAGCCATTCACTTCTTGTGTAAAGGACCTGAGATATTGATAGTGGGAGCCTGAAGGCACAGAAGGAGGGAGGGAGGGAGAAAGAAGGAGAGAGAGAGAGAGAGAGCGAGAGAGAGAGAGAGAGAGAGAGAGAGAGAGAGAGAGAGAGAGAGAGAGAATCAAGATAACTTCAGGCCACTAAGAATATTATTTGAACTTACAATTTTCCTGAGTATAAACCTCAGAGTTGTCCTTTAGCTCTAAGATGAGGAAGCTGATGGTATGATTCTTTTTTTAGTGGTACTTGTTAAGTGCTGACTATGTGCTAGGCACTGTACTGAGCACTGGGGTAGATACAAGGTAATCAGATTGGACACTGTCCCTGTGTCACATGGAGGTCACAGTCTAAATTGGCGGGAGGAGGGTTTAATCCCCATTTTGCAGATTAGGTAACTGAAGCATAGAGAATCAATCAATCAATCGTATTTATTGAACGCTTACTGTGTGCAGAGCACTGTACTAAGCGCTTGGGAAGTCCAAGTTGGCAACGTATAGAGACGGTCCCTACCCAACAGGGGGCTCACAGTCTAGAAGGGGGAGACAGAGAACAAAACAAAACATATTAACGAAATAAAATAAATAGAATAAATATGTACAAGTAAAATAAATAAATAAATAGAGTAAAAAATGCATGCAAACATATATACATATATACAGGTGCTGTGGGGAAGGGAAGGAGGTAAGGCGGGGGGATGGAGGGGGGAAGAGGGGGAGAGGAAGGAGGGGGCTCAGTCTGGGAAGGCCTCCTGGAGGAGGTGAGCTCTCAGTAGGGCCTTGAAGGGAGGAAGAGAGCTAGCTTGGTGGATGTGGGGAGGTGAAATGAAAAGTGAAATGAGAAGTGAAATGACTTGTCCAACATCACACAGCAGACAAGTGACAGAGCCAAGATTAGAACTCAAGGTCTTCTGATGACCAGGCTTGGGCTACTTCCACTAGCTCATGCTGCATCCCCCTCCCCTGGCACTGCTCGATCCCACTGATGAGACTGCCTGGGGGCTGACCTCCTCTTCCTCCTTCTTCATTCATTCATTCAATCACATTTATTGAGCACTTACTGTGTGCAGAGCACTTTACTAAGAGTACAATGTAACGATACTGTAACAGACACATTCCCTGCCCACAACGAGCTCACAGTCTAAAGGGGGAGACAAACATTAATATAGATAAATAAATTACAGATATGAGCATAAGTGCTGTGGGGTGGGGGGAGGGAGAACAAAGGCAGCAAGTCAGGATGACATGAAAGGGAGTGGGAGAAGAGAAAGGGGGCTTAGTCAGGGAAGGCCTCTTGAAGGAAACGTGCCTTCAATAAGGCTTTGAAAAGGGTGAGAGTATTGTCTGTCCTCTTCCTCCTCCTCCAGGCAGCCTTCAGGCTTGGCTAGACTGGGAGCTCCTACAGGGAGGTATTTAGACAGACTTTAGCTCGAAATTCCCATACAGCCCCAGGCTGGTGCAGTTCCAAGTGGATGCTAAATTCTATCATCACAGATGATGAGGGGACCGGTATCTGGCCTGGCCTGGCCCGGCCGAAGGGGTTGGCTGATCATCTTGGTTCCCGTGGGTGCTCCCTGGACCAGGGCCTATGTCTAACTATCTCAGATATCCCGCAGACCCACATCCCGGGGCCCAGGGCAGGCGGGGAGGAGCTGTCAGGGGAGGGTTGTCGTCATTGAGAATAGCAAGGGGAATGATCCCCTTGCTCTTCCTGGATCCTTCCACCGGCCCATCCCTCCCCAGCCACATCAACTCTCCCTAACCCTGGCGGCTTTACTGGGTCCAGACTACCGGCCGGACTAGAGACCCCTCGCTCTCCTCTTCCTCCTCCTCCTCTTCTCTTCCCCATCCCCTTTCCACTCACTGGGAGCCTCCCACAGAGGCAGTAGCCAGACCCACTTGTGGGAGAAGGAGGGACAGTCTACACTGTGGCTGCTTTGTGGGCTGCTGTGTGACCACAAAGTGGCTTAAGTGTAGACCGTCCCTCCTCCCCGCAACAACAGCACTCCATGGCTCTGGGGCCCCCTGACCTGACTGCATCAGTGAGGGTGAATTCCTTCAAGAGAGACTCTCTTGCACATTTTGTCTGTGAAAATACAACATTGCACCTTTTCTGGATCCTTGCCATTTGGGTAAGCAGTATTCATTCATTCATTCCTTCATTCAATTCATTCAATCATATCTATTAAGTGCTAAATGTATGCAGAGCACTGTACGAAGCGCTTGGCAAAGTACAATACAACAGTAAACAGACACATTCCCTGCCCACAACGAGCTTACAGTCCACTCAGTCTTGTCTTGTCTTATGCTGTCTCCAACCCACAGCTACACCATGGACACAGCTCTCCCAGAACCCGCCACCTCCATCTGCAATTGTTCTATAGAGTTTTCTTGGTACTCAGACACTAATGATTAAGAGGGGAAAGTTGTGCTTGAGGGTTTTGTTTTTTTTTTTTAGTGATGCACTGATGGTTTGCCCTGAGCCATCCAGTCCCTGTCCAGGCCCTGGAACTACTAAATGTTACACACTGCAAAACAGCTGGTGGGTAGGGAGAGGGGGTGCTATCTGCAGTCACAGAACGGAATATCTCTGAGATCTCCACAGCAGCAGACACCTCTGGACCCTCACCAGTTCCATAAGTCATCACTGAGTACGATTCTTAGAGTGGCTTAGTAAGGGTTGGGGGTGATGGGGCGGGGGTCTTTTCCACCTTCTTTAAAAAACAAGAAACTATAAACAACAACAAAAACAACAAAATACAAGTTTGTCCTCCACAAAACTGACAAAACGGAGCTGGAAAATAGCAGGACCATGAGAACAGGGGCCACTTCAGGCCACAACAGGTTGTGTGAGACTGTTGTACAGTGTCACCAGACAGTCACTGCTACCCTTTTTATGGTACTAAACACTGAGGTAGATAAATGCTCACCAGGTTTGACGCAGTCCCTGTCCCACATGGGGCTCACGGTCTTAATTCCCAGTCTACAGATGAAGTAACTGAGGCAGAGAGAAGTTAAGGGACTTGCCCAAGGTCACACGGCAGACAAGTGGTGGAGCTAGGATTAGAACCCAGGTCCTTCTGATTCCCAGGCCTGGGCTCGATCCACTAGGCCACACTGCTACCTAATCGATTGTATTTATTGAGCATTTACTGTGTGCAGAGTACTGTACTAAGTGCTTGGGAAAGTACAATAGAACAGAGTTAATGAACATGTTCCCTGCCTAAAAGGAGCTTAAAGTCTAGAGAGGGAGACAGTAATATAAATGACATATAATACTAAATAATGGAAATGTACATCAGTGCTGTGGGACTGAGGGTAGGGTGAATATCAAGTGTTTAAAAGTGAACAAAGTACAAAGGTGATGCAAATGGGAGAGGGAGTGGGAAAATGAGGGCTTTAGTTAGGTAAGGCCTCTTGTAAGAGCTGATATTTTAATAAGGCTTTGAAGGTGAGGAGAGTGATGGTCCATCGGATATGAAGAGGGAGGGGGTTCCAGGCCAGAGGCAGGGCGTGGGCGAGAGTACAGCGGTGAGATAGATGAGATCGAGGTACCGTGATTTTCCCTGCCTTTCCCATCACTGAAGACGGTACCACCATCCTTCCTGTCTCACAAGCCCGGATCCTTGGCATTATCCTTGGCTTCTCTCTCTCATTCAACCCACATATTCAATCCGTCACCAAACCCTGACAGTCTCACCTTCACAACATTGCTAAAACCCACGTTTTCCTCTCCAGCCATACTGCTACTATGTTAATACAGTCACTCATCCTACCTCGTCTGGATTACTACATCAGCCTCCTTGCCGACCTTCCAGCCTCCTGCCTCTCCCCTCTCTAGTCCATACTTCACTCTGCTGTCTAGATCACTTTTCTACAAAAACGTTCTGGACACATCATCCCGCTCCTCAAAAAGCTCCAGGGGTTGCCCATCCACCTCTGTATCAAACAAAAACTCCTCTCCATTGGCTTTTAAGCACTCCATCACCTTGCCCCTTCCTACCTCACCTGCTTCTCTCCTTCCGCAACCCAACCCGCACACTCCGCTCCTTTGGTGCTAACCTTCTCACTGTGCCTCGGTCTCGCCTGTCTCGCCCCCGACCCTTATCCTGTGTCCTGTCTCTGGCCTGGAACGTCCTCCCTCCTCTAATCCGACAGACAACCACTCTCCCCTTCTTCAAAGCCTTATTGAAGGCACTTCTCCTCCAAGAGGCCTTCCCAGACTAAGTCCCACTTTTCCTCATCTCCCACTCCCTTCTGCATCACCCTGATTTGCTCCCTTTGCTCTTCCCCCATCCCAGCCCCAAAACACTTATGTACATATCTGTAATTTTATTTATTTGTATTGATGTCTGTCTCCCCCATTCTAGACTGTGAGCTCATTGTAAGTAGGGATCCTCACTGTTTATTGTTGTATTGTACTTTCTCAAGAGCTTAGTATTGTGCTCTGCACACTGTAAGCACTCAGTAAATATGATTGAATGAATGAATGAATGAATGAATGAGTAGTTTGGCATTAGAGGAGTGAAGTGTGCCATCTGGGTTGTAGAAGGAAAGCAGCTAAGTAGGTAGGAAGGGGGGAAAGCTGATTCAGTGCATTAAAGCTGATGGAAAGGAGTTTCTGTTTGATGTCTCCTGTCTCTCCCCTCTGCAGTCCATACTTCACTTTGCTGCCTGGATCGTTTTTCTACAAAACCATTCAGTCCATGTTTCCCCACTCCTCAAGAACCTTCAGTGGTTGCCCATCCACCTCTGCATCAAACAGAAACTCCTTCCCATGGGCTTGAAACCACTCAATAACCTTGCCCCCTCCCACCTCACCTCGCTACTCTGTTACCACAATCCAACCCACACATTTTGCTCCTTTAATGCTAACCTACTCACGGTACCTAAATCTCGTCTATCTCACCACCAACCCCTCACCCACATCCAGCCTCTGACCTGTAACACCATCCTTTTTATATCCAACAGACAATTACTCTCCCGACCTTCAAAGCCTACTGAAGGCCCATCTCCTCCAAGAGGCCTTCCCTGCCTAAGCCCTCCTTTCCTCTTTTCCCACTCCCTTCTACATCACCCTGACTTGCTCCCTTTATTCATCCCCCCTCCCAGCCCCCAGAGCACTTATGTACATATCTGTAATTTATTTATTTATACTAATGTTTGTCTCCCCCTCTAAACTGTAAACTCATCGTGGGCAGGGAATACGCCTGTTATATTGTTGCTTGTACTTTCCCAAGCTCTTAATACAATGCCCTGCACACAGTAAGTACTCAACAAATACGACTGATTGATTAATTGGATGGGCAGCCACTGGAAGTTTTTGTGGAGTGGGAAGACATGGACTGAAAGGCTTTGTAGAAAAATGATCTGGGCAGCAGGGTGAAATGGGAGAGAAGCACAGCGGGAAGAAGATTGGAGTGGGGAGAGACAGGAGGTAGGGAGGTCAGCAAAGAAGTTGATCAAGATAGGATGGTTATACATATATATATTATACATAAGTACATAAGTATAATTATAATCAATTCTACAGTCGTGAGAAAATACACTCATTTTGGACAGGGGACATGCCTCATGCTTCTGTTGTACTTTCCCAGGTTCACTGTACCCAGTGGGTACTCAATAAGAAAGCTCATTGGGGGCAGGGAATGTGTCTGTTTATTGTTGTATTGTACTCTCCCAAGCGCTTAGTACAGTGCTCTGCACACAGTTTCAATAAACATGACAGAATGAATGAATTACCATTACTACTACTACTACTACTACTACTACTACTACTACTACTACTACTAAAACCCCAAACTCTGCCCCATACCAGTCAGAAAGCCAGAAGCAGGAGGTGGACACATGATTCCCCAGAAACCCCTTTTCTGAGTCAGGCCAGTGGAAGGACACGTTAAAAAAATGGCTTAATGCCCTCCTGTTGCCTGGCTTCAAGTGAGTGCTTTAAAGCGGATGGTAAGGAGCTTCTGTTTGATGCCTCCTGTCTCTCTCCTCTCCAGTCCATACTTCAGTCTGCTGCCTGGATCATTTTTCTACAAAAAACATTCAGTCCATGCATCCCCATTCCTCAAGAACTTCCAGTGGTTACCCATTCAAACAGAAACTCCTTACCACCGGCTTTGAAGCACTCAATCACCTTGCCCCCTCCTAACTCACCTCGCTACTCTCTTATTATAACCCAGCCCACATACTTCAGTCCTCTAATGCCAACTTATTCACTGTACCTCGATCTCATCTATCTCACCGCCGACCTCTCGCCCACACCCCGCCTCGGGCCTGGAGTGCCCTCCCTCTTCGTACCCGACAGATGATCACTCTTCCCACCTTCAAAGCCGTATTGAAGGCACTTCTCCTCCAAGAGGCCTTCCCTGACTAAGCCCTCATTTCCTCTTCTCCCACGCCCTTCTGCATCGCCCTTGTCCTTGGATTTGTTCCCTTTATTCATCCCTCCCTCAACCCCATAGCACTTATGTACATATCCATAATTTATTTACTTTATATTAATATATGTTTCTAGACTGTGAGCCCACTGTTGGTTAGGGGCTGTCTCTATATGTTGCCAACTTGTACTTCCCAAGCACTTAGTACAGTGTTCTGCACACAGTAAGCGCTCAATAAATACGATTGAATGAATGAATGAATCTGTCTCCTCTTCTAGATTGTAAGCTTGTTGTGGGCAGAGAACATGTCTACCAACTCTGTTATTTTGTGCTCTCCCAAGCGCTTAGTACACACAGTGCTCTGCACGTAGTAAGTGCTCAATAAATATAATTGATTGATTGATTGACTTATAGAAATCATATGCAAAGCACAAGTCACTCAACTTCTCTGTGCCTCTTTTTCCTCATCGGCAAAATGGGAATTCAGTACCCGTTTTTCCTCTCCCTTAGACTGTGAGCACCACGGGGGACAGGGACTGGGTCTTACATCTACCCCAGTGCTTAGTTCAGTGCTTGGCACAATAGCATATGCTTAACAAATATCATTATAATCATCATCATGTGGCCCTCCAGAGTATATCATACCCTCAGCAAAATTCTAATGGTCCAGTGGGTTACAAGTGAAGAAGAATTATGAAGATGGTGAAACTCTAGAACAATAATAATAATAATCATAATAGTATTTGTTAAGCACTTACTATGTGCCAAGCACTGTTCTAAGTGGTGGGGTAGATACAAGGTAATCAGGTTGTCCCACATGGGGCTCACAGTCTTAATCCCCATTTTACAGATAAGAGAATTTAGGCACAGAGAAGTTAAGTGACTTGCCCAAAGTCACACAGCTAAGTGGCAGAGCCAGTATTAGAACCCATGACCTCTGACTCCCAAGCCCATGCTCTTTCCACTGAGCCATGCTGCTTCTCGTGAACAAGTTTACCAGGAAGGATCTTTAAGAACAGGCTGGATTCATTCATTCATTCAATCGTATTTATTGAGCACTTACTGTGTGCAGAGCACTGTACTAAGCCCTTGGGAAGTACAAGTTGGCAACATATAGAGACAGTCCCTACCCAACAACGGGCTCACAGTCCTGCTTGCTGAGGAGATGGCCACTTGGGGAATCTCCCAGTCAACACGTCCCCTCCTGGGAGTTTATTCCATTGGGAGCATGGGTTCAGTTTGGAATGAAGATGAAGAGGAACTAGAGGCAAAAGGAGGGCTTGGTGTGGTATGTGTGTGTGGATATGTGTGTGTGATTCAGAACTGGGGCAGGACTATTTAAGTTAGGCCACCCAGAGAGGCAATTCCTCCACAAGAGGACTGTCTCCAAGAGGGAGTACTGTCATGTGGGTGTAGGGCTGAGGGATGGAAGAGTAGACAAGAGTGGGACTGAGAGAAGGAGTGTGGAAGCTGGACTGGGGGAAGAGAGAAGGGGAGAGAAGGGGAGCAGTTGGGAGGGGAGGGGAGGAGAGGGAAGAGCAGGGAAGGGGAGGAGAGGGGAGAGAAGGGGAGGGGGGGAGCAGAGGGAAGGGAAGGGAGAGGGAGGAAAGAGAAGGGAAGGGGAGGAGAGGGGAGGGGGGCAAAGAAAGGGAAGGGGGAGAGAAGGAAGGAAAAGAAAAGGGAGGGGAGGGAAGGGAAGGGAAGCGAGAGGGGTGGGGGAGAAGGAAAGGGGAGAGAGAGGGAGTGAAGAGAAGGGAAGGGATGTGGAGGAGACAGGAGGGGAGGGGAGGGAAAGAAGGGGACGGGGAAGGAGAGGGGAGGAAAGGGAAGGGGTGTAGAGGGGAGGGGAGGGAAAGAAGGGGAAGAGGAGGGAAGGGAAGGAAAAGGGCGGGGAGGGAAGGAGAGGGATAGGAGGGATAGAGAAGGGAAGGGAGAGGGCAGAGGGGAAGGAAGGGAAGAGGAGGGAAGGGAAGGGAGAGGGAAGAAAATAATAATAATAATAATGGCATGTATTAAGCACTTACTATGCGCAAAGCACTGTTCTAAGCGCTGAACTATGTACAAAAGCACTGTTCTAAGCACTGGGGAGGTTACAAGGTGATGAGGTTGTCCCACTGGGGGCTCCAAGTCTTAATCCCCATTTTCCAGATGAGGTAACTAAGGCCCAGAGAAGTTAAGTGACTTGCCCAAAGTCACACAGCTGACAATTGGCAGAGCTGGGTTTTGAGCCCATGACCTCTGACTCCAAAGCCCGGGCTCTTTCCACTGAGCCACGCTGCTCAGTAAGAGAGAGGAGAGAGAGGGGGGAGGGAAGAGAAGGGAAGGGATGTGGAGGGGAGGGGATGGAAAGAAGGGGAAGAGGAGGGAAGGGAAGGAAAAGGGAGGGGAAGGAAAAAGGAGGAGAGGGAAGGAGAGGGAAGGGAATGAAAGAGAGGGGAAGGAAGAGAGGGGAATGAAAGAGAGGGGAAGGAAGGGAAGAAAAGGTAAGGGAAGGGAGAGGGAGGGACGAGAATCAATCAATCAATCGTATTTATTGAGCACTTACTGTGTGCAGAGCACTGTACTAAGCGCTTGGGAAGTACAAGTTGGCAACATATAGAGACAGTCCCTACCCAACAGTGGGCTCACAGTCTAGAAGGGGGAAGATATATGCTCCAAGATATATACAGCAAGTGCTGCTCATTCTATTATTGAACAACCAAATCTTCTTTTCTCCTTTGGCACATTCATTTCCAAACAAATAGCAAGCTTCTTTCAAAGCTTGGCCTGCTATTTAAAAAAAATAAAATCAATTCTAGGTATTGGGAAACTGAACTTTGGATCTTATTCAACCAAGACCAACCCAGACTGCAGATCAATCAATCAATCATATTTATTGAGCACTTACTGTGTGCAGAGCAGAAGGAGAAGGGAGGGAAGGTAAAGGGAGGGCAGAGAGAGAAAGGGGAGGGAAGGGAAGGGAGAGGGAGGGACAAGAATCAATCAATCACATTTATTGAGCACTTACTGTGTGCAGAGCACCGTACTAAGCGCTTGGGAAGTACAAGTTGGCAACGTATAGGGACAGTCCCTACCCAACAGTGGGCTCACAGTCTAGAAGGGGGAAAATATATGCTCCGAGATATATACAGCCAGTGCTACTCATTCTTTTATTGAACAACCAAAGCTTCTTTTCTCCTTTGGCACATTCATTTCCAAACAAATAGCAAGCTTCTTTCAAAGCTTGGCCTGCTATTAAAAAAAAAATAAAATCAATTCTAGGTATTGGGAGACTGAACTTTGGATCTTATTCAACCAAGACCGACTCAGACTGCAGATCAATCAATCGTATTTACTGAGCACTTACTGTGTGCATCAATCAATCGTATTTATTGAGCACTTACTGTGTGCAGAGCAGAAGGAGAAGGGAGGGAAGGGAGAGGGAGGGCAGAGAGGGAAGGGGAAGGGAAGGGAGAGGGAGGGACGAGAAGGGAAGGAGAAGGGAGGGAAGGGAGAGGGAAGGCAGAGAGGGAAAGGGAAGGGAAGGGAGAGGGAGAGGGAGGGCAGAGAGGGAAAGGGAAGGGAAGGGAGAAGGAGGGACGAGAAGGGAAGGAGAAGGGAGGGAAGGGAGAGGGAGGGCAGAGAGGGAAAGGGAAGAAGGGAGGGAAGGGAGAGGGAGGACAGAGAGGGAAAGGGAAGGGAAGGGAAGGGAAGGGAGAGGGAGGGACGAGAAGGGAAGGAGAAGGGAGGGAAGGGAGAGGGAGGGCAGAGAGGGAAAGGGAAGGGAAGGGAAGGGAGAGGGAGGGCAGAGAGGGGAAGGGAAGGGAAGGGAGAGGGAGGGACGAGGAGGGAAGGAGAAGGGAGGGAAGGGAGAGGGAAGGCAGTGAGGGAAAGGGAAGGGAAGGGAGAGGGAGGGCAGAGAGGGGAAAGCGAAGGGAAGGGAAGGGAGAAGGAGGGACGAGAAGGGAAGGAGAAGGGAGGGAAGGGAGAGGGAGGGCAGAGAGGGAAAGGGAAGGGAAGGGAAGGGAAGGGAAGGGAGAGGGAGGGACGAGAAGGGAAGGAGAAGGGAGGGAAGGGAGAGGGAGGACAGAGAGGGAAAGGAAAGGGAAGGGAAGGGAAGGGAGAGGGAGGGACGAGAAGGGAAGGAGAAGGGAGGGAAGGGAGAGGGAGGGCAGAGAGGGAAAGGGAAGGGAAGGGAAGGGAGAGGGAGGGCAGAGAGCGGAAGGGAAGGGAAGGGAGAGGGAGGGCAGAGAGGGAAAGGGAAGGGAAGGGAGAGGGAGGGATGAGAAGGGAAGGAGAAGGGAGGGAAGGGAGAGGGAGGGCAGAGAGGGAAAGGGAAGGGAGAGGGAGGGACGAGAAGGGAAGGAGAAGGGAGGGAAGGGAGAGGGAGGGCAGAGAGGGAAAGGGGAGGGAAGGAAAGGAGAGGGAAGGAGGGAGTGCGGCCGAAGGCAGCTTGGCGGAGGGATCCGCCCCCGGGAGGAGGGATGGAGAGGGCGGGGCGGGGCGGGGCGGGGCGGGGCCCGAGCGGGCCTCACTTGGGCGAAGTTGGCGGCCCGGACCGGCGGCCGGGGACTCGCTCCGGCGCCCACCGCACCGCCCCCACCCTGGCCCCCAGCATGGCCGGATAAGGCGCCGTGGCCCGCAGGCCGAGCGCGATGGAGCCCGGGGGCCGGGGCCCGGCCCGCAGCCTGCTGGCCCTGGCGCTGCTTGCGGGGCTGGGAGCCGCCGCAGGTGAGGGGGCCGGCCCGAGCTGGGGGGCGGAGGGGCGGGAGGCCCAGGGGAGCGGGGCCCAGCCCGGGCACGTGGAGGCCAAGGGCCACCGTGGGAAGGCGGAGGCCCAGGGGCCTTATAAGAAGGGCCACCGTGGGAAGGCGGAGGCCCAGGGGCCTGCTAAGGGCCACCGTGGGAAGGCGGAGGCCCGGGGGCCTTATAAGGGCCACCGTGGGAAGGCGGAGGCCCGGGGGCCTTATAAGGGCCACGGCGCCTTGTCCGCGGTGGAGCCCGGGGGCCGGGCCCGCTTCCACCGCCAACTTCTGCCTCCTCGCCCCCGGGACCCGAGGCGCTTCCAGCTCCGCAGCTGAAGGCTCGGGGGCGAGGGGAGGGAGCGCCGAAGGGCTGCTTTTCTTTTTTCCCGGGGGAGGATCCCCGTGCACCCCCCCAGGATGACCGCCCTCGGGGCCAGCGGGCGCTTCCCCCGCTCTGCACAGTGCTGTGCACACAGTAAGCGCTCAATAAGTACGATTGATTGATTCCCCCTCCCCCTCGCTCCCCTTTACCCGCCCCCCCGCCCTCCCCGGCCGCGCCGGAGCCTGGGAACGGCCGGGAGCGAGGGCTCCGCTGAGACCTTCCCCGCGCCCCCTCCCCTCCCTCGCCCCTCCCCCCACGGGGTGGGGGGGGGCTGCACTGGGAGAGGAGGGGCGGCCACTGGGAGAGGGGGACCCGCGGCCCCTGCACAAAGGGCCCCTTCATTCCGGCCGGCCGGGGAGCCGGCGGCGGGGGACCACCGCTTTGGGGGCCCAGGGGGGAGAGGAGCGGAGGGGGGAGGACCTGCAAAGGGGGGAGGGGGGATCGGAGAAAAGTTCTCCACTTTCTATTTACTTGGAGTAAACTTCTTTCCATCGATGGAAGGCGACAAGAACCGGAGCGCGGAGTCCGGAGCGGCTCATTCGTTCCCTCCCTCCTTCCTCCCGTCCCTGGGCTCCCGCCCCCCCCCCCCCCAAAAAAAAACCCCAAGCTCCCTTATCCGACACTCCTCTCTCCCCCCCCGCCCCGCCCCGCGCTCCAGTTACTGTGTGTAGATCCTCTGAGCTTCCCGCCTCCCTCAGTCTCGCTTCCCTCCCCAAGACGCCCCCTAACCCACTTTTCCCGTTCCCACCCGCCTTCCAGAGTGGAGCGGGAGGGAGGTGAGGCGAGGGGGCCCGTGCGATCGCCCACGTGTGCTTCTCCGGGAAAGATGGAGGGGTGGGAAATGCCGAAGGTTTCTTCCCCATCTTGGGGGGCCCTGACCCCGGGGGACCGCGATTCCTTTACTCCTCCCCCCTCCGGGGACAATACCCGGCCGTCTAGACACCCTGTCCCCTCCCCTCTCCCCTTCTCTCCGATCCTTCTTCTCTCCCCTCCCCTGCGGCCCCAGCCCCCTCGCCCCCCTCGTCACGGCCCTTTCTTTCTTCCCAGAGACAATGCCGGAATGTGCCCCCCTCCCTCCCTCCCTCCTTCTCTCTCTCTCTCTCTCTCTCTCTCACTCTCTCTCTCCCGTTCGGGCCGAACAGGCAGGAGAGGGGAGGGGGAGAGGTGGCAGCTGCGGAGCCGCAGCCCAGATGCGGGGGGCGGGGGGGGGGGAGCGTTTGAGCCCCCGCCTAGCCCCAGTCCCGACCTCCTCCCTCCCGCCCCCCGCTTTCTTCTCCTCGGTGGCGACGGCCGAGAGTTGGTAACAAAAGCCCGAATGAGGGAGACGGGCTGGAGGAGCGGGCTGGGCAGGGGGATTGCGCTGAACAGCCTCCCAGGCGTCGGGCGAAGGGCCGGGCCCCCTGGGCATTATCATATCGTGGACCAGGGGCCATTAGGGCAGGGGCTAATTTTGGAGCCGGGATGGCTCGGACGTGGTCCTGGCCCACAGCGGGAAGGGGACACGTAGGCCAGATCTCCAGGGGTGATGCGGAGATGGGAAGGGAGGAAGGGGAGGGAAGGGAAGACGGCTGGGCTGGGGGCTCCGGGCCCGGGACAGAGATCGGGCACCGGCCTCTCCGTCAATCGGAGCCCGTGACTTCCCTGGCCCCGGGCTGGAACGAGGTCTCCAGCTCCTGTGTGAACTTGTCCTAGGAGAATACGCTGATCCTTAGCGTCCCCGCTCCGGGCGCTGCCTCCCACAGCCCAGCCCATCCGTCCCTCCCTCCTTCCCTCCCTCCCTTTCCCGCACGAGGGAAGAAGCTTCGATTTAAGGGAGCTGAGGAGGGAACACTTGGGAGCGAACACTCACACTGCTGGGTTCTGTACAGGGCATACACAGGCCCCGGTCCAGTCTTGCCCCAATCCCTGCCCCCTTTGGATCTCGTGGGGCACACAACTAAGCGTATAAATCTCCCGCGATCACTTATTGATCCATTTGGTTTTTGATTTCGATTTGGGCCTCAGTACTTCCCTCTTAGGACTCAGGTGTTTGGCCCGCCTAAATTCCTTTCACCTCTCCGGCTCTTGAAACCCAGGTGGCTAAAGCCAACTCATCTGGCTGGCCAAGGGACTGAAGGAGGGGCAGGGCATTGGGGGAGGCAGGAGTACAATCTTAGCTCCTTCCCTCCCTCCCACACCCCTGGCCACATTCCCACTGAACAAAGGCACCCGCCCCCCACCTCCCCATCAGGGCCAGGGGAACAGGGGCTGGGCCAGGGTGTGGGGGGCGGGGGGGGGGGGGATGAGGGGGACCAGGGCCCCAGGTGGCAGCAACAGCTGCAACGCACAATGGGGCTTCTGCTGCCGAAACAGCTGGGGGTGGGAAGGAGGGCAGTGGCCCGTGGGAACTTCCTGGTCTGGTGGACAGGAAGGAGGGCACCCTGAACCCTCAGTCCCCTACCCCAAGAACTTCCACCAGCTCCTCCCTCCACCTGCTGACCCAGGGGAAAGAAAAGATGACCCAAGGATTTGGTGCGAAGCACCCGGGCACTGGGATTTAGGGATGAGGGCAGGATACCTGGGATCTTTTAGCTCTGGCACCGTCAACCTTTCTCGGTGCCTTAATTTTCCGTTGCTGAAGAGAACTCCTCAAAACTCCTGGTTGGAATGGGTATCCAGGGTTGAGGGTGAGCAGAGGGCAGGGCAAGGTGATGAGGGGAAGATACAGGAACTGATGAAGTGTCTGCCAAATTAACCCCTCCCTTTCTACCCTTCCCACAGCTGCCCAGTGTCTCGACGGAGTGAGGCCATGTGAGAACGGAGGCCGTTGTACCCTGCTCTCTAATGGGGAGGCCGCTTGTGTGTGAGTACATGGGAAATGAGGAGAGGTGAAGGGGAGGGGCACCAAGCGGATGTCATGGTGGGACTGTCGAGTCAGATTCTGCCCTCATTGGAAGCAGAACAGTTTAGCTCTAGAGGGCCTCTATCAACTCCACTATAGCGTACTCTCCCAAGCACTTAGTACAGTACTCTATACGCAGTAAGCACTCAATAAATACGATTGATTGATTGGAGGTTGGGGTCAGGCCTGAAGTAAGGAAGTTTAACTTTCTTTCCTTCCCTCTTTGCCTCCCTCCTGTCTTCCTTCTCTTAGTCCCACCTTCTCTCCTTTCCCCTTCCCTCCCTCTTTCTTTCCTTATCGCCCTTCACCATCTCATCCCCCTCCCTCTTTCCTTTCCTTCCCTCCTTTTCTCCCTCCCCTCACTCCTTTTTCTTCCCTCATCTCTCCTTTCCTTCCCTCTCTCTCTTTTTCTTCCCTCCCTCTCTCTTCCCCTTTTCCTCCCCTCTCCCGCCTCTTATTTCCTTCTCTCCCTCCTTTCCTTTCCCTCTCCCTTCCCTCCATCCCTCCCTTCCCTGCCTCCCTTCCTTCCTTCCCTCCCTCCCTTCCTTCTCTCTTTTCCCCCGCCCTCCCTTCCCCTTTCCCACCTTCCCTCTCCCTCTAACTTCCCTCTGTCCCTTTACCCATCCCTTCTTGTCTTCCCTCCCTCCCCCTTTCCCCCTCCCTCCCTCTCTTCCTTTTCCTCTCTCTCCTCCTCTCCCACCCTAACTGTGAAATTCCAGGCTTAGTAAACTCTTCTGACTCCGCAGAGGTCCTTCTTTGAGTAGTTCGGTGCTGGGGAGGCCACATGAGGAGCTCAGCAAAGGGGTGGAGGAAATGAATAGGACACTGCTGCCCTAGCTCCTTTCCCCAGAGTGGGGGAGTGTCTAACCTTGCCCCGTCTCTCACCTCATCACCACCAAGTCCCATTTCCTCCGTGCCCCTGCGCACATGGCAGGACGTTCCTACCGAACAGTCGTGGGCATCTCCCTCCCCCGTATTTTAACGGCACCCAGGGGAGAGAGGCCCGGTGACTGCTTGGGGCATCTTAGATCCCTGTCTCTGTGCCTAGAGAGTTGCGGGACGGAGGCTGGGGGTGGGGAGTGGCGGGGGGGGGGGGGGGGGGGGGAGACGTCGGAAAGGAGGGAGCCGGCTCCCGCGTGGTGCTGTCCCCAACTTCGGTGGGTGAGCTGTGGCGGGTTCCTTCCCTGTGGTTCCCGGCCCCGCCTCCGACTCCGCCCTTCTCTGCGGTGTTCTCTGGAATGTGCCAGACAGGTGGATGAGCCCGCAGCGGCCCCGCCCCCGAACAGGTGAATCACCGGCGAGCACGGCCGCCCGGTCTGGATTCTAGATTCCCCGGGATCAGGATTCACTTTTTCTCCCCCCCCACCCCCGCGCCCCCCCGCCGCTTCCTCTCCCTCCAGCTCTTTCTCCGCCGCTTGCTCCCCGACATCGCACCCCCCCCCCCCCCCCCCACTCCCCAACCAGCTTTGCTCGGGGCATCCCGCCTTCCATCCAAGAGGGGCTCTTGGCCTCTTTCCCCAGTGCCAACCTGGGAACGGGCGGGAAGGTGGGGGTGGGGGCGGCCGCGAAGGCCGCGCACGTCCTCGGGAGGGCCCAGGGTTGGGCGGAGCTGGGGCAGGGCCCGGAACCGGACCGACCGGTTGGAGGGCGCTGGGGCTGCGGGGGCTGCGGCTGTGACTCGAGCGTGAGAACTTGCCTCGGGCGGTGCCCTCCCCCCCTCCTCGTCTCTCTCGGCCCCCGTGTCCCCTCCTCATTTCCCACTAATTCCTCCAGCTCAGCGTAGCCTTCCCTGCCTTTTTCGCCCCTTGCCCGTTTCCCCCCCCCCCCCCGCCCCCGGCCACGCGTTTCCCTCCGAGGCGCCCTTTGCCACCCTTGCCCTCTTCTAGTGGGGCCAGGCCGCGGCACTCTTCCATCCCGACACCTCCCCACCTCGGGGGGCGACTAAAAGGGAGCCCTTGTGCTGCGGGTCTCCCGGCCCCCCGATTCCCAGGGAGCTGCGCCTCTTCTCCCGCCCCTTCTCCCCATCCCTTTCCCTCCTGCCCGGACTCGTTGGCCCTCCTCGCGGGCACTGAGTCAGGACTGCGCTGGCGGGGACAGGCTGAGTCAGCACAGGGCGAGGAAGGGGGATCCCAGGCTCCCCTGCCGCCACCCCCCTTTCTCTGGGTGGGAGGGTGGGGGGTCGCCGCGCCGGGTCCTGAGCACCCACAGGCCGTGCCCCCCAAACCCGGGGAGCCCGGGGCCACCACCGGGACACGTGGGTGGCGAGCAACGAGGGCCGGCCGGGGCCTAAAGGAACGATGGTGCCCGGGGGAAAAAGGGCAGCGGGGGGGCGGGATTTTCGGAGCCGGGGACTGGGGGCAGCCTTTCGGGGGGGGGCGGGGCTGGGCACTGTGGAAGCCTCCCCCCCCCCCCCAACCCGGGTCTCCCCGAGCCCCCTCCGCCCCCTGCTAAACCGAGGTCTGGTTCGAGTTACTGCTAATCCGGGCGGGAGCCGTTCCCAGGCCCCAGCCGCCGCCTCCGCTATTTCCTGCCCGCGGGGGGCTCCCCCCCCCCCCCCCCCGCCCCCTATCACCATTAAGAAACCATCTTCGCTCCCCACCACCTCCCAGGCTGCCAGGAGCCGCCTCCCCCTCATCTCCTTGTGCCGAAGCTCCCTCCCCAATCCCTGGTCCAGGTCCTCCCGCGGAGGCGGAGTCCCCCAATCCCAACCCTGCTCCCTCTTATCCCGCGGGGTTCAGGGTCAGGACGCTTGGACAAAGCCTCCAATATAAAGAGG
The DNA here is from genome assembly GCF_015852505.1 of Tachyglossus aculeatus. Classification (NCBI taxonomy): domain Eukaryota; kingdom Metazoa; phylum Chordata; class Mammalia; order Monotremata; family Tachyglossidae; genus Tachyglossus; species Tachyglossus aculeatus. Next base: position 117,329,987 of record NC_052101.1, on the reverse strand, counting down.
GGTGTATTGCGCCCTCTCCCCCGTCCTTGAGACCCAGGGGAACAAGGTTGAGGGGGGGGGTCCTCCCCTCTCGAGGGGTTAGGACGGGAGGGTCGTTCCACCATCCCCCTGCAAGGCCTAGGCGGGAAAGGAATGCCTTCCCTCTCAGGGGTTGGTGCTCCCCCCAACACCTCAGGGTTCGAGGGGCTAGAGTGATTCTTTTTAGACTGTGAGCCCACTGTTGGGTAGGGACTGTCTCTATATGTTGCCAATTTGTGTACTTCCCAAGCGCTTAGTACAGTGCTCTGCACACAGTAAGCTCTCAATAAATACGATTGATGATTCTGTCCCCACGGGGTCCGGGGAGGTGGTTGCCCCACCCAAGGTGCAGGTGGGCGGGCGGGCGGGAAGGGTGAAGTTCCTTCCCTCCTTCACGCCCCCCGCGGGTCCAGGCGCCGGGGTTGGGGGAGTCCGTTGTCCCGCGCGGCTGCCCTGTCGCCTGTGCGGTTGCCCTGGTAACGGGGTTTGCCTCCTACTTTCTGCGCGGGAAGCGAAGGGGGAGGGGAGCTGCCCCCCTCCCCCAGCCCCCCGCTGGGCCGCGCGGGCTCTTGACCTTGTCCCGGCTGAACGGGGCGGGCGGGACCGCGGGGAGGGGGGAGGGTCTCCGAGGGGCTTGGGGATGGGAAAGAGTTGGTGTGCGGGGTGTGGCCGCCAAGGGGTGGTTCTCGGGGAACCCAGTCAGTCTAGCGGAGGCGGCTCTGGGGGGTTTTAAGTGCAGGGGTGGGCCTCGGGGGCACCTGGGCGGGAGGGTTACTGGAGGTAAGGCCCTCTGTCGTGGACCTGCCTTGAAGGGTTTGAGGAGGGGCTGCGCGAGCCGGAGTCCCGATTGCGGGGCAGATAGGTGGGCGCAGGTCTTTTGGGGGGCCGAAGTGGGAGTCTCAGCGCTCGAAGGCCTCTCTAGAGGCCGCTGTGCATGGGAATGCCATTTTCTCCGCCCGGCTGCTCCCCAGGAGCCGAAACCGGAGCCACTGTGCCTGATGCAAACCAGCTGTGGGGCTGGGGCTGCCCAGCGGGCTCCGCACTCCCCCGCTCTCCCCGCCCGCCCCCTTGCCACCCAGCCAAGTCTGTGGTCTCCCTCCTGTCCCCTCTATCCCCTTCATGACCCCTTCTCATCTCTGAACACACCCTAGCCCGGCTTGCTTAGCCTAGCCCCAGCCCCAGTGGCCTCCTGCTGCCTCCACTAACGCTCATCAGGCAGGCCCTGCGCTCGGCAGTTCGGTTGATTCTCTGCTGTCCCGCCTCCCTGTCCCCCCCCCTCCCTCTCCGCCGTCTTCAGTGCGTCCCTCTCCCACCCTGCTGCTTTGGGCGGATTCGCTATTCCCTCCCATCCTTACCCCCTTAGCCCCTTCCCTAGCCTCCCGAATTCCTTGGGTGTAACGGCCTGTGAAATCCCCTAAGCCGCCGCCGGCTCTGGGCAGTGACCTCGCTGGGCTGCCTTTGGGGAGGGGCTAGGCTTCCCCCCTTACCCCCTCTCCTTTGTCCTGGAACAGTTGCTGATCCCCACTGTCACCACTCAGAGCCTCTTGGGATGAAGGAGTGGATTCCCGCGGGCGCCCCGCCCCGCCCAACCCCTCGTAGCTCTGACCCTGAACTTCCACTATGACCTGCCTTCCCCCCCTCCCCTCACAGCTCCCTTTTCATTCCTTTCCCTCCTCCCTTTCCCCCTCTTCCTCCTTCTCCTCCTCTTCCTCCTCCTCCCCTTTTCTCCTTGCTTTTTCTTGTTCCTCCTCTTCTTCGACTGCCCTCAGTCCTCTCTGCTCCTGTTCACTTCCTTTCTCAGCCACATCTTCTGCCCCCTGGCTGCCCCCCTCTCCTCGCTGTCTTCCATCTCTCCCTCCCTGCTGAGGCCCTCCTGGCACCTCCCGCCCTTTTCTTTGGGTTTTGGTTGAGTTCTCCTTTCCCCCGCTGCAGTGCCTCTTCCCCTGGTGAGGACCAAGACTGCAAGCTTCCGGGCCTGCCTTGGGAAGAGCAAGAGCAGGTGATGGGAAGTAATGTCACCCCGAGCCGGGACCATCCCGGGCCCCCGGCCTCCGCTCTCCCCCACCGCCCACCCCTCCGGAACCCACCACTCAACGTTGGGTGTCCCTGTGTCCCTTAGGTGTCGCCCGGGGCTGATCGGGGAGCGATGCCAGTTTCAGGACCCTTGCCACCGCTCACCCTGTGCCAATGGGGGCATCTGTAAGAGCTCTCTCCTGGAAGGCACCGTGCAGTACACATGCAGCTGCCCTCGGGGCTTCCGAGGTGAGGAAGGGGAGAGGGGAAGGACCTGAGAAGGGCAAGGCACATGGTGGTGCTCCTCGAAGCCTGCCTCCCCCTCCGCCCCGCACCCCCGTCCGTGGGCAGATGAGGCCAAAGGACCCACATCTGGGTGAAACTAGGACTCATGTGTCTGGGGCCGCTTCCCCTGGGCTCCTCAGTGAGACATCGTGCCCAGAGCAGGGTAGTTCCCTGGGTCTGGGACTCACCTTCCTCACTCCCCACCTCCCCACCTCCTGCAGGCCAGGACTGTTCCTTAACTGACGCCTGCGCCAACAACCCCTGTGCCAATGGCGCCCGCTGCACCAACACCAACGGCCGCTACAACTGCACCTGCCCCCTCGGCTACCAGGGACGCAATTGCCGCAGTGACGTGGACGAGTGCCGGGCTGGGGGCGTGTGCCAGCATGGGGGCACCTGCCTCAACGTGCCGGGCTCCTTCCGCTGCCAGTGTGAGGCTGGCTTCACTGGGCCCCTCTGTGAGAGCTTCTACACCCCTTGCACGCCATCCCAGTGCCTCAACGGGGGCACCTGCCGCCAGACCGGAGAGCTGACCTACGACTGCGCCTGCCTGCCTGGTGAGGGGTGGCTTGATGGCCGTGGACCGGGGTGGGGGTTGGCGGGGCGGTAGCGGGGAAAACCTTGTCTTCCTTCACCCACCTTCCCCGCCCGGATACCTCCTCTTCCTCCTCGTCCTCCTCTCTTGCACGGTGCCCTCTGGCCAGGGCCCGGAGCCACCAGCTCCCTACCAAAGCTGCAGGAAGTGGGCAGGAAGCCGGGCTGTGTGCCGGGAAGGAAACAATCAGAGAGGAGTTCTCCAGCAGCCAACTCTCTGCTCTTTGGCCCTGCTGCTCTCCCCTCCCCCAGAGCCCTAACATCTGCTTTGGTGGTAGTGGGGGTGGGGGGGTGGGGTGTGTGTGTGTAATTGGTGGGAGTGGGGGGTGCTTAAATTTGCCTCGGAACTGCGTTGGGTCCAGGTCCCCAGGAATCTTCTGGGGTCACCTCTGCTCTCGGCTTTTCCTCCCCATTGGATGGCTCCCCAACTTTCAACCCGAGCTCACCCCCTGGAGAGCCCTGCCAGGTGACCAGCAACTGTTGTCTTCCCTCCTCCCTCTTCTCCTCCTTCTCCTCCTCCTCCTCCTCCCTCGCCTCCCGCTCCCTCCTACCCCTACACCAGGGTTTGAGGGGCACAATTGTGAGGTGAACATGGACGACTGTCCTGGCCATCGCTGCATGAACGGAGGCACTTGCGTGGATGGGGTCAACACGTACAACTGCCAGTGTCCTCCTGAGTGGACAGGTATGGGAAGGGGCAGCCGCGGCTACTAGGGGAGCCGAGGTGGGTGGGGGGCACAGCTGACTTGGACACAAGCTGGGTAACCCAAGTCCTGGCAAACACTGGGTGATGTCGCCTACTTTTCTTTCTCCCTCCTCTCAGGCCAGTTTTGCACAGAGGATGTGGATGAGTGCCAGTTGCAGCCCAATGCTTGCCACAATGGCGGCACCTGCTTCAACACCAACGGGGGGCACAGCTGCGTCTGTGTGAACGGCTGGACCGGTGAGAGTTGCAGCGAGAACATCGATGACTGCGCCACGGCCGTCTGCTTCCACGGTGCCACCTGCCATGACCGTGTAGCCTCCTTCTACTGTGCCTGCCCCATGGGCAAGACAGGTGCGTCCCTCGGCTGTGCGGGATGAGGGGTTGCTCGGTCCCATAAGAAAAGCTTGGGGAATAGGGGAATGAAGGGAATAGGGGAAGAGGGGAATGATGTATTGTACTCTCCCAAGTGCTTAGTACAGTGCTCTGCACACAGTAAGGTGCTCAATAAATACGACTGAATGAATGAAAAGTTTGGGGAATGGGGGTGTTTTAACCTGGAGAAGAGAAGGTCAAGGATACTGCCCAGTTGTCCTCCAAATCCACTGGGAGCCAAACGAGCAGAACTGGGCTTCAATTCGAGAAGGTCAGGTGTTGGACTTAAGGAAGGACTGCCTGTCAGGAGAAGAAAACCCAAACCGGGAATGGTGGGACTGACTTTTCACGGCAAGCCAACGAACCACGAGGCATCTGTCTCTGGTTGGGCCCACATGGGGGCAGCGGGGCTTTGAAAATTGGGAAGTGGTTGCCCAATTCAGGGACTGGGGAGAGGGGAGCTCTGAAGCAAGGGGTTTCAGGGGTTCCTCCGGAGAAACGCCCTAAGTTGGGACGATCCCATGGGTTTCCATATGACATTATCACGTTATGCCGTGTGCACATACAGCATCACACCTCGGTGACATCATACGGAACGGGGCCAGGGACTTGGAAGGGCAAGGCCAGGGAACGGGACGGACTGGTGGACGGTGGATGGACGAGGGCGCGGCCACAAAATTTTCCCTGCCTCGGCGCCCACAAGTCTGAAGCCACCCCGGGCTGTGAAGTCTCAATCTCATCTGAGGATCCTTAAGAAAAGAGTAGAGGCAGCCGTCTGTCTGGTGGTTTCGTTACTCACCTGCCTGGAGGCAGGGGGCTGGACTGGGTGATCTCTCAAGGTCCCTTCCAGCTCTAAGGTTCTAGGAACTTCTGCCCCATCTCCTCTCCCCCACCCCACCAGTCGCTTAGTTGTGATTTACTCCCAAACCCTTGCCCGTTGGCACAGAGGCTCTGCCCCCGGCCCGCACACTTTATTCCTCAGACATTGAGCGATGGAGTTGGTGGGGAGTGGGTTACACCCAGGCCTTTGGCCCCTGCAGGGCTCCTGTGCCACCTGGATGATGCCTGCGTCAGCAACCCCTGCCACGAGGATGCCATCTGTGACACCAACCCCGTCAATGGACGTGCCATATGCACCTGTCCCCCAGGCTTCACCGGGGGGGCCTGTGATCAGGATGTGGACGAGTGTTCCATCGGTGAGGATCCGGGGGAGGGCACCCAGGAGATGGAGCGGTCAGTCACCCCAGAGGGGACTGGCCAGTTGAGGTGGGAGAGAGGAGGGTGAGTGCCAGCTTCCAATAATGGAGCAGGGGCTTGGGCAGGGAGCAGGAGATGGGGCTGGCAGAAAGAGGGTAGTATCCAAGGGTGGTGGGAAGTGGCTTTTGTTGCCGAATTGCACTTTCCAAGCGCTCAGTGCAGTGCCCTGCACACAGTAAGTGCTCAATAAATATGATTGATTGAATGAAGAGGATAAGGCTAGAGGGAAAACTGGGCAGGAGGGGCAGTGGGAAGGTGAGGTGGCAAAGGGTGCAGAACCCAGAGGTGGGCCAGGGGGCATTGATGGCATCATGCCCACTAGCCTATGATCTGGCAGGTGCCAACCCGTGTGAGCACTTTGGGAAGTGTGTGAACACCCAGGGCTCGTTCCAGTGCCAGTGTGGCCGTGGATATACCGGGCCCCGCTGTGAGACTGACATCAATGAGTGCCTGTCGGGGCCGTGCCACAATGATGCCACCTGTCTGGACCGCATCGGGCAGTTCACCTGCATCTGCATGGCAGGTGAGGAGGCTGGTTGGGAGAAGTGGGCGGGGGCTCGGTGGGAATCCGTTCCCTACGTGAAAGGGAGCGCAAAGGGCCAGTGAGCGGGAGGAGTTTCACCGGGGGAGTGGGTGGGGCCAGACCAGGGAAGGTCTGGTCCCGGGTCTCCCCTAAGCAGCCCCCCACCCTTGGCTCCCAGCGAGTTCCACCCCATAACCCCCGAGAGTTCATTAGGGGGAGCTGAGGGCGGGGCAGGAGGTGGGGCAGAGGATCAGACCCCATCACACAAGACCAGTTCAGATCGGTGGCCCGTCCTTTTCCTCTCCTCGCCCCCATTCTCCACTTTTCCCCTATTTCAGTTGGCCGGTCCCACCCCTCCCCCGTCCAGGGGCCCCGCCTGGGGGCTGGTCCTCTGGTGGCCGGCGGGGCGGTGGCGGTGGCGGGCCGGCGCGGAGGCGCAGACAGTCCGTCGGTGGCAGGCAGCGGTGACCGTGCTCGGCATGCTAATGCCCTGGGGGAGGGGCCAGGTCCCGGATTCCTTTGTGTCCCCCCCCAAAGGGGGGCAGCCCCAGCCCCAGCTGCAGGCGGGGCCCAGGGAAGGGCGAAGCGGGGAAGGGGATGAAAAAGGGGAAAGGCTAGAATGGAAGGGGACTCTGGGGGAGCGGGAGCAGATTGGGACTCCGGGACGGGGAAAGTCAGGCAGATGAGTGGGAGGGTTGTGGTCTTGTGCTGGCCCAGGTGATCTCACTTCTCCGAAGCCCCCCCCACTGTCTGGGACAGGTTCTCCTACCTGCCCCCCCGCACGTCTCACAACCCTCTCTCCCCGGTCTGCCCTGTCCCCCGCCCCCTTGGTTGGCTCAATCTCGCTTACTCCCCCTCCCACCAGGTTTCAGCGGCACATACTGTGAAGTGAATATCGATGAGTGCGAGAGCAACCCCTGCGTCAATGGGGGTGTCTGCCGGGACAGGGTCAATGGCTTCAGCTGCACCTGCCCCTCTGGTGAGTGGGTCGAGGGGACCGGACCCGTCAGGAAAGGAGCTGTGGACCAGGGTCCTCTCCTTTCTCTGGGGGAGGCGGGTGGGACTGCCGACGGGACAAGAGTTTGGGTAGCGGAGACATCTGGGGAGCGTGGGAAAGGGCACGGGTGACTGGCAGTTCTGACCTCTTCCTTCCCCCCTTCCTCCTGCCCCCCTGCCCCCGTCGTCATCCCCCCCGCTTTTCCTCCATCCCTCTGTCCCTGCATCCCTCCCTCCCAGGCTTCAGTGGTGCCATGTGCCAGTTGGACATTGATGAGTGTGCCAGCACACCCTGCCAGAATGGTGCCAAGTGTGTGGATCGGCCCAACGGCTATGAGTGTCGCTGTGCGGAGGGTGAGCGAGCAGAATGCCCACTACCCCTGGCTGATAATAATAATAATAATAATAATTGTGGTATTTGTTAAGTGCTTACTGTGTGCCAGCCTCTGTTCTAAGCACTGGGGTAGATACAAGATAATTGGGTTGGACACAGTCTCTGTCCCATATAGGCCTCACAAGTCATTTTACAGATAAGGGAACTGAGGGCCAGAGAAGTGAAGTGACCTGCCCAAGGTCACACAGCAGACAAGTGGCAGAGCCGGGATTAGAACCCATGACCATCTGACCCCCAGGCCCGGGCTCTATCCACTAGGCCACGCAGCTTCACTTCCTGGAGCTGATCTTCCAGCTGATCTTCCTGGAGGCCCCGGGAGCCCTAAAAAGCTGAGCTTAATCTCACCGGGCAACCTTGCCAGTTTGGACTAAAAGTGAAGGGCCCCCAGATCCGCCCAGCCTGGGGTTCTGTGTGACAGTTGCCCTCCTGGGCTTCCAGCCTCAAAGCCGGAGATGTGCCGCTGAATAACCCTCCTGCCCCTACCCGTGCAGGCTTTGAGGGGCCCCTGTGTGAGAAGAATGTGGACGACTGCTCCCCGGACCCCTGTCACCACGGGACCTGCCTGGATGGCATCGCCAGTTTTTCCTGCGCCTGCGCCCCGGGCTACACCGGCTACCGCTGCGAGAACCAGCTCAATGAGTGCCACAGCAACCCCTGCCAGCACGGTGGCAAGTGCATCGACCTGGTCAACAAATACCTCTGCTACTGCCCGCTGGGCACCTCAGGTAGGGTCGGGAGCTCGAGGGTGGCACCTGGGGACCGGCTCGCAAGCGGGCTGACTGAAGAGGGGCCGGAGCTCCTGGGGCAAAGAGCCCCGGGAGCTGCGGCTGACGACGCTCTTTCTTCCGAAGGCGTGAATTGTGAGGTAAACAACGATGACTGTGCCAGCAACCCCTGTGACTATGGCGTGTGCCGGGACGGGATCAACCGCTACGACTGCATCTGCCAACCTGGCTTCACAGGTGTGTGGGGAGGAGGCGCCTGAGGCTGAAGGGGTTGGGGGTGGAGGGTGCAGCATGGTCAGGGAGTGGGCGGGAAGTGAGGCTAGGCGGGCACCAAGAAGGGTCTCTCCCTCCCGCCCATCCAGGGCCCCTGTGCAATGTGGAGATTAATGAGTGCGCCTCGAATCCGTGCCGGGGCGGAGGCACCTGTGTGGATGGAGAGAACGGCTTCCGCTGTCTCTGCCCCCCTGGCTTCCTGCCCCCCTTGTGCCACACTCAGCGCGACCAGTGCAGCAGTAGCCCCTGTGCCCACGGCACCTGTTTGGATGATCTCAGTGGGTAGGTCTTCCTCCCCCAGCCCTCCTCCCAGTCTCTCCACGTTTCTTGCTGCTCTTCGCCGGACGTGCTGTCGGACTCATTTCTCCCCCTTCAGCTCCGCATCCCACTCTCCCCCATGCCCTTTCCTCAACGATCTCTCCCCGCACCCCCATGAGCCGAGTCTTCCTGCGATTTCCCCAGTGCCAGCTGCCCCTCTGATGAGAAGCAGCGTGGCCTAGTGGAAAGAGCACGGGCTTGGGAGTCAGGGGTTGTGGATTCTAATGCCGACCCCAACACGTCAGCTGTGTGGCCTTGGGCTTAACTTCTCTGTGCCTCAGTTACCTCATCTGTAAAATGGGGATGAAGACTGTGAGCCCCACGTGGGAGAACCTGATTACCTTGTATCTACCCCAGCGCTTAGAACGGTGCTTGGCACGTAGTAAGTGCTTAACAAATACCAACATTATTATTATTATTATTGTCATTATTATTTTCCCATGCCCCTCTCCAGGTACCGGTGTGAGTGTGAACCAGGCTGGGCCGGCCCCAACTGTGATCAGAATCGCAACGAGTGCGAATCCAACCCGTGCCAGGCTGGGGGCACCTGCACCGATTATGTCAATGGCTTCCATTGTACCTGCCGGGAGGGATTCCAGGGTATGTCCCTCCTCGCCCCTCCCCTCCCCTTCTCTCTCCTTCTTTTCTCTCTCCTCCCATCTCCTCCATCTATCAATGGTAGTTATTGAGCACTTACTGTGGGCAAAGCACTGTACCAGGTGCTTGGGAGAGTACAGTACAACAGAGATGGTAGACACGATCCCTGCCCACGACGAGCTTAGAGTCTAGAGGACTCCCCTTGTCTCCTTTCCCATTTCCTCCCCTTCTCTCTCTTTCCTTCCTTGCTCCTCCTCTTCCTCCTCCTTTTCCTCCTCCCCTCCTCCTCTCCTTCTTCCTCCCTCCCACCCTTCTCCCCTTCCCCCCTTCAGGACACCTTTTCTCTTGCACCTCCAATCAGAGAAGCAGCGTGGCTCAGTGGAAAGAGCACAGGCTTTGGAGTCAGAGGTCAGGGGTTCAAATCCCGGCTCCACCAACTGTCAGTTGTGTGCCTTTGGGCAAGTCACTTAACTTCTCTGTGCCTCAGTTCCCTCATCTGTAAAATGGTGATTAAGACTGTGAGCCCCATGTGGGACAACCTGATCACCTTGTATCCCCCCAGTGCTTAGAACAGTGCTTTGCATGCAGTAAGCGCTTAACAAATACCATCATTATTATTATTATTTAATCCCACTGCCCCTCCCTCACTCTGCACCCCTTGGTGTCTCCTTCTGTCCAGGCTCCTACTGCCAGACCAACATCAACGACTGTGCCTCAGCCCCCTGCCTCAATCAGGGGCTCTGTGTGGATGGCATCGCCAGCTACACTTGTCACTGTCACCTGCCCTACACCGGTACGGGTGCAGCTAAAGCGGCGGCGGTGGGGGGGAAAGGAGGTGGGGGGACTGGGTTTGTAAGGTGGGTTGGAGATCAGAGGTTGGGATTCAACTGGGGGCTGGGGTGGCTCACCTGATACACACCCACCCATGTACATGATACGACTTTTCCTCCGGCAGGCCGCAACTGTGAGAATGTACTGTCTCCCTGCACCCCCAACCCCTGTGAGAACGGGGGACACTGTGAGCACACTCCAGACTTTGAGAGCTTCACCTGCACCTGTGCTCCAGGCTGGCAAGGTGCGGCCCTTCCCGCCCCACTTCTCCCCTTCCCTTCCTTCCCCTCTGGGCCCACAGTAGCGCCCCCCGGTGGACCTTGGGGTAACTGCCCAGGCCGGGATGTACCCGGGCCGAGCACTGGCTCCCAGACTCTTTCCTCGAAGGTTCGTGGCTCCCGCCGGGCCGTGAAACCATCCCGACTCCCCTCTTCTCCCCACCCCCACGGGTTGCCCTCGCAGCCACCTGACCTGGGTCCCCCACCCCTGGCAGGTCCCCGGTGCCAGCTGGATGTGAACGAGTGTGAGGACAGTCCCTGCCGCCACCGGGGCACCTGCACCAATCTGCATGGCGGCTTCAGCTGCGCCTGCCGCCCCGGCTACACCGGGCCCACCTGTGACAGCGACATCGACGACTGTGCCCCCAGTGAGTGCCGGGCCCAGATGGGCTCCCTTCCCTAGAGCCGACCTCCGGCTTTGGCGCCCGTCAGCCCGAGGCGGCTGCTGACCCGCGGAAGGACCGGGCCGGGGAAACCGCTCCTGCCCCTCGACTTCTCTGTTCCCACACTCCCGGCGGGGTTCGGAGCAGCGAGAAGGTCGGGCGGTGGTGTGGGTGAGGGGCAGCGGGGAGGGAGAAGCCGCAGCAGCTCCTCTGTTGATACCCACTTCCGCCCTGCAGATCCCTGTCTGAATGGTGGCTCGTGTCAGGATGGCATCAGCTCCTTCTCCTGCACCTGCCTCCCCGGCTTCACGGGTCCCCGCTGTGCCACTGAGATTGATGAGTGCCAGAACTCCCCCTGCCACCACCGGGCTACCTGCACGGACTATGTGGCCAGCTTCACCTGCACTTGTCCCCCTGGCTACGGGGGACTCCTGTGCGAGCACAACATCCAAGACTGCACCGACAGGTAGGCCCCAGGGGTCGGTTTTCGGCGGGGCGGTGGGTGCATGTGTCTGGGTGACGGGTGAGAGGTGATCCCAGCGATAAGGGGGCTGTGGCAGAGCATCCGGGGCCCAGCTGGCCCCGGAGTGGCCCCGGGCCTTACTTCGTGGCGGTGGGGGTGGTCTGTGTCTATCTGGTTGTCCCCGTGGGCCAACTGGACTCAGAAGTCCAGCACCCGGAGAATTTAGGGAATCCTGGGCCTCTTCCTCTCTGGCCCATCCGGGGTTCTACCGCGGGGTTCCCGTGGGGAGGGGACGGGGCCCCGGTGCACCGCAAGGAGCCGCCAGGCCTCACCGCCCCCTCCTCACAGCTCCTGTTTCAATGGGGGAACCTGCGTCGATGGGATCAACTCCTATACCTGCCACTGCCGACCTGGCTTCACCGGCATTCACTGCCAGCACCCAGTGGACAAATGCCTCTCCCAGCCTTGCCAGCACGGTGGCATCTGTGTGGATGGGGTAGAGAGCTACCGTTGCTCCTGCCCCCAGGGCTACACGGGGACCCAGTGCCAGGTGAGCCGGGGAAACTGAGGGGACGGTGGGAGGGGGCAAGGGGCCGGCGACCCCGGGGCCCGGGAGCTGACGAGGCTTCCTCTCCAGACGTTGGTGGACTGGTGCAGCCGGGCGCCCTGCCAGAACGGGGGCCGTTGTGCCCAGACCGGGGCTTCCTTCGCCTGCCACTGCCTTCCCGGTTGGAGCGGCCGCTACTGTGACATCCCCAGCCTCTCCTGCAAGGATGCTGCGGCTCAGAGGGGTGAGAGCCCGGTGGGGGGTGGGGCGGGGGAGCCGGGCTAAGGTCCTGTTCTCAGGTGACCGGGGGACCCAGGAAGGGCAGGGAGGCGGGAACGAGGACTCCCGGGTCTCCGGCCACAGCCGGTGAAGAGCGTAGGGCCGGGGCCGCGGCAAGGGGGTTGGAGCACCTCTGATGGACGGGATCCTCTCTGGGACCAGGGGTGCGACTGGACCAGCTGTGCCGGGCGGGGGGCCGCTGCGTGGACACAGGCAGCACCCACTACTGCGTGTGCCAGGCCAGCCACACGGGCAGTTACTGCGAGCAAGAGGTGGAGCACTGCGCCACTCAGCCCTGCCGCCATGGGGGCACCTGCCGTGGCTATATGGGGGGCTACATGTGTGAGGTGAGAGCAAGGAGGAGGGGGAGGACAGGAGGGGGCTCTGAAGGTGGGGTGGGGGTGGGGGGCGAGCTTCCTAGGGGATGGAAGTGCTGCGCTAGGAGAGGGTGACCATTTCATCTCACCTCTACAGTGTCCGCCCGGCTACGAGGGTCCAGACTGTGAGAGCGAGGTGGACGAGTGCGAGTCCCAGCCCTGCCAGAATGGAGGCTCCTGCATTGACCTCATAGGCCGTTACGTCTGTTCCTGCCCCCCGGGCACACTGGGTAAGGGGACGCCGGGTGGGGGGCAGAGCGGGAGGGAGGGGAGGAGCACTCGGGACACTTGTGAGCGAGCTCTCCCCTGCTGCTCCTCCCATTTCTCTAGGGGTCCTGTGTGAGATCAACGAGGATGACTGTGCCTGGGGCCCCGGGGAACAGGGCCCCAAGTGCCTCCACAACGGGACCTGTGTGGACCAGGTTGGGGGGCACCGCTGCAACTGTCCCCCCGGCTACACCGGCCGGCGCTGCGAGGGGGACCTCAACGAGTGTCGGGCCGGGGCCTGCCACGCCGCCCACACCCGCGACTGCCTGCAGGATGCCAACGGCTTCCATTGCTTGTGCAAGCCTGGCTTCTCTGGTGAGGGTGGAACCGGGGGCAGAGCTTCTCCGAGGGGGTGGAGCTGGGGCTGGAAGGCTCCCACGGAGCCTCCTTAAGGAGAGGACCGGTTGGAGGCCAGGGCTCCACCAGAGGCTTCTCCTCTGAGGCAGGGAAGGTGGAGAGACTCAAACCGGTGCCCACTTTGCGCATCACTGCCACGAACTGGGGCTTCACCACACGAAGTGCCCTGCCCCCCCACTGGGCTCCCATCGCCCTCCGTTTCCCCAGAATCCCACTCCCCAGAGCCCCACCTCCCCAGCCCCATTATGATCCCTTTTTCCTCCCAGGGCGCCGCTGCCAGAACCCGGTGACCCCGTGTGAATCTCAGCCCTGCCACAATGGGGGCCAGTGTAAGCTGAGCCTTGGCACGCCACTGGGATACACCTGCCATTGCCCCCTGGTATGGAAGGTGGGGAGGGGGTGGGGGGCGGCCAGGGGTTGCCCTACCTGTGGGGTGTGGGCGGGGCCCCGGGGGAGCCGAGGGACGTCCCTGGGGTCAGGGCGAGCCCAGACTGGGGGCAAGGGGGGGGGGGGGGTGCCCACTGAGTCGATCTCCCCTCTCTCAGGCGTTCTCAGGTCTGACCTGCGAACGGCCCACTCAGTGGCAGTCGTGCCGGGACCTGCCCTGTTTCAACGGCGGCTCGTGCCAGCTCACCCCTCTGGGGCCCCGTTGCACCTGCCCCCCGGGTCTGGCCGGGCCTTCCTGCCGCCTGCGGGCCAACAGCAGCTGCGCGGGAGCCCCTTGCCGGCACGGGGGCACCTGCCACGAGGTGTCCCGCGCCCCCTTCTACCTGTGCCAGTGCCCGCCGGGCTGGGAGGGGGCCCGCTGCGAGGGGCGGAGACGGGTGGCTCTGGAGCCCCCACCCCAACTGCCCCCAGAGGAGCCGCTCTGCCCCCGGCCCAGTTGCCGGGACAAGAAGGGTGACCGCTACTGTGACCGCGAGTGCAACTCCCCCGCCTGCCAGTGGGACGGGGGCGACTGCTCCCTCAGCGTGGACGACCCCTGGCACCAGTGCCAGGCCCTGCAATGCTGGCGCCTCTTCAACAACAGCCGCTGTGACCCAGCCTGCAACACCCCTGCTTGTCTCTACGACAACTTTGACTGCCACACGCAGGAGCGCAGCTGCAAGTGAGGACCCCGCAGCATGGGGATCCCCTCCCCTCCCCCAGTCACCCCTTCCCCGTTTTGGCTCCCCTCCGCACCGCTCACTTTTCTTTCCCTGGAGCCCCAGACTGAGCAGAACCAATTCCTGCCCACCCCTGAACCTTCTTGCTTTTTTCCCCAGACACGATCTCTGGGCTCGGGGGAAGTGACCGGGGGAGGACCGGCTTGGTCCCTGCCCCTGGCTTCTCCCCGATCCCTCGGTCCCCCAGCCTCATGCCCCCTCACGCTGAAACCTCCCTCCCTCCCAGCCCCGTGTACGAGAAGTACTGCTCCGACCACTTTGCGGATGGGCGCTGCGACCAGGGCTGCAACACAGAGGAGTGCGGCTGGGACGGCCTGGATTGTGCTAGTGCTGTGCCCGAGCTGCTGGCCCGGGGCGTGTTGGTGCTGACCGTGCTGCTGCCCCCCGAGGAGCTGCTGCGCTCCAGTGCCAGCTTCCTGCAGCGGCTCAGCGCTATCCTGCGGACCACCCTGCGCTTCCGCCGGGACGCCCAGGGAAACCTCATGGTCTTTCCCTACTATCGCTCTGGTCACCGGCCCCGCCGGGAGCTGGCACCTGAGGTCATTGGGTGAGTGAGGTGGGCGGGGGTGGAGGGAGGGAGGATCGACTGGGGCAGAGGGTGGGCGGGCAGGGGTGCTGGCTTAGTGGGACCCCCTTCCCCTGGTTCATCTGTCTCGTCCCACTCTCCTCTTCCTCCCCCACCCTCCACAGCTCATTGGTGATGCTGGAGATAGACAATCGCCTGTGCTCCCAGGCCCCCAACAGTCACCACTGCTTTCCCGATGCCCAGAGCGCCGCCGACTACCTGGGGGCCCTGTCAGCCGTCGAGAGGCTCGAGTTCCCCTACCCGCTCAAGGCTGTGCGGGTCGAAGGTGAAGGTGGGCGGGAGGGAAGGAGGGAGGGAGGGAGAAGGCCGGGGGAAGAGAGGCCCGACGGTGAGAGGGTTCGGGGGCGGTGGAGGAGGAGGAGGAGCCGGAAGAGAAGGGGTTGGGGCAGATCGGGGATCCCCCTCCTCCGACACCCCTCACGTCCGTCCGTCTCCCCGTCGCCCTCCAGGAGAGCCACCGGGACAAGCTCCCGAATCAGGGCTGCGGCTTCTGCCCCTGCTGGTGGTGGGGGCCGTGATCCTGCTGGTGATCCTGGTGCTCGGGGTCCTGGTGGCGCGACGCAAGCGGGAGCACAGCACCCTGTGGTTCCCTGAGGGCTTCGCGCTCAACAAGGAGGCTGGCAACAAGGGCCGGCGGGAACCCGTGGGCCAGGATGCCCTGGGCATGAAGTGAGACCCTCCCCGACTCCCTCCGAGCCCCACCCTATCCCGGGAACCCTCACACCATATGCTCCGCTGGTCCCACCTTCCCGATTTTCCCTAGCTACGTGCCCTCCTCAGCTCCCCGGGTCTGGGTTTTGTTCTTCCCGGGCCCCTTGCTCCGTCCCTTTCAGCCCCGGCACTGCCGAAACTGCCCCCCGCCTGGTCTCTTTCAGGAACATGGCCAAGGGCGAGAGCCTGATGGGCGAGTCGGCTGAGGACTGGCTGGACACCCAGTGCCCGGAGGCCAAGAGATTGAAGGTACCTGACCCCCGGGCTTACCTCTCCCAGGCAGGATGCCAGCCCCAACTGAGCCACCCCTGGCCCTGGGCTCCTGCCTCCCTCCCTGAGCTGTGTCCCTGCCCTCCCCCTCCCCCAGGTGGAGGAGGAGGAGGAGGAAGAGGAGGAGGAGGAGGAGGAGGCGGAGGCTGGCGGGGAGGCGGAGAACCCTGTGGATTGTCGCCAGTGGACCCAACATCACCTGGTGGCGGCTGACATCCGCATGCCCCCCTCCATGGCCCTGACTCCCCCCCAGGGCGATTTTGATGCCGACGGCGTGGATGTCAATGTGCGAGGCCCCGGTGAGCCCCCTGCGCTGACTCCGCCCTCGGCCGTCCCGGACCCTCTCCCCCCTACCCGGCGCCCCGGGCCCCCAGCACTCCGTGTCCCCAGCATGCCTCTGGTGGCAGTCGGTAGGGGTCGTCACTGTCGTCATCGTCGTCATAGCGGTGGCATCTGTCAAGCCATTACTATGTGCGAGGCACCGGGGTAGATCCAAGGCTGTCAGACCAGACACAGCCCCTGTCCCCCACGGGCCTTCCGGTCTCTCTTCTCCCCCTTTTACTGATGAGGAAACTGAGCCCCAGAGAGTTCGAGTGACCTGGGTGACAGAGCAGGCCAGTGGCAGAGCCGGGACTGGAAGCCGGCTAGGTCCCCTAACTCCCGGGCCCAAGCTCAGTCCACCGGGCCCCTGCGGGGTGTGGGGTTGGGCGGGGGTGGCGAAAGAGACGGGTGGCAGGGCGCAAAAGATCCCCAGGTTCTGGAGCTGTGCATTGAGGGTGGGAGAGGAAGTCTTCACCTAACACCTGACAGCCCTCTGCGCCCACAGATGGCTTCACCCCGCTGATGCTGGCCTCATTCTGCGGAGGGGCGCTGGAGCCGGCGCTGACCGAGGAGGAGGAAGGGGAGGACGCTTCGGCCAACATTATCTCGGACCTGATATGTCAGGGGGCCCAGCTGGGTGCCCAGACCGACCGCACCGGGGAGACCGCCCTGCACCTGGCTGCCCGCTACGCCCGGGCCGATGCCGCCAAGCGGCTGCTGGACGCCGGGGCCGACACCAACGCCCAAGACAACACCGGCCGTACGCCCCTGCACGCTGCCGTCACCGCCGATGCCCAGGGGGTCTTCCAGGTGGGCCGCGTTGCCGGAGAGGCGTGGATGGGGCTGGACGGGGCGGGTCAGGTCCTGCTCCCCCGCTTCCATTCCTCTGACACCACCCCCTCCCCCCCAGATCCTGATCCGCAACCGCTCCACGGACCTGGATGCCCGGATGGTGGATGGCTCGACGGCGCTGATCCTGGCGGCCCGGCTGGCAGTGGAAGGGATGGTGGAAGAGCTGATCGCTTGCCACGCCGACGTCAATGCTGTGGATGAACTGGGTATGGGGGGGTCGGGCGAGGAGCAGGGAGGGGAGGGGCTACCTGCATGTGAGCCCAACCTCCCCTCCGTCCCTCTCTCCTTCCCTCCCCAGTCCTTCCGCTGGCATGAGAATCAGCCCAGATGCCTTTAGCGGGGGAGGCCAGAGCAGGGTGGAGTCCTGTTCATCTTCCCCAAGACGGGGGGTGCTCTGTGGAGACCTGGGGGCCACTGGATGTATGGGGGTGGGGAGCAGGGAAGAGATCGAAATTTGTCGTTTCCCTCAGGTAAATCTGCGCTGCACTGGGCTGCCGCTGTTAACAATGTGGAGGCCACTGTGGCCCTGCTCAAGAACGGGGCCAACAAAGACATGCAGGACAGTAAGGTGAGGCCTCTCTCCTCCTCCTCCTCCACCTCTTCCCTCCCTGTCCTTCCCCTCCTTCCCTCCCCCTCCCCCTCCACCGCCATTGTCACCTGCCCTCCTCAGCGGGGTAGCCGGTGCCTCGGCTCCTGGCTGACTTTTCTTGACCCCCCCGCCCCGCCCCTTCTCCCGCTGCCCTCCTCAGGAGGAGACCCCTTTGTTTCTGGCGGCCCGGGAGGGCAGCTACGAGGCAGCCAAACTGCTCCTGGATCACTTTGCCAACCGGGAGATCACGGACCACCTGGACCGGCTACCACGGGACGTGGCCCAAGAGCGGCTGCACCAGGACATTGTGCGGCTGCTAGAGGAGTATAACACGGCCCGCAGCCCTGCTGGCCCCCATGGCCTCTCGCCCCTGCTCTGCCCAGCGGGCGCCTTCTTACCCGGTCTCAAGCCCACCCCACCGGGGGGCAAGAAGAGCCGGCGTCCCCCAGGCAAGGCCGGGGCAGGGCCAGGTGGGGCCAAAGGGCGGAGCAAGAAGCTCACGCTGGACTGCCCGGGCCCCCTGCTAGAGAGTTCGGTCACCCTGTCCCCTGTCGACTCCCTGGACTCGCCCCGGCCCTACGGGGGGCCCCCCGCCTCCCCGGGGGTCTTCCCCCCAGCTCCGCTGTCCGTCCCCTCCACCCCACTGGTGCCCGGGCTGCTGGACGGGCCCTACGCCGTGTCCTTGGCCCAGTTGGCAGAACTGCCTCTGGGCGGGGGTGGCGGGCGAGGCGCTCTGGGCCGGCCCCCTGGGGGCTGCGTGGTCAACCTTGGCCTGGTGAGCCCTGTGTCCGTGCCCTTTGACTGGGCTCGGCTGCCCCCGGCACCCCCCACTGGGGGCTCCCACCCCAACTTGCACCCCCCCGGCCCTTCCTTCCTGCTGCCTGGGCCCCTGCCGCTGGCCCACAGCTCCCAGCTGCTGACTCCCCAGCCTGGGCCGGGGCCCAAGGAGCTGCTCCCCCCGGCCCGGGCCGGGGCCCCCATCTCCCCCAAGGAGCGGCCCCCCCAGTACTTCCCGCCGGGGGCTGGGGGGCCCGAGGAGTACCCCACACCCCCCTCCCAGCATGGCTATGTGCCCTCCGCCCAGGGCAGCCCCCCGAAGCACTACTTGCGGGTGCCCAGTGAGCACCCTTACCTGACTCCTTCCCCAGAGTCCCCTGAGCAGTGGTCCAGTCCCTCCCCCCACTCGCTCTCAGACTGGTCTGACTCCACCCCCAGCCCTGCTGTGGCCCCGACCCCCCAGACCCAGCTGGCACCCCTGCCCGAGGCAGGCTCCAAGAGGCAAGTGTTCGCATGAAGCCATGCTTCCCCCTCACAACCCCCCAGCCCCCAGAACGGGGCTTGTCCTCAGAGGCGTACGTCCGGGGGGACAGCCTCAGCCCCCAGGCCAAGTTTGGGGTGGGGGGCTGAGGCAGTCTAGGGGGGCACGGGCGGGGGACGGGGGACGGATGGCCTTCTTTCTTTGGGGTCCTCATAGCCCCCTGCTGCCACCTTTCTTCTTCCTCCTTTTCTCTCTCTCTCTCGCCGCCCCACCCCTCGACTATCATTTCCATCTCTCTGACACAAGTATTTTTTTTTTACATTTTGTATAGAACAAAGTCATTTAAACAAACTTATTATTTTTTTTTTACAAAATATATATATGGAGAATGGCCCTCCGATACCCTCCCGTCCCTCATGACCCTCCCCTGCCACCCTACTAACCTGCCCTCTGCCTCTCCTTGCCCCCTGGGCTCCCAAGGGCCCAGCCACTGTATCGTGTGTACTGGGTACACAGCTGTGTGAGTACGCCACAGGCCTCCCCTGCCCCTGGGCAGGAGGGGCGGGCGTGGAGCCTGCGGCCACTTTGTGATGGGGGGGGGGGGGCGGCGTGGCACCCAAGTTGTGACCCTCTCCCTGCCCTGTCTCCCCTCGGCCATCCCTTCCACTTCACCACATTCCAGATCTAATTTATTCCGTGGCTTTTTGGCATCTCCTGTGGCGGTTGAGGGCGGGGGGCTCGTTTGCACCCTCTCGTCCCCCCCTCCACCCCCCGCCACAAAACACCCTGCTGCACTCCCAACCCCACCAGCTCTGGGATCCTATCTGATCTGCCACCTTTCCTGGAAGGATTTGGGATTGTGTGGGTGGGTGGATGTAGCCTAAGCCCCCCACGGGCGAGGTCAGCATTTCCGCTAGAAAATCCGTACATTTCATGAAAATCTTTATGTAAATATATGTGCTGGGCGGGGGGGGGGCCTTGGAAGCAAAGAGAGGGGAGCAGGACCCCCACCCCCACGCCTGCCCGTCCTCCGACCCCTGCCAGAAATAGAAGGATTATTTTTAGGATATTTTTGTAATATTGTCTCCTGTTGTGAGCAGACCCTGTAGCTGCCGCTCCCCGCAAGCTGCCTGCCTAATAAACTTGTAGTTAGTGCGCGTTGCAGGTGTGTGTGTGCGTGTGTGTGTGTATGTGTGTTGTGTGCTTGCGTGCATGTGGAGTGGGGAGTTGGGGAACCCCAACAAAGGAGGGAGGGGGTCAAAGCTGAGGGAGCTGTGGCGACGGGGCCCCTCCTTGGGGAGGAAAGCCTGGGTCCCCATTGGGGCAGGGAAGGCTCAGGTGCCACCAGGTCAGACCTGGCAAGGGAGCGGAGGGCGAGGGTGGGACTGCCTTATCTCAAGGGCCGATCGCCTTATCTCTCCGGCCTCTCTCTTCTCCCTTTTTCCTTCTCTCTTCTTCCCTTCCCCTCCTCTCTGATCCTTCCGCTCTTGCTTTGGCCCCCCTGTAATGAAATCCTGGAAGGCAGCTGGGCAGAGTCAGCAGGGTTTGCACCCCACCTCCCTCCACTGCTGAGAGCAGGAGTTTCAACAGGAGGAGGAGGGGCTGGTCGGGTGACAGGACACAACCCCCCAAAATGTGACCATCCTATCTAAGCTGGGATGTCCGGTCGCAATACACTTTGGGGTAAGACTGCTCTCTAGTCACTGGGTAAATTGGCAGTTGCCACACCCGGCAGGAGCCGACCCGGGGCCACCAAAGCGAATGCCCACATCCCCATCAGGGCCTCCGGGGCTGGCTGAGGGTCCCAAGGAGGGGCCTGGGTGAGGAGCTGAAGGTGCAGTTGCCCTGGAGAAGGGGTGAATTCTGTTGGGAGCCCGCCACTTTACACTTTAAACTGACCCTGCTTAGGGTGACTTGGGGTTAAATAATGACCCAGCCCAGCTGATAAAGAGGGAACTAATCTCTGCTCTTTGGAATCCCAGCAGAGGCCAACAATGAGGCCCATAAGGGTCCTGGGCTAAGCAGTTGTGGGCAGGGGGCAGTGGAGGTGAACCCACTTGACTGCAGAGGGAGTGGGGGCTGCTGCTGTTATTGCCGGGGGAGGAGGAGGAAGAGCCCTTCTTTTCCGAGGTGGCTGTGCCATGGCCTCTGCGGAGTTTCCAGTGAGGCTGGAATGATGCAGGGTGGACTGATGGCCCTGAGGGCCGATTGCCTCATCTCTCTTCCCTCTGTCTTCTCCCTTTTCCCGTCTTTCTCTCCTCTTCCTTTCTCCTCCTCTCTGATCCTATCCCCTCTTGCTTTGGGCCCCCAAATTCTGCTCCCATTGGCCTAGATAGGCCGCAAAGCTGGTACCCCATCTCAGAGCAAGCCTGGTCCCAGGGCAAACTCGATCCCACGGTGGATCCTATCCGATCCCGATCCCATCCCTTCTTCTTCTTTCTCCTACTCATCTTTCTGGGAGAGAGCGAGCCGGAACTGCCTGGAACTGCTCCAGGGTGCAATTCAAACACGTATCCACAGGGCAGCACTGCTGCTCAAACCAGGCAGGAGGTTTCACCCACTCACCACGATCCAACTGACTTCTCCTGGAAGTTTGTGCTCCTGGAAAGAGGATTTGGGGCCCAGTTCTGAAGTGAGGGAGCCCCAGCTTCCTCAGGAAGGGGCTGTTCCCGTCTCCCAGGTTCCACAGAACCTTCCTTTTCCCCCTCCTCCTGGAACATCCAGTTCTGATCGACCCCCCCCGCCCCACCTCATTTTACCAGGCCGCCCAAGCTGCCTCTGCAACCCCAGCAAAGCCTGCCCTCCCCACACTCTTTCCACCTGCTGCTCCCCCACCCCATTCCAGGGTCCCCTTCCAGTACACCCCAAGGCCCAGTCATGAGTGGGGAGGTGGGTCCCAGGGTGAGGCAGTGCTCCCGACCAGCAGGCTCTGGAGTTTGGTGCAGATGGTGAGACTCAGTAATAAAACAGCCCAAGAATGACCGGGGCTGTGCCACCAGGGCCACTCTCCCCCGAGCCCTCCATAAGGCTTGGGGGGGGGGGGTGGAGAGAATGGGGTGCTGTCATCAACCCCTTACTGGAGACCAGGGGGTGGCAGTGGGGGTGAAGAAATCGGGCCCCAGCAAGGAAGAGAGCACCCAGGAGGCTGTGTCGGCTGTCACCCTTCTGGACACTGCAGGATCAATCAATGATATTTATTGAGCACTTACTATCAATCAATTGTATTTATTGAGCATTTACTGTGTGCAGAGCACTGTACTAAGCACTTGGGAGAGTACAACAGAATTGGCAGGCACAGTCCCTGCCCATAACAAGGGATTGTCCACAAGCACAAAGAGCAAGCATCCAGTCAGCCCCCAGAACATCCAAAGTTCAAAGTACATATCTTTAGTTTAAGGTGTCTGTGGTCTTTTCTGTCCCCTCGGGGGAGGATAAAGAAGAGGCCCCCTAACCTGCTACCATGAGTCTGAGGAGGGAAATAAGTGCCTGAGCTGGGGGGTGGGGGGTCCAGCACAGCAGAACTCCCAGAGGCCTCAGCAGCCCCTGCCCAGCAGCCTCAACATCACCATCGACTCTCCTGGTCTGTCCCCCAGGTTTCTGCCCGCCCTCCTCAGCTCTCCCTTCTCTTCACACCCTCCCCAGGCCTCCCCAGAGAAGGCAATAGGACGATCAGGGGGCTCAAAGGACGACAGACCCAGAAGGTCTTCAGGCTGAGCAGGGAGGGGCCTGAAGTTTAAAATATCCTGAAAGGAGAATCCAGAATTGTGGGTCAATCAATAAATTCATCCATCAATACCCAAACCCCAGACCAGGTCATGGGGGCACCCACCAGAGTTAGAGGGTGACAGGTTCCTAACAAAAGGAATCACTTCCCCCAGCAGGTGGTATATTATACGCTCCCAAGCACTTAGTACAGAGGTCTGCACACAGTAAGCACTCAATAAATACCACTGATTGATTGATAGGTGAGAAATCCTCCCCTGAACAAATCTTCCATTGTATCACCCATCACCTGCACCACATTCCTGGGAATGTATGCAGGCACAATATCAGAAGCTTCCAGGGGACTTTGGATCAATTCATGGATGGACAGTCCACAGTGGGTCACAGGAGGGAAGATGAGCCGGGGGGGGCTGGATGCCATTCATTGATTGATTCATTCAATCGTATTTATTGAGTGCTTACTGTGTGCAGAGCGCTGTACTAAGTGCTTGGAAAGGACAATTCAGCAATAAAGAGAGGCAATCCCCGTCCACAACAGACTTACAGTCTAGAGTGGGGGAGACAGATTAATTAATTAATTCATTCAATCGTATTTATTGAGTGCTTCCTGTGTGCAGAGCACTGTACTAAGCACTTGGGAAATACAAGTCGGCAACATATAGAGACGGTCCCTACCCAACAACGGGCTCGCAGTCTAGAAGGGGGAGACAGACAACAGAACATGTAGACAGGTGTCAAAATCGTCAGAACAAATAGAATTAAAGCTATATGCACAGCATTAACAAAATAAATAGAATAGTAAATACGTACACGTAAAATAGAGTAATAAATCTGTACAAATATATATTCAAGTGCTATGGGGAGGGTAAGGAGGTAGGGCGGGGGGATGGGGAGGAAGAGAGGAAAAAGGGGGCTCAGTTTGGGAAGGCCTCCTGGAGGAGGTGAGCTCTCAGTAGGGCTTTGAAGGACAGATGGGACAGATATCGTCCCATCTTTAACCCTGAGGACTGATGTACTGGAGCCGATGTCCGGAACCAGCAAGCGATTCCTCCAGGAGTCATGGGTCTTTGGCAGCCTGGGAATGCCAGTGCTCAGGGTCTTCTGTTTGGTTTTGGTTTTGGGGTTTTTTTATGTTATTTGTTAAGTACTTACTATATGTCAAACACTGTTCTACGTGCTGGGGTAGCTACGGCTTAATTTGGTTAGACACAGTCCCTGTCCCACATGGGGCTCACAATCTAAGGAGGAAGGAGAACAGGAGAACTGAGGCACAGAGAAGTTAAGTGACTCGCCAAAGATCACACAACAAGTAATTGGCAGAGCTGCAAATAGAACCCAGGTCTTCTGAGTCTCAGGCCCGGGCTGTTTTCACTAGGGCATTCATTCATTCATTCATTCAATCGTATTTATTGAGCACTTACTGTGTGCAGAGCACTGTACTAAGCGCTTGGGAAGTACAGGTTGGCAACATATAGAGACGGTCCCTACCCAACAGTGGGCTCACAGTCTAGAAGGGGGAGACAGAGAACAAAACAAAACATATTAACAAAATAAAATAAATAGAATATCTACAAGTAAAATAAATAGGTCCTGCTGCTTCTGCCTAGTTCACACTAACTCCTCATTTTTCCTCCCCGCAGCATCAGCCCAGGGCCTCAGGTCCCTCCCCTTCTGTCTGGAAAGGAGCCGGCTCCAACTACGGCTTTGGCAGGGTCTGCCCGTGGGGTGTCGTTCCGGGGGGCCGCGGTGTCCGTGTGGGAGTGGGGAGCCACAGGCAGTCTGGGCTGCTGGATCTTGTGAGGGCTTGTTCAAGCTCACACCTATCCTAGCTCAATCCTACCCCTAGACTGTAAGCTTGTTGCGGGCAGAGAATATGTCTGTTATATCGTTATATTGTACTCTCCCAAGCACTTAGTACAGTGCTCTGCACACAGTAAGCACTCAGTAAATACAACTGACTGACTGACTGCCCCAACCCCTCCTGTCCTTTATTCTGCTACCTCCAAATCCCTAGCCATGCCTGAAATCTCACAGAAACATTCCTTCCCCAGACCTCTACCCAACTCCTCCACAAGGAAGAGCCAGGGTTGGGGCGGTGAAGGGGGCGGGATGGAGGGCGTTGGGGCTGAGGGAGCATCTCACACTGCCAGCTGCTCCAGGGACTACAGCATGAACCCGGGTGGAGGGGCAGACGGACGGTCGGCCATCTGAGGGCCTCTCAGCATCCACTCTCTTCTGCCTCTTCTATTGCCTTCTTAGACTGTGAGTCTCATGTGGGACAGGGACCGTTTCTGACCTGATTAGCTTGTATTTCCCCGAGCACTTAGAACAGCGCTTGGCACGTAGTAAGTGTTTAACAAATTCTATTATTATTTTTAGTATCATTATTATTATTCTCTCACTGCACCCTAGCTTCTCTCAAGACACCCTATGCACTGTGCCTTGTTCTCATCACTCTTGCTCATATCCCCCTCCTCTGCTTAAAACTCATTCCCCCTTCACATCTGGTAGGCCATGGCTCACCCCATCTTCAAAGCCCTTGTGAAATCCCATGTCCTTCAGAAGCCCTTCCCTGATGGGTTTCTAACCTCTCCAGTTAGAGTCCCCTCACCCCCACCTCCCACTTCTGCATTTCCACAAGTACTTACATAACCTCCACCCCCATATAGCACTTATGCACATATCTTAGACACCCTATTACTTAAGCACTAACTCGTGCTATATACTCCTTCCCTTCCCCACCCTCCCCACCCCCAGCACTCTATCGCTTCTCCCTTCCTGTAATTTATTTAAGTGCCTGCCTCCCCCACTAGATCGTAAATTCCATGAATGCAGAGATCGTACAATGTGGCCTAGTGGAAATAATAATGATGGCATTTATTAAGCGCTTACTATGTGCAAAGCACTGTTCTAAGCGCTGGGGAGGTTACAAGGTGATCAGGTTGTCCCACATGGGGCTCACAGTCTTCATCCCCATTTTACAGATTAGTGAATTGAGGCACAGAGAAGTTAAGTGACTTGCCCAAAGTCACACAGCTGACAATTGGCGGAGTCAGGATTCGAACCCATTACCTCTGACTCCAAAGCCCGGGCTTTTTCCACTGAGCCACCCTGCTTCTCTAACGCCCAGACCTAGGAGTCAGAGGACCTAGGTTCTAATCCCAGCTCTGCCACTTGTCTGCTGTGTGACCTTGGGCTTTCGGTGCGCCTCAGTTTCTTCAACTGTAAAACGGGGATTCGATACCTGTTTTTCCTCCTACTTAGACTGTGAGCCTCATGTTGGGCAAGGACTGTATCTGATCTGACTAATTGGTATCTACCCCAGTGCTCAGAACAGTGCTTGACATATAGGAAGCGCTTAACAAATACCATACGAATAATAATAATGATCCCCCTTGCCGTCTTTCTCCTCTCAGTAATTTCTTTTAGTCTGTTTCTTCTGCTGGACTGTAAGCTCCTCGTGAGCAGGGATCATGGTACTCTCCCAAGTATGAAGCAGCATGGCCCAGTGGATAGAGCACAGGCCTGGGAATCAGAAGGAACTGGGTTCTAATCCTGGCTCCACCACTTGTCTGCTGTGTGACCCTGGACAAGTCACTTAACTCCTCTGTGCCTCAGTTACCTCATCTGTAAAATGGGGATTACGACCATGAGCCCCTTGTGGGACATGGACTGTGTCCAATCTGATTAGCTTGTATCTACCCCAGCACTCAGTACAGTGCCTGGCACATAGTAAGCACTTAAAAAATACTACGAAAAAAAAAGTTCTCCACACAGAGCTCTTCACAGAGTAAAAGCTCCGGAAGTATGACCGATTGATCGATTGATTGAAATCACATGCTCTGAGGCCTGACCCTGGAAGTCCAAACAGACTCTTTTGGAGCCACATAGGATGAATTTGGAGAGTGGAGGGCTCACCTGACCCTTTAACACCCCTAATGTTCTCCTCTACACCCTTGGCTTTCCCTCCAGGAACCCTCTGTGAACGGCTCAATAATAATAATAGTTATGGTATTTGTTAAGAAGCACTCACTATGTGCCAGGCATTGTACTAAGCACTTGGGTGGGTACAAGCAAATTGGGTTGGACACAGTCCCAGTCCCGATTGGCGTTCACGGTCTTAATCCCCATTTTACAGATGAGGTAACTGAGGCCCAGAGAAGTGAATTGACTTGCCCAAGGTCACACAGCAGACAAGTGGTGGACCTGGGACTAGAACCCATGACCTTCTGAGTCCCAGGCCCAGGCTCTATCCACTATTCAATGCTGCTTGAACAAGGAGGTCGAGGAGGGGGTGGATTTCCCTGCCCGCCTTCAGTCTGAGTGCAGAATCTGTGGAGGCTCTAGCTAGGCCTGAGTCCCAGCCAGCCTGCAAACTATTTCAGTTGTGAGCACTCCAGCCAAAGAGGAAGAATGTAACCTCAGCATAACCTCCTGGAGGTCCTGGTCAAGTGCCTGGAAACATGGGTGGAAGGATCATGGGAAAAGGAGTTGATGTTACCTTCTGTGGGTTCAGCTAAGGACAGAGAATTCTTCAGCCCCGGGTCCTTGTCCTGGGGGAAATCCTCCCTCCAGCTTTGGGTAGCCAGTTGAGCATATGGAATTTAAACCGTCGAGTGAGGAGAGGGTCAATGATCTTTCGGCTGAAACGATCCTCTAGTCCCGCCTGGCTCTCATTTTTGGCAGACTCAGTCTTAGGCATTTCAGAAGCTGGAGAAGAGGCGGGGGAGAAGGAGACATAAGAGACCAGCAGACATCAGCAACCAGCAAAACCAACCTCCTACCCTTGCCAGCATAATAATAATAATTTTTTAAAAACGATTGTGGTATTCGTTAAGGACTTACTATGCGCCAGGTACTGTACTAAGCACTGGCATGGTTTCAAACAAATTAGGTTGGACACAGTCCCTGTCCCACGTGGGGCTCACAGTCTTAATCCCCATTTTCCAGATGAGGTAACTGAGGCCCAGAGAAGTGAAGTGATTTGCCCAAAGTCACACAGCAGACAAGTGGTGGAGGCAGGATTAGAACCCATGACCTTCTGACTCCCATGCCTGTGCTCTATCCATCATGCTATGCTGTTTCAGCATAACTCTCTCTCTCTCTCTCCTCTTTCTCTTTCTCTCTCTCTCTCTCCCCCCCCCGCCACGATCTCATTCCTGCTTGCTACCAGTGGCACCTTACTAGAAGAGGTTGTTCAAAAGAAGATGCAAAAAGACCACAGTTGCAGGCTTATTCTCAATCGCTCAATCAATTGCTCGATCAATCAATGGCATTTATTGATCACTGGACTAAGTACTACTACAATCTTCCTGGCTTATTCAGAAGGCATTGCTAGAAATGAGAATTTTCTCAGAATCCGTGTTTCTATTCGTTGTCATCAACATCATCATTGTATCATCATCATCAGCTTCTATTCTTCATCGAAACCCACTTCCTCAGAGAACTCATTCACTTCCATGGCTTCGACTACCATCTCTATGCAGATGATTCCCAAATCTGCATCTCCAGCCCTGATCTCTCTCCTTCTCTGCAGCCTTGCGTTTCCTCCTGCCTTCAGAGCGTGTCTACTTGAGAAGCAGCATGGCTCAGTGGAAAGAGCATGGGCTTTGGAGTCAGAGGTCATGGGTTCAAATCCCAGCTCCGCCACTTGTCATCTGTTTGACTTTGGGCAAGCCACTTAACTTCTCTGGGCCTAAATTCCCTCATCTGTAAAATGGGGATTAAGACTGTGAGCCCCCCGTGGGACAACCTGATCACCTTGTAACCTCTCCAGTGCTTAGAACAGTGCTTTGCACATAGTAAGTGCCTAATAAATGCCATCATCATTATTATTGTCATTATTACTTGGATGTCTCACCCACATTTCAAACTTAACATGTCCAAAACAGAGCTCCTTATCTTCCTAACCAAAGCCTGTCCTTTCCCCGACTTTTTTTAAAATGGTATTTGTTTAGCACTTACTATGTTAAAGGCACTGTTCTTTCTGCTGGAATAGATCAAAATTAATCAGGTCCGACACAGTCCATGTCCCACATAGGGCTCACAGTCTTAATCCCCATTTTTAAGATGAAGGAACTGAGGCACAGAGAAGTTAAATGACTTGCCCAAGGTCACCCCAAGGGCAAGTGGCAGAGCTGGGATTAGAACTCAGGTCCTTCTGACTTCCAAACCCGTACTCTATTCACTAGGTCTTCTTGCTTCTCTTCTTTCCTGTCACTGTAGACAGCACCACCATCTTTCCTGTCTCTCAAGCCCACAACCTTGGTGTTATCCTCAACTCATCTCTCTCATTCAACCCACGTATTCAATCCATCACTAAATCCAGTCGGTTTAACCTTCACAACTTTGCTAAAATCTGCCCTTTCTTCTCCAACCAAACTGCTACCATGTTAATCCAAGCATTTATCCTAACGCCCCTTGATTACTGCATCAGCCTACTTGCTGACATCCTCGTCTCCTGCCTCTCCCCACTCTACTCCATACTTCACTCCACAGCCCGGATCACTTTTCTACAAAACCGTTCAGTCCATGTTTCCCCACTCCTAAAGAACCTCCAGTGGTTGCCCATCCACTTCCATGTCAGAAACTTCTTACCATCAGCTTTAAAGCAATCACCTTGTCCCCTCCCACCGCACCTCGCTACTCTCCTACTACAACTCAGCCCACTCACTTCGCTCCTCTAATGCGAACCTATTCACTGTTCTCGAGCTCGTCTATCTCGTTGCCTACCCCTCTCCCAGGTCCTGCTTCTGGTCTGTAATGCTCTCCCTCTTTGTATATGACAATCGCTCCCCATCTACCAAGTCTTATTGAAGACACATCTCCTTCAAGAGGCCTTCTCTAAGCCCTCATTTCCTCTTCTCCCACTCTCTTCTGCATTACCCTTGCACTTGGATTTGTGCCCGTTCATTCCCCCACCTTCAGCCCCTCAGCACTTCTGTACATATCTGTAATATATTTTGTTGGGTATATTTTAATTTAGAGAAGCAGCACGGCCTAGTGGAAAGAGCTTGAGCCTAGGAGTCAGAAGGACCTGGGTTCTAATTCCGGCTCTGCCAGTTGCTTGCTGTGTGACCTTGGGCTCGTCATTTAACTTTTCTGTGCCTCAGTCTTCTCAACTGTAAAATGGGGGTTAAATACCTGTTCTCCATCCTACTTAGACTGTGAGCCCCATGTGGGATAGGGACTGTGCTGAACTAATTTGGGCAAGTCACTTAACTTCTCTGTGCCTCAGTGACCTCGTCTGGAAAATGGGGATGAAGACTGTGAGCCCCCTATGGGACAACCTGATCACCTTGTAACCTCCCCGGCACTTAGAACAGTGCTTTGCACATAGTAAGTGCTTAACAAATGCCATCATCATTATTATTATTATTATTATTATTACCTACCCCAGAGCTTAGGATGGTGTTTGGCACATAGTAAGTGCTTAACAAATGCCATTATTATTATTATTATTATTATTATTACCTACCCCAGAGCTTAGGATGGTGTTTGGCACATAGTAAGTGCTTAACAAATACCATTAAAAAAATGTCTCCACCTCTAGACTGTAAACTCCTTATGGGCAGGGAAAGTGTCTTCTGACTCTGTTATACTATACTCTCCCAAGCGCTTAGTACGGTGCCCTGCACAGAATAAGCGCTCAAAATATCTGGTTGCCTGAGTGACTTATTGATTGAAGAACAAGTTTCAAGCAGGAAGAGAC
The DNA here is from genome assembly GCF_015852505.1 of Tachyglossus aculeatus. Classification (NCBI taxonomy): domain Eukaryota; kingdom Metazoa; phylum Chordata; class Mammalia; order Monotremata; family Tachyglossidae; genus Tachyglossus; species Tachyglossus aculeatus. The sequence goes on along the minus strand of NC_052101.1, from coordinate 117,299,947 downwards.
AAATACATCTGAATGAAACGGCATCACAAAGCAGAATAAAAAATAGAAATAGAAGATTATCTCTCTTTATTGCTGTATTGTACTCTCCAAGCATTCGGTGCAGTGCTCTGCACACAGTAAGCACTCAATAAATACTATTGAATGAATGAATGAAGTATCCATATGTCCCCAGTGCTGAGGATGAAATTGAAGTGCACAAGGGGAAAGGGTGGGTGTCAGTCTGATGGCACTGGGGGTTGTGATGAATTCTGGAGTCCTGCAATCCCCCAGCCCAGGTGGCAATAGCCCAGGGGCCCCACTGGCATCATTCTGGCCTCCTGTTGGTAGCAGGAAGGGGGCCCTGCAGGGGGGCCAGCTGCCTCCATCCCTCGCCGCAGAACAGTCTAACAGGCTTGTACTGTTCCAGTCTCTCCCTCCCAAGTCATCTGCAGTTCCCAAAGGGGAGCAGGCTGAGGGGAAGAGAAGGACCTGCTTTAAGGCAGCTTGGCAGCCTTCTCTGGAGAGGGAGGGTTTGAGACTCCACTGCCCTACCCCCTTCAGGCCCTCTCTCCTGAAATGTTCAGACTTAGGATCAAATGGACAGTGGACCAGGAGGGGTGGGGGTGAGGGGGCACACCCAATCACCTCTGGAAGGGCTCAGCCTGAGCCTCCGCAGCTTAGCAACTCTCATCTGAAGCAAGGACGACCTGGGGGTCACTTCACCGGGGAACAGCTCTCATTTCTCACTTTTCTCACGTAGGCACATGAAACCATGTGTGGCATCATAACTGGTTCAGACTGGTGGTCCAAACGGCCCAGGCTTCTGTCTCCGACAGTGACACCAGGTCACTTGGGGGAAGCCGGTGAGAGTGGTCCTCCTGGATGGACCATCCAACTCTTAAAACTAAGCCAATGCCCCCTGGCTCTATTTAAACCCTTCTTCAGCCTTCCCACTTTTCCCTTCGCATCTCTATTCAATTTGCTTGTATCACCCCAGTGCTTAGTACAGTGCCTGTCACATAGTAAGCGCTTAACTAATACCATCTCTACCTTTCCTTCTAGTAATCTTATTATGGTCCCCCTCATCGCCATCCCTAAACTGGGCTTTTCCTGAGGCAAAAGATCCCCTGTTTGAGGGGGTCTGTCTGTCTGCCCACCTCTGAATCTTACTGCTAGGTGGTTTTCTGTGGCTGTGATCATAGAATCATAGAGCTAGAAAGATTGCGAAGAGTTTATTTTGTCCATTCCCCTGCCTCCAGGAAGGACATTTCTGGCCTAACTTAGGCAGAGGAACACGCGAATGGGACTTCTGTCAGAATGGGTACTTGTGTTTAAGTATTTGTCTCAGTCTAACTGTGCTATATGTGTGTATATGTTCTTACGTTTCTCATAGATGAGAAATAGCATGGCCTAGTGGCTAGAGCACAGGCCTGGGAATCAGAAGGACCTGGGTTCTAATTCCAGCTCTGCCACTTGTTGGCTGTGTGACCTTGGGTAAATCACTAAATTTCTCTGTGCCTCAGTTACCTCATCTTTAAAAGGGGGAGTGTGAGCCCCACGTGGGACAGGGACTGTGTCCAACCCAATTTGCTTGTATCCACCCCAGCACTTATTACAGTGCCTGGCACCTAGTAAGCGCTTAACGAATGCCACAATTATTATTATCCCAAGCGCTCAGTCCAGTGCTCTGCACAAAGTAAGCTCTCAATAAATGCAATTGATTGAAAGCAAAATAATAAATGACAGAAATCCTGACTCTCCTCTGCTACCAGTCAGTCCAAACCAGGGACTTGGGCTTGGTATCTTATGGATGAGAGGCAGAGGATCACTGAGCTGCACAAAGAAGGGGAGTAGTGTCTAGCTACTTAATTGAAATTGATATAAAAACACAGAAAAATGCTCTGAGACAAAACCCTCTGGAATTCAGAGACTTCCCTTGGGCTGGACTCTCTTCTCCAGGCTGACTTTAAACTTTTCCTCTTTTTCCCCATCCTAACCAACAGCGTAGGCACCCCAGAGATTTTCCCCATCCCCTCTAGTGCCTACACTAGTGCCTAGAGAAGCAGTGTGGCTCAGTGGAAAGAGCATGGGCTTTGGAGTCAGAGGTCATGGGTTCAAAACCCGGCTCTTCCACTTGTCAGCTGTGTGACTTTGGGCAAGTCACTTAACTTCTCTGTGCCTCAGTTACTCCATTCGTAAAATGGGGATTAAGACTGCGAGCCCCCCGTGGGAAAACCTGATCATCTTGTAACCTCCCCAGCATTAGAATAGTGCTTTGCACATAGTAAGTGCTTAATAAATGCCATTATTATTATTATTATTATTGTTGCTCTCAGCCTCCCTCTCCCCCTATCAATCAATCAATGATATGTATGGAGCCCTTACTGTGGGCCAAGCACTGTACCTAGCACTTGGGAGAGTACAACAGAGGTGGTAGACACGATCCTTGCCCTCAAAGAGCTGACAATCTAGCCAGGGAGACGGGTCAATAAACTATTTAAGAAATTAAATTGGGGGAAACAACAGAAAATAAGGATATGTACATCAGTGCTGCAGTGGGGGTGGCGGGGATGGGATTCAAAGTGAGGAAGCGGCCTGGCCTAGTGGATATTTTATTAATGATGTGTATATATCTATAATTCTATTTATTTATATTGATGCCATTGATGCCTGTTTACTTGTTTTGAAGTCTGTCTCCCCCTTCTAGACTGTGAGCCCGTTGTGGGCAGGGATTGTCTCTGTTGCTCAATTGTACTTTCCAAGCGCTTAGTAAAGTGTGCTGCACAGTAAGCACTGAATAAATACAAATGAATAAATGATGGAATGATAGAGCACAGACCTAGGAGTCTCAAGGATCTGGGTTCTAATACCAGTTTTGCCAAATACTTATTGTGTAACCTTGGGCAAGTCATTTAACTTCTCTGCGCCTCAGTTTCCTCAACTGTAAAATGGGGATACCTGTTCTCCCTCCTACTGAGACTGTGAGCCCTGTGTTTGACAGGGACTCTGTCCAACCTAATTAATGTCCCCAGTGCTTAGAACAGTGCTTGACACATAGTAAGCCCTTTACAAATAGCATCAAAAAAATAAAAAGCCTTGCTCCCCCAGGTTTTGCTACCTGTTCTCTAAGCCCTCTTGTGGGAAGTCCAGATTTCTTCTTTTCCAGAGAACAAACAACAACCAGAAACCAATGCCCCTTCTCTAACCATGGGACATCTAGCCCTCATTGGGCCCCAGCCAAACAGAACAGAGAATTAGCCATGGTTCCAACCCAATCACAAGAAAAGGAGGACTATTCTCAGGAGAAGCAGGAGGAGGGGAGCCCAGCAAACCAGAGAACAGCACTGTCACAATAGCCATTTCTGGGGTCCTTGGGAAACTCAGGAGAGAAGGGGTCTCCTAGAAGCAGAGGGGGTTGGGTGGAATTATTTATTTTATTTTGTTAGTATGTTTGGTTTTGTTCTCTGTCTCCCCCTTCTAGACTGTGAGCCCACTGTTGGGTAGGGACTGTCTCTATATGTTGCCAGCTTGTACTTCCCAAGCGCTTAGTACAGTGCTCTGCACACAGTAAGCACTCAATAAATACAATTGATTGATTGAATGGAAGGGGCCAGTGGGCATAGGGTTTCCCCTTCTCCTCCTCCTTCTCCTCACCCTCCTCTTCCTATTCCTTCTCCTCCTCCTCTTCTTCCTTCTCCTCTCCCTTTTCCTCCTCTTCCTCCTCCTCCTTCTCCTGCTCCTTCTCTCCTCCTCCTCCCATCTTCTTCCTCCTCTTCTTTTTCCTCCTGCTCCTCCATCGTCCTCCTCCTCCTCCTCCTTCCTCTTCCTCCTCTTCTTCCTCCTCCTGCTTCTCTGTCATCCTCCTCTTTCTTCTCCTTCTCTTCCTCCTCCTCGGTCCTCCTCATCCTCCTCCCCCATCCTCCTCCTTTTTTTTCTTCTTGTTCAGTATTTAATATATCATGAGTTTTACAGTATTTGGAACATACCTAGAAGGAAGAACGTTCAAAAGACATATTCTTCTAGGAGTGCTGAACACAGTGGCCTGCATATGGTGGGTCAGCTCAACAAGTATTGTGAGGGGATCTGCCAGGATCTCTGTCTCCGACTCTGTCTCTGTTTCTCTGTCTCTCTCCATGGCTTCTGGTTTCCTGGGGGGTGGGGATGGCAGCAGTAGTCCTTCTTGCCTGTCCATGAGGAGGGATTGAAAGTGGGTTATGCTGAGTTGGGGATGAAGAGGAGGGGGAGGAGAGGAGAAAGAAAGGGAAATGCTTAACTTGAGCCCTGGAGCTGTGACTTGAGGTTTGCTTGGGACGAGGAGAGGGAAGTGGCCCAGAGGACAGAGGTGGGCGAATGCTCCAGGTGAATCCTGGACCCAGAAGGAAGCCAAGGGCACAGAAAGCAGCATGGCCTAGAGGATAGAACACGGGCATGGGTGTCAAATGGACCTGGGTTCTAATCCTGGCTTTGTCACATCTTTGCTGAGTGACCTTGGGCAACAGCACTTATGTACGTATCTATAATTTATTTATTTATATTGATGTCTATCACCCACTCTAGGCTGTAAGCTTATTGCGGGCAGGGAATGTGTCTGGTACATTTTTATATTGTACTCTCCCAAGCACTTAGTACAGTGTTCTGCACACAGTAAGTGCTCAATAAATATGATTGACTGACCGACCGACTGACTGACTGACTGAATTCTCTGGGCCTTGGTTTTCTCATCTGTCAAATGGGGATTAGATACCTGTTCTCCCTCTTATGTAGACTGTGAGCACCATGTGAGACAATGACCGTGTATGACCTGATTATTTTTCACCTACCCCAGCGCTTAGTACAGTGTTTGGCACAGAGTATGCACTTAATAAATAACACAATTAATATTACCCCTCTTCCTTTCCCCTCTAAAATGATTCTGCACTTCGAAGCAAGAGGCTCAGATGTCCAATTAATCAATCATATTTAATTTTTTAATGGCATTTATTAAGTGCTTACTATGTGCAAAGCACTGTTCTAAGCGCTGGGGAGGTTACAAGGTGATCAGGTTGTCCCACGGGGGGCTCACAGGCTTCATCCCCATTTTACAGATGAGGTAACTGAGGCCCAGAGAAGTTAAGTGACTTGCCCAAAGTCACACAGCTGACAATTGGCAGAACCGGGATTTGAACCCATGACCTCTGACTCCAAAGCCCGGGCTCCTTCCACTGAGCCATGCTACTTCTCTAATTAACACTTACTGTGTACAGAGCATCGTACTAAGCTTGGAGAGTACAGACTAATAAAGCAGGTAGACTGTAACAAGCTTACAGTCTAGAGGGGGAGACCAGACATTAATATAAATAAATTAATTGTGGCTATCTATGTACATAAGTGCTGTGGGGCTGAGAGAAGGATAAATAAAAGGTGCAAATCCAAATGCAAGGGTGGCACAAAAGAAAGTGGGAGAAGAGGAAATGAAGGCTTACTCAGGGAAGGCCTCTTGGAGGAGATGTGCTTTCAATAAGACTTTGAAGGTGGCGATAGTAATTGTCCATCGGGTATGACAGTGGAAGGAGTGTCGAGCCAGAGGCAGGACATGGGTGAGCGGTCAGCGGTGAGATAGATGAGATTGAAGCACAATGAGTAGGTTGGCATTAGAGGAGCAAAGTATGCTGGCTGAGTTGTAGCAGAAAAGCAGTGAGGTGAAGTAGGAGGGGGCCATGTGATTGAGTGTTTTATAGTCAATGGTGAGGAGTTTCTGTTTGATGAAGAGGTGGATGGGCAACCACTGGAGGTTCTTGAGGAGTGGGGGAACATGGCCTGAACACTTTTTGTAGAAAAGTGATCCAGGCAATCAATCAATCAACCGTATTTATTGAGCGCTTACTGTGTGCAGAGCACTGTACTAAGCGCTTGGGAAGTACAAGTGGGCAACATATAGAGATGGTCCCTACTCAACAGGGGGCTCACAGTCTAGAAGGGGGAGACAGAGAACAAAACCAAACATATTAACAAAATAAAATAAATAGGATAGGAACAAGTAAAATAAATAAATAAATAGAGTAATATGTACAATCACATATACATATATACAGGTGCTGCGGGGAAGAGAAGGAGGCAAGATGGGGGCGTGGAGGGTGGAGAAGGGGGAGAGGAAGGAGGGGGCTCAGTCTGGGAAGGCTTCCTGGAGGAGGTGAGCTCTCAGTAGGGCCTTGAAGGGAGGAAGAGAGCTAGCTTGGCGGATGTTGGGAGGGAGGGCATTCCAGGCCAGGGGGATGACATGGGCCGGGGGTCGACGGCGGGACAGGAGAGAACGAGGCCCAGTGAGGAGGTTAGCGGCAGAGGAGTGGAGGGTGTGGGCTGGGCTGTAGAAGGAGAGAAGGGAGGTGAGGTAGGAGGGGGCGAGGTGATGGAGAGCCTTGAAGCCGAGGGTGAGGAGTTTCTGCCTGATGCCTAGGTAGATTGGTAGCCACTGGAGATTTTTGAGGAGGGGAGTAACATGCCCAGAGTGTTTCTGGACAATGACAATCTGGGCAGCAGCATGAAGTATGGATTGAAGTGGGGAGATCTACACGCACTCCCTTGGTGACCTCATTCGCTCCCACGGCTTCAACTATCATCTCTACGCTGATGACACCCAGATCTACATCTCTGCCCCTGCTCTCTCCCTCTCTCTCCAGGCTCGCATCTCCTCCTGCCTTCAGGACATCTCCATCTGGATGTCTGCCCGCCACCTAAAACTCAACATGTCCAAGACTGAACTCTTTGTCTTCCCTCCCAAACCTTGCCCTCTCCCTGACTTTCCCATCTCTGTTGACGGCACTACCATCCTTCCCGTCTCACAAGCCCACAACCTTGGTGTCATCCTCGACTCCGCTCTCTCATTCACCCCTCACATCCAAGCCGTCACCAAAACCTGCCAGTCTCAGCTCCGCAACATTGCCAAGATCCGCCCTTTCCTCTCCATCCAAACCGCTACCCTGCTCATTCCAGTTCTCATCCTATCCCGTCTGGACTACTGCATCAGCCTTCTCTCTGATCTCCCATCCTCGTGTCTCTCCCCACTTCAATCCATACTTCATGCTGCTGCCCAGATTATCTTTGTCCAGAAACGCTTTGGGCATATTACTCCCCTCCTCAAAAATCTCCAGTGGCTACCAATCAATCTGCACATCAGGCAGAAACTCCTCACCCTGGGCTTCAAGGCTCTCTATCACCTCGCCCCCTCCTACCTCACCTCCCTTCTCTCCTTCTACAGCCCACCCAGCACCCTCTGCTCCTCTGCCGCTAATCTCCTCACCGTACCTCGTTCTCGCCTGTCCCGCTATCGACCCCCGGCCCACGTCATCCCCCGGGCCTGGAATGCCCTCCCTCTGCCCATCCGCCAAGCTAGCTCTCTTCCTCCCTTCAAGGTCCTACTGAGAGCTCACCTCCTCCAGGAGGCCTTCCCAGACTGAGCCCCTTCCTTCCTCTCCCCCTCGTCCTCCTCTCCATCCCCCCATCTTACCTCCTTCCCTTCCCCACAGCACCTGTATATATGTATATATGTTTGTACATATTTATTACTCTATTTATTTATTTATTTATTTTACTTGTACATATCTATTCTATTTATTTTATTTTGTTTGTATGTTTGGTTTTGTTCTCTGTCTCCCCCTTTTAGACTGTGAGCCCACTGTTGGGTAGGGACTGTCTCTATATGTTGCCAACTTGTACTTCCCAAGCGCTTAGTACAGTGCTCTGCACACAGTAAGCGCTCAATAAATACGATTGATGATGATGAGAGACGGGAGGATGGGAGATTGGAGAGGAGGCTGATACACTAATCCAGATGGAATAGGATGAAAGCTTGAATGAGCAAGGTAGTGGTTTGGATGGAGAGGAAAGGGCAGATCTTGGCAATGTTGCGGAGGTGAGACTGGCAGGTTTTGGTGACGGCTTGGATGTGAGGGGTGAATGAGAGAGCGGAGTCGAGGATGACACCAAGGTTGCGGGCTTGTGAGACGGGAAGGATGGTAGTGCCATCAACAGTGATGCACCATGTGGGACATGGATTGTGTCCAACCTCATTAGTTTGTATCTACCCCAGTGCTTAGTACAGTGCCTGGCCCAAAGTAATTGCTTAACAAATACCATAAAAAAATTATGACATGGTGTTAGATCATGGGGAGGGAGGAGCCGGTGAGGGGTGAGTGGATGCATGTCCACTCTCAGTCGTACTATTTTTGAGCATCCTGATGCCTGGACACAGAGCTGTTTGAACTGATGAAAAGGTGAGGAAGCATCTCCCCTTTGGTCTCCTCAAGGAGAGCCAATTCAGAGGGCTGGCTGCCAAGTGCTTAGTACAGTGCTCTGCACACAGTAAGCGCTGAATAAATACGATTGAATAAATGAATGAATGAATGGCCTGCACATGTCTTCACGTTGTCCTACTATCCAGAACTCTCTATTTTATTTTTTATGGTATTTGTTCAGTCCTTACTATGTGCCAGGCACTCTTCTCAGTGCTGGGGAAGTTACAAGGCAATCAGGGTGGACACAATCCTTATCCCATATTGGGCTCATAGTCTTCATCCCCATTTTACAGATGAGGTAACTGAGACCCAGAGATGAGAAGTGAGTTGCCCAGGGTTACACAGCGGACAAGAGGCGGAGTTGGGATTAGAACTCAGGTCCTTCTGACTTGCAAGCCTGTGCCCTATCCTCTAGGCCATGCTACTGCTCGGTGGATATTCAGCATATACTAATTGAGGAAGAGGAAATCGCCACTGTAAAGACAAAGCTTCAGCAGATTATTACACTGACTTGATGAATCAATCAGTAAATCAATCAACGGTATTTACTGAGCACTTGTGTGCAGAGCACCGTACCAAGCGCTTGGGAGAGGACAAAACAACAGGTAGTAGACACAATCCCTGCCCTCAAGGAGCTTACACTCACAGATCAACTATCAAATCACAGTGTTTACCTCTAATAATGGTATATGTGCCAAACACTGTATTAAACACTCGGAAAAAGAGAACTGCCATCGATCCCCAGCCCACGTCCTTCCCCCGGCCTGGAATGCCTTCCCTCCACACATCCACCAAGCTAGCTCTCTTCCTCCCTTCAAAGACCTACTGAGAGCTCACCTTCTCCAAGAGGCCTTCCCAGGCTGAACCCTCTTTTTCCTCTCCTCCTCCCCACCCCCCCACCCTTCCCCTCCCCACCACACTTGTATATATATTTGTACAGATTTATTACTCTATTTATTTTAGTTGTACACATTTACTATTCTATTTATTTTGTTAATGATGTGCATTTAGCTTTAATTCTATTTGTTCTGACCACTTTGACACCTGTCTATATGTTTTGTTTTGTTGTCTGTCTCCCCCTTCTAGACTGTGAGCCCCTCATTGGGTAGGGACCGTCTCTATATGTTGCCAACTTGTACTTCTCAAGCTCTTAGTACAGTGCTCTGCACACAATAAGCACTCAATAAATACGACTGAATGAATGAATGAATCAGACACAGTCTCTGTCCCACATTATTCAGAGAACAGGTTTTGAATCACCGTGTTACTGATGAGGAAACTGAGGCCCAGGGAAGTGAAGTGACTTGCCCAAGGTCACACAACAGACAAGTGCAGCGTGGCTCAGTGGAAAGAGCCCAGGCTTTGGAGTCAGAGATCATGGGTTCAAATCCCGGCTCCGACAATTGTCAGCTGTGTGACTTTGGGCAAGTCACTTAACTTCCAGCGCTTAGAACAGTGCTTTGCACATAGTAAGCGCTTAATAAATACCATTATTATTATTATTAAGTGGCAGAGCTAGTATCAGAACCAGGTCCTCTGACTCTCAGGCCTAGGGACTTTCCACTAGACCATGCTGCTTCTCAAGAGGAAGAATATCCAGACCAGTTTTAATCCAACGGGTGAATAAATAGTTGCTTTTGTATTTGAAAGTGGCGCTTCTGATGGTGAGCTTAATCATTGGGTGCGGCTGAAGGGATCTACACGTGACAGACACCTGGAGAGATGGTTGTCAGTGAGCTGTAACAATAATAATAATGATGGTATTTGCTAAGTGCTTACTGTGTGTCAAGCACTGTTCTAAGCGCTGGGGTACTTACAAGCTAATCAGGTTGGATACAGTCCATGTCCCACATGGGGCTCAGTCCTCATCCCCAATTTACAGATGAAGTGCTTGAGAAAGAGAGAAATGACTCACTCAAGGTCACACAGCCGGCAAATGGTGGAGCCAGAATTAGAACTCAGGTCCTTCTAACTTCCAAGCCCTTACTCTATCCACTAGGCCCCATGCTGCTTTGAAGGCTGAAGGCTGATTTCAGTTCCCTCTCTTTGTATCATGATTTTCCCAGAGTCTCTGCTGGAGGAGGGCCTCCTTCTGTTTATCGGTTTATCGGGATTCAGTTTTTAGCTCTTGGACCTCTCTCAGCCTCACTGTAGATTGTGTTAAATTGCAGAATTCAATGACAGCTTTTGGGTCTGCGTTGCCCATGAAAATATTTAGATGTGTTTTCCTAAGGCAGACTGGTTCAAAATTTCAGTATACTGTAGTTTTATTGCCAATCTGGAGAGCTACGCTGACGCTGCAGAGTGATTTATAATCAACTGTATGTGTGCCTCTTGTATTTAGTAGCTCCTGTATGACTGTCTGGAGCATTTTCAGTGTTGCTTATAGCTTGTGGAGTTGGAAAAGTTTCCTGCCATATTCAAACCTGACTGCACAGCATAGGTAGGACAAGGAGAAGGAAGAGACAGGAAAGGAGGAGGAGGAGGAGGAGGAGGAGCAGGAGCAGGAAGAGCAGGAGAAAAGGAGGAGGAAGAGGAGAAGGAGAAATAGGAGAAGGAGGAAGAGGAGGAATCAATCAATCAGTCAATGGTATTTATTGAGTGCTTATGATGTGCAGAGCACTGTACTAAGCACTTATAATGGCATTAAGAGCTTACTATGTGCAAAGCACTGTTCTAAGCGCTGGGGAGGTTACAAGGTGATCAGGTTGTCCCACGAGGGGCTCACAGTCTTAATCCCCATTTCACAGATGAGGTAACTGAGGCCCAGAGAAGTTAAGTGACTTGCCCAAAGACACACAGCTGACAATTGGCGGAGCTGGGATTTGAACCCATGACCTCTGACTCCAAAGCCCGTGCTCTTTCCACTGAGCCATACTGCTTCTCTAAGCACTTGGGAGAGCACAATATGGCAGAATTAGCAGACATATTCCCTGCTTATAATGAGCTTACAGTCTAGAGGGGGAGACAAACATGAATATGAATATATAATTTATAATATATAATTTAAAGATGTGTACATAAATGCCGTGGGGTTGGGGGTGGGGTGAATATCTAATGTCCAAAGGTCACGGATCCAAGTGCACAGAAAAAGCAGAAGGGAGAGGGAGCCGGGGGAAGGCCTCCTGGGGGAGATGTGACCTTAATAATGCTTTGAAGGTGAGAGGGTGGTGGTCTAGTGTATACAGATAGGGAAGGAGTTCCAGGCTAGGGGGAAGACGTGGGAAAGGGGTCAGCGGTGAGATTGATGAGATCAGTGCACAGTGAGTAAACTGGTGATAGAGGAGTAAAGTGTTCGGGCTGGGCTGCAATAATAATAATAATAATAATAATAATAATAATGATGGCATTTATTAAGCACTTAGGTAGGATGGGTTAGGGTTAGGGTTAGGCTGACTGAGTGCTTTAAAGCCAGTGGTAAGGAGTTTCTGTTTGATGTGGCCGTGAAGAGGGGGAGAAGAAGGAAGAGAAATAGGAGAAGAAGAAAAGGAGAGGAGAAGAGAGAAGCAGCATGGCTCAGTGGAAAGAGCCCGGGCTTGGGAGTCAGAGGTCATGGATTCAAATCCTGGCTTCGCCAATTGTCAGCTGGGTAACTTTGGGCAAGTCACTTAACTTCTCTGTGCCTCAGTTCCCTTACCTGTAAAATGAGGACTAAGACTGTGAGCCCCCCATGGGACAACCTGATCACTTTGTAACCTCCCCAGCGCTTAATAAATGCCATTATTATCCAGTGCTTAGAACAGTGCTTTGCACATAGTAAGCGCTTAATAAATGCCATTTAAAAAAAGAGGGGGAAGAGAAGGGGAGAAGAAAATGGAGAAAGAGAAGGAGGAGTTGGAGGAAGAGGAGAGGAGAAATAGGAGGGGAGGAGGAGAAGCAGGAAGAGAAGAAGGAGGGGAAGGAAGAGGAGAAGGAGGAGGAAGAGAGAAGGAGCAGGAAGAGAGGGAGGAGGAGCAGTAAGAGAAGGCGGAGGAGGAGGGGAAATGAGGAGAGGAAGAGGCCCAGCGGAAGACATAGGAGCTGAGGTCCAAGCACAACTATCTCAAGGATGAACTGGTTGAACTCCAGGCTGAAATGGGAGAGACAAAGATATTTACCAGCTGCAGGAAGTCCTGGGAACTAACCCAAACCACTTAGCTTTGCAGTTCCATCCCAGGAAAACTCCACAGAAAAGCTCAGACTGGGCCAAATGGGCGGTGAGCTCACTAGAAGCTTCTATTTGGGGTGAGTCCTCAATTGGCCACCTCACCTTCTAGTTATCGCCCTATCTCCCTTCTACCATTCCTTTCCAAACTCCTTGAATGAGTTGTCTACATGCGCTGCCTCGAATTCCTCAACGCCAACTCTCTCCTCGACCCCCTCCAGTCTGGCTTCCGTCCCCTACATTCCACAGAAACGGACCTCTCAAAGGTCACCAATGGCCTCCTGCTTGCCAAATCCAACAGCTCATACTCTATCCTAATCCTCCTCGACCTCTCAGCTGCCTTCGACACTGTGGACCACCCCCTTCTCCTCAACACGCTATCCAACCTTGGCTTCACAGACTCCGTCCTCTCCTGGCTCTCCTCTTATCTCTCTGGCCATTCATTCTCAGTCTCTTTCTCAGGCTCCTCCACCCCCTCCCATCCCCTTACTGTAGGGGTTCCTCAAGGGTCAGTTCTTGGTCCCCTTCTGTTCTCGATCTACACTCACTCCCTTGGTGACCTCATTCGCTCCCACGGCTTCAACTATCATCTCTACGCTGATGACACCCAAATCTACATCTCTGCCCCTGCTCTCTCTCCCTCCCTCCAGGCTCACATCTCCTCCTGCCTTCAGGACATCTCCATCTGGATGTCTGCCCGCCACCTAAAACTCAACATGTCCAAGACAGAGGCTGTGATATCCGCTGGACTCTGGACAGCCCGGCCTCCTTTTACCTCTCCCCCTCATCCTTCCCCTCCCCACAGCACCTGTATATATGTTTGTACAGATTTATTACTCTATTTTACTTGTACATATTTACTATTCTATTTATTTTGTCAATGATGTGCATCTAGCTTTACTTCTATTTATTCTGATGACTTGACACCTGACCACATGTTTTGTTTTGTTGTCTGTCTCCCCCTTCTAGACTGTGAGCCCATTGTTGGGTAGGGACCGTCTCTATATGTTGCCAACTCGTACTTCCCAAGAGCTTTGTACAGTGCTCTGCACACAGTAAGTGGTCAATAAATACAATTGAATGAATGAATGAATAGGAAGCCTCGAACTCTGCTCCTTTTAGCCACGATGTTCCGCAGCTCCTTTTCTATTTGTTATCTTTAGGTTCTTATGTTGTTTTATCTTGCTGTGCAGTATTCAATCTTTTTCTCCACCCAAACCACTACCAGCGTGGTACAAACTTCGGGCTTTCCTCGGCCAGACTACTGCATCAGCCTCCCCGCGGGTTTCCCACCTTCCTCCGGCCTGTCCCCACTCCACTCTCTAGCACCGGCCGCCACACGGATCGGTTTCCTGGAGTGTTGCTCAGCCCACGTCTCTCCTCTCCTCAAAACCTTCCCCAGCTCCCTGGGTCTCTGAAGATCAGATTCAGGCTCCTCACCACCTGCTTCAAGGCTCTCCACTAGAGCGCGGCTCAGTGGCAAGAGCCCGGGCTTGGGAATCAGAGGTCATGGGCTCAGATCCCGGCTCCGCCACTTGTCAGCTGTGTGACTTTGGGCAAGTCACTTCACTTCTCTGTGCCTCAGTTACCTCAACTGTAAAATGGGGATTAAGACTGTGAGCCCCACGTGGGACAACCTGATTACCTTATATCTACCCCAGTGCTTAGAATAGTGCTTGGCACATAGTAAGCGCTTAACAAATACCATCATCATCTGGCCCCTCCTGACCTACCTGCTCTCTTCTCCTTCTATCCCCCACTTCCTACCCTCACTCTTCCCAGGCCAACCTTCTAGCTGGACCTCACTCTCGACTCTCCCATCTCCGTCCCCTCGCTCGACCCCATTCCCCCGGCTGGAACTCCCTCCCCACATCCGACAGACTCCCGCTTCTCCCTACATTCTAAGCCCTCCTAAAATCCCACGGCCTCCAACAAGCCTTCTCTACTTAATTTCCCAGCCCCCTGAGCCATATCATCCCTTCAGGCAACTCAAGCACTTATGAATTTATGAATGTGTGTTGTGTTGCACGTTTCCAAGCGCTTAGTACAGTGCTCTGCACACATCAGCGCTCAATAAATACAGTTGATTGACTGACTGACTGTCTGTTCCAAACAGTGGGACCCGTGCAGAAGTCACCCCATGTGAGAGTTTCCCAGGTCTTGAGCTTTGACTTTCAATTTGTCAGAAGTTGCAGTTTGCCAGCTCTCAGCAGGTTGGACTCAAGATGTTGGTGTTTTTATGGCTTTGCCCTCCTGGGGATCAGGGGCTGTATCTTTTGTGAATTTTGGACAGTGTTTGCACATCTTAGGTTCCCGCTAACTGTTAAATAGTCATAATGAGGGGCCTGAGAGTTAGAGGATCTGGTTCTAATCCCAGTTTGGCACTTTCGTTCAGTTGTATTTATTGAGCGCTTATTATGTGCAAAGCACTGTTCTAAGCGCTTAGCCCTTGCCTTCTGTGTGACCTTGGGCAAGTCACTTCACTTCTCTGTGCCTCAATTTCCTCATCTGTAAAATGGGGATTCAATACCCCTTAGAATGGGAACGCCGGGTGGGATATGGATTATGTCTGCTCTGCTTATATGGTATTACTACAGGATTTAGTACAGTGCTTGGTATAAAATAACCCCTTAACAAACACCACAATTATTATTATCATTATTATTATTATTATTATTTCTCCCATCCAAGGTTCCTGAGGGAACCACAGATGGGAAGGCAATCTTCTTATAAATCCTCCCCTCTCTCTGCACGCCCCCCCGTACACACACTGTTTGTGTGTATGAAGCAGGTGTGTGCCTACTTAGATTCACAATTATTACCGGGGAAATCATTTGAAACAATTGCAAAGGGAGTGGGAGAAACAGCAGCTGTACTATGCTGACTGCAGTATCGCTAACGTGCATATACACTACCCAACTCTGCCCCATCTCCAAATGGGGGCCACGTGCCCACAGCTAAAGGTCCCTTGAGAGGGTGTGACAGGATAGGCTTGCATCCTGCATAGAGGGAGGGGACAGGCTCACTCAGCAATGCACATTTCTGTCAGACAGCTTTAAACAATGAGCCCTCTCCTTAGGCCCAGGTAGAACCGGTCTCAACCCTTGAATCGCTCAATCAGTGGGATTTATTGAGTACTTACTGTGTGCAGAGCACTGTTCTAAGCGATCAGGGGAGTACAGTACAGCAGCTGGTAGACATGTTCCCTGTCCACAAGGGGTTTACAGTCTATAGCAGTTGGGTGGAGAAGATAGAGGGATCGAGCAAAGCCATCAGTGGTATTTGTTATGTGCTTACCTTGTGCCATGCACTGCACTAAAAGCGCTGGGGTGGATAGAAGCAAATCGGGTTGGACACAGTCCCTGTCCCATGTGGGGCTCACAGTCTCAATCCCCATTTTACAGATGAGGTCACTGAGGCCCAGAGAAGTGAAGTGACTTGCCTAAGGTCACACAGCAGATAAGTGGTGGAACGGGGATTAGAACCCATGACCTTCTGACTCCAGGGCCCATGCTGTATTCAATCGTATTTATTGAGCACTTACTGTGTGCAGAGCACTGTACTAAGCGCTTGGGAAGTACAAGTTGGCAACATATAGAGACGGTCCCTACCTAACAGCGGGCTCACAGTCTAGAAGGGGGAGACAGACAACAAAACATATTAACAAAATAAAATAAATAGAATAAATATGTACAAATAAAATAAATAGAGTAATAAATACGTACAAACATATATACATATATGCAGGCGCTGTGGGGAGGGGAAGGAGGTAAGGCGGGGGGGATGGGGAGGGGGAGGAGTGGGAGAGGAAGGAGGGGGAAGGAGAGCACTGTACTAAGCGATCAGGGGAGTACAGTACAGCAGCTGGTAGACATGTTCCCTGTCCACAAGGGGTTTACAGTCTATAGCAGTTGGGTGGAGAAGATGGTGGGATCAAGCAAAGCCATCAGTGGCATTTGTTATTATTATTATTATGTTGGTATTTGTTAAGCACTTACTATGTGCCAAGCACTGTTCTAAGAGCTGGGGTAGATACAAAGCGATCAGGTTGCCCCACGTGGGGCTCACAGTCTTCATCCCCATTTTCCAGATGAGGGAACTGAGGCCCAGAGAAGTGAAGTGACTTGCCCAAAGTCACCCAGCTGACAAGTGGCGGAGCCGGGATTTGAACCCATGACCTCTGACTCCAAAGCCCGGGCTCTTTCCACTGAGCCACGCTATGTGCTTACCATGTGCCACGCACTACACTAAAAGCGCTGGGGTGGATAGAAGCAAATTGGGTTGGACACAGTCCCTGTCCCATGTGGGGCTCACAGTCTCAATCACCATTTTACAGATGAGGTCACTGAGGCCCAGAGAACTGAAGTGACTTGCCTAAGGTCACACAGCAGATAAGTGGTGGAGCGGGGATTAGAACCCATGACCTTCTGACTCCCGGGCCCATGCTGTATCCTCTACGCCATGCTGCGTATTTATTGAGCGCTTACTGGGAAGGGAATCCCTTGGAAGCCTGGGGTGAAATCCCAGATGAAAACATCTGAGAGTTACAGGGCTCGGGCCAGATCACACCAGGAAAACTAAGAGGTGGGGGATTTGATGAACCTTCCTTTAAGCGGGGCTAGGCCACAGTCCAGGCTGAGAACGATGAAGTCCAGTTTGGAGGAGGACTTAGTCACTCTATGACCGAATTATCCCGAGGGCCTCCAAACCCTGGAAAGCAATTCCTCAAAGACCAGAAATAATGACTCCCTTTGGCCCAGCCCCAGAGATGAAAATCGTTTTCCCCTTCAAAATCATAGGAACCAGAAAGCTGGGCAGAAGGATGGACATGTTTGCTCCCTCTGCAAATGTCAAAATCCAGAATCATTCAGAAAAGCTAAATGCAGTTGCCTGACAGCAATTTTCTCTATCCAGGGTCTTGTCAGGTGTGAAGGACCACGCGTGGAATGTTTCTGGGAGGACTGGAGAGGGGGAGGGATGTGTGTGTGCATGTGTGTGTGTGTGTGTGTGTGTGTGAGTATGTGTGAAACTTTCAGGCCTGCCAATTTATCCATTGTTAGAGGCAGATGACGATTTTGGTGAGTGATATCCCTGTTCACAATCCCTGTCTTCTGTCCAAATGTTATTTCCAGGAAATTCTATGAAGAGTTGGATGAGTAACTAATGCTTCAAGATTTCTCATGCTGACCCAATTAACTTTTCAGCACTTCATCGGGAGAAATTTTGTCCTCACGGATATTGTTTCAATTCCAATAAAGTTTACCCAGATGAGCAAGCGGATTTATTCCCCAGATCAAAGCTATGTTGTTATGCTCATGAAACCCAATAAAGGCGGTGTTGGGGGTTACTGAGATAGAGCAAGAGCTGGTTCCACTGCACAGGTATGAATAAACCAAGGAATATGTGTCCATCTGTCAATGAATTAGGCAGAGATTATGAGATGGACTCACTGCCAAATAGTTTTATGGGATTGGGCTCCCAGTGGCCGGTAGAATTCCACTAAGGTAGTCCCTGAAACTCTGTTTGGGGAAGAGGGATGTGGGGTGGTGGGAAATTTGAAAAGCAGCAAGGCCTAGTGGACTTGCTCCCCTTGCTCTTCCCCCCCTCCCAGCCCCAAAGCATTTATGTATGTATCGGTAATTTTATTTATTTGTGTTGATGTCTGTCTCCTCCACTCTAAACTGTGAGTTCATCGTGGGCAGAGAGTGCCACTGTTTATTGTTACATTGTACTTTCCCAAGCACTTAGTACAGTGCTCTGCATAAAGTAAGCGCTCAATAAATATGATTGAATTGAATTGAATTGAATTGAATTGAATTGAATATCCCCTTCATTCCACGGAAACTGCCCTCTCAAAGGTCACCAATGACCTCCTGCTTGCCAAATCCAACGGCTCATATTCTGTCCTAATCCTCCTCGACCTCTCAGCTGCCTTTGACACTGTGGACCACCCCCTTCTCCTCAACACACTATCTGCCCTTGGCTTCACAGACTCCGTCCTCTCCTGGTTCTCCTCTTATCTCTCCGGTCGTTCTTTCTCAGTCTCTTTTGCAGGCTCCTCCTCCCCCTCCCATCCTCTTACTGTGGGGGTTCCCCAAGGTTCAGTGCTTGGTCCCCTTCTGTTCTCAATCTACACTCACTCCCTTGGTGACCTCATTCGCTCCCATGGCTTCAACTATCATCTCTACGCTGATGACACCCAGATCTACATCTCTGCCCCTGCTCTCTCCCCCTCCCTCCAGGCTCGCATCTCCTCCTGCCTTCAGGACATCTCCATCTGGATGTCCGCCCGCCACCTAAAGCTCAACATGTCGAAGACTGAGCTCCTTGTCTTCCCTCCCAAACCTTGTCCTCTCCCTGACTTTTCCATCTCTGTTGACGGCACTACCATCCTTCCCGTCTCGCAAGCCCGCAACCTTGGTGTCATCCTCGACTCCGCTCTCTCATTCACCCCTCACATCCAAGCCGTCACCAAAACCTGCCGGTCTCAGCTCCGCAACATTGCCAAGATCCGCCCTTTCCTCTCCATCCAAACCGCTACCCTGCTCATTCAAGCTCTCATCCTATCCCGTCTGGACTACTGCACCAGCCTTCTCTCTGATCTCCCATCCTCGTGTCTCTCTCCACTTCAGTCCATACTTCATGCTGCTGCCCGGATTATCTTTGTCCAGAAACGCTCTGGGCATATTACTCCCCTCCTCAAAAATCTCCAGTGGCTACCAATCAATCTGCGCATCAGGCAGAAACTCCTCACCCTGGGCTTCAAGGCTCTCCATCACCTCGCCCCCTCCTACCTCACCTCCCTTCTCTCCTTCTACTGCCCAGCCCGCAACCTCCGCTCCTCCACCGCTAATCTCCTCACCGTTAGGCCTCGTTCTCGCCTGTCCCGCCGTCGACCCCCGGCCCACGTCATGCCCCGGGCCTGGAATGCCCTCCCTCTGCCCCTCCGCCAAGCTAGCTCTCTTCCTCCCTTCAAGGCCCTGCTGAGAGCTCACCTCCTCCAGGAGGCCTTCCCAGACTGAGCCCCTTCCTTCCTTCCTTCCCCCTCGTCCTCCTCTCCATCCCCCCATCTTACCTCCTTCCCTTCCCCACAGCACCTGTATATATGTATATATGGTTGTACATATTTATTACTCTATTTATTTATTTATTTATTTTACTTGTACATTTCTATCCTATTTATTTTATTTTGTTGGTATGTTTGGTTCTGTTCTCTGTCTCCCCCTTTTAGACTGTGAGCCCACTGTTGGGTAGGGACTGTCTCTATGTGTTGCCAATTTGTACTTCCCAAGCGCTTAGTACAGTGCTCTGCACATAGTAAGCGCTCAATAAATACGATTGATTGATTGATTGATTGATTGAATGAATGAATGATAGAGCCTGGGCCTGAGAGTCAGAAGGACCTGGGTTCTAATCCTGCTCTGCCACTTGTCTGCTGTGTGATCTTAGGCAAGTCCCTTTACTTCTCCGGGATTCAGTTACCTCATCTGTAAAAGGGGTATCAAATACCTGTTCTCCCTTCTATTTGGGCTGTGTTCAAACCTGATTAACTTGTATCAGTCAATGGTATTTATTGAGCACTTACTATAATAATTAATAATTAGGGTATTTGTTAAGTGCTTACTATGTGCCAAGCACTGTTCTAAGTGCTGGGGTAGATACAAGGTCAGCAGGTTGTCCTACGTGGGGCTCACAGTCTTAATCCCCATTTTACAGATGAGGTAACTGAGGCTCAGGGAAGTGAAGCGATTTACCCAAGGTCACACAGCAGACAAGTCACAAAGCCTGGATTAGAACCCATGTCCTCTGACCCCCAAACCCGTGCTCTTTCCATTGAGCCACGCTGCTTCTCTATATGCAGATCACTGTACTAAATGCTTGAGAGAGTACAACACAGTTAGCAGATACATTCCCTGCCCACAGTGAGTTTACAGTCTACCCCAGTGTTTATTGCTGGGCTGGGCACATAGTAAGCACTTGACTCTCATGTGACAGAACATATCACTGTGCTCTCAGTCAGATAAACTTCACAGGGCAACCCATTTATTTAGTCAGTGTCCGAACCCAGATCTAATAATGGCAAATGCTTTTCTAATGACTAGGAAAATACTTAAGAGGTTTCATTCATTCATTCATTCAATCGTATTTATTGAGCGCTCACTGTGTGCAGAGCACTGTACTAAGTGCTTGGGAAGTACAAGTTGTCAACATACAGAGACGGTCCCTACCCAACAACGGGCTCACAGTCTAGAAGGGGGAGACAAACAACAAAACAAAACAAGTAGACAGGTGTCAATACCATCAGAATAAATAGAATTATAGCTATATACATGGCATTAATAATATAAATAGAACAGTAAATATGTACAAGTAAAATAAATAGAGTAATAAATATGTACAAACATATATACAGGTGCTGTGGGGAGGGGGAGGTAGGGCGGGGGGGACGAGGAGGAGGAGAGGAGAAAGGGGGCTCAGTCTGAGAAGGCCTCTTGGAGGAGGTGAGCTCTCAGTAGGGCTTTGAAGGGAGGAAGAGAGAGTTTCAGTGTTGCTCCTTGCACTTTTCCTAAATCAGACATGCTACAAAGATCATGCCCCCGTTGCAATGTTATGGTCTAAAGACACATGTTGTTGTTGTTTTCTTATGGTTTTTGTGAAGCACTTACTATGTGCAAGGCACCATACTAAGTGCTGAGGTAGATTCAAGCTAATCAGGTTGGACACAGTTCTTGTTCCAAAGGGGTGCACAGTCTTAATCCGCATTTTCCAGATGAGGTAGATAAGGTAACTGAGACACAGAGAAGTGAAGTGACTTACCCAAGGTCAAGCAGCAGAAAAGTAGTGGAGCCAGGATTAGAACTTGGCTGGGTTCAGGGAGCATGCAGTGAATAATCCTCTGCAATAGTAGGTCCAGAAGGACTCTGGCTGGAAGCTTCCCGGAAATAGAGATCAGGGAGGTGCCCTGATAATTACTGCAGGAGGCACTTTCACCTTTTTCAATCAATCGATCGATCAATCGTTAATAACACTTATAAAGTGCTTCCAGTGTGCAAAACACTGTACCAAGTGCTGGGCAGAACGTGTTCCAAACCCACCCCTTCCTCTCCACCCAAACAGCTGATACACGTTCCAGTCCTATTGGGACTAGATGATGGTAACAACCTCCTCACTGGTCTCCCTGCCTCCAGCCTCTCCCTCTTCATCGTACCATAGCGCCTCACAGTCAGCGTCAAGGCTGTCCACTGCCTCACCCTACCTTACTTAATAATAATAGTGATGGCATTTATTAAGCGCTTACTATGTACAAAGCACTGTTCTAAGCGCTGGGGATGTTACAAGGTGATCAGGTTGTCCCACGGGGGGCTCGCAGTCTTAATCCCCATTTTACAGATGAGGTCACTGAGGCCCAGAGAAGTGAAGTGACTTGTCCAAAGTCACAAAGCTGACAGTTGGCGGAGCTGGGATTTGAACCCCTGACCTCTGACTCCAAAGCCCGGGGTCTTTCCACTGAGCCACGCTGCTTCTTGTCTACTTATCTGCTCTCTTCCTGGACTAAGCCCCTCATTTCCCCTAACCGCCCTCCCCTCTGCATCCACCATGCACTCGACCGTGTACTCCTTAAACACTTTGATACTCATCCCAGCCCCACTCTACTTTTTTTAGAGAGAAGCAGTGTGGCTCAGTGGAAAGAGCCCAGGCTTTGTAGTCAGAGGTCAGGGGTTCAATTCTCTTCTCTGTGCTTCATCGGTAAAATGGAAATTATAGACTGTGAGCCCTATGTGGGACCGGGACTGTGTCCAACCTGATTAGCTGTTATCTACCCACAGTGCATAGTACAGTGTCCGGCACATAGTATATATGTGTATATACAGATACATATATACATGTATATATGTATATATGTTTGTACATATTTATTACTCTATTTATTTATTTTATTTGTACATATTCTATTTATTTTATTTTGTTAATATGTTTTGTTTTGTTCTCTGTCTCCCCCTTCTAGACTGTGAGCCCACTGTTGGGTAGGGACCTATCTCTATATGTTGCCAACTTGTACTTCCCAAGCGCTTAGAATAGTGCTCTGCACACAGTAAGCGCTCAATAAATACGATTGAATGAATGAATGAATGAATAAGCGTTTAACAAATGCCATTAAAAATGAGCTTACAGTCTAGCCTAGACTTATTCCCTTCTGCATTGCCCTGACTTGTTCCCTTCATTCATACTCCCTCCCATCCCCACAGCACATGAGTGTATATCTGTAATGTATTTCACACTCTTCTAGACTGTGAGCCCACTGTTGGGTAGGGACCGTCTCTTTATGTTGCCAACTTGTACTTCCCAAGCGCTTAGTACAGTGCTCTGCACACAGTAAGTGCTCAATAAATACGATTGATTGATTGATTGATTGATTTAGTCTGTCTCCCCCTCTAGACTGTGAGTTCGTTGTGGGCAGGGAACGTGTCTGTTTGTTGTTGTATTGTACTCTCCCAAGCACTTAGTCCGGTGCTTAAGCGCTCAATAAATATGATTGAATGAATGAATGAACGAATAAGTGTGATTTTTTTTCTATGTGTCGGGCACCTATTTGCTTCCAAATCAGTCTTCAGGTTGTCCAGGGCTGTCGGGCCTATATTTACTCAAATTTTGGGTTACATTTGTCCTCAGGCCTCGGGGCTGGCGGGGAGGACCCATGGGATCTGACAATACTAATGCTTCTCTGCTAACCAACCCTGCCAATAGCAGCTCAGGCGGAAACCCTGGGAGGGATCACTTGGAGCGAAAGGACCGCAGTTGGAGCCTGCTGACATCAAAACCTTCCTATATTCTTCCAGGCTCTAAATATATCTCTTCCTTCCCTGAGCTCTAATTGCTTGTGGTTTCCAGGGGATGTGTGAGCGTGAACGTGAGATGATGCCCAGAGGCTACTTGTTTGGGGGCGGGTTAACATGGATGCTGGGGGGGATGTGAGGCTGTATGCAGTTGTTGAGAAAAGTGAAGGTTACTACTTGGAGATTTTCTTCGGGAGTAAATAGTAGCGGAGGAGCCCCAGGGTGAGGTGAAAAGAGCCCAGGCCTGGGGGTCGGAGGAAAGAGCCCAGGCCTGGGGGTCGGAGGACACGGGTTTCAACCCTGGATCAACCACTTGCCAGTTGTGTGACCTTAATTATCATCATCATCATCATCAATCGTATTTATTGAGCACTTACTATGTGCAGAGCACTGTACTAAGCGCTTGGGAAGTACAAATTGGCAACATATAGAGACAGTCCCTACCCAACAGTGGGCTCACAGTCTAAAAGGGGGAGACAGAGAACAAAACCAAACATACTAACAAAATAAAATAAATAGGATAGATAAGTACAAGTAAAATAAATAAATAAATAAATGGAGTAATAAATATGTACGCTCACTATGTGCAAAGCACTGTTCTAAGCGCTGGGGAGGTTTCAAGGTGATCAGGTTGTCCCACGGGGGGCTCACAGTCTTAATCCCCATTTTACAGATAAGGTGACTGAAGCCCAGAGAAGTTAAGTTACTTGCCCAAAGTCACCCAGCTGACAATTGGCAGAGCCAGGATTTGAACCCATGGCCTCTGACTTCAAAGCCTCTTTCCACTGAGCCACATTGCTTCTCACTTGTGCACTAAGCACTCAGTATGGTGCTCTGCACACAGTTAACGTTCAATAAATATGACCGATTGACTTTGGGCAAGTAGTTTCACTTCTCTGGGCCTCAGTTTCCATCCTTTGTCAAACGGGGATTCGATAGCCCTTCTCCCTCCTACTTAGACTGGGAGCCCCACGTGGGACAGGGATTGTGTCTGGCCTGATGTCTTATATCTACCCCAGTGCTTAGTACAGTGCTTGGCACCTAGTAAGGGCTTAACGAATACCACAATTGTTATCATTATTTTGTTAATATGTTTTGTTTTGTTCCCTGTCTCCCCCTTCTAGACTGTGAGCCCACTGTTGGGTAGGGACCGTCTCTATATGTTGCCAACCTGTACTTCCCAAGCGCTTAGTACAGTGCTCTGCACACAGTAAGCACTCAATAAATGTGATTGAATGAATGAATGAATGAATGAATCATTAGTCATGGCATTTATTAAGCACTTACTGTGGGCTGAGCACCGTAATGGGAAAGAATACCTGGGCCATATTCCGACACAGTTCCTGGCCCGCCAATATAAGGTGGGGAGAGGGGGCCGAATGACAGATCCATAGGGAGCCATGAGGAAGGAGCGTAGCCTAAAGGAAATAGCCCTGGCCTGCGAGTCAGAGGACCTGAAATCTCATCCTGGCTCCTCCACTTGTGCGTTGTGTGACCTTGGGTAAGTCACTTCACTTCTCTGGGCCTCAGTTACCTCGTCTGTAAAATGGAGATGCAGACTGTGAACCCCATGTGGGACATGGACCGTGTCCAACTTGCTAGCTTGGATCTACCCCAGCACTTAGTACACTGCCTGGCACACGGTAAGCACTTAACAAATACCAAACAACACTCAAACAACATAAAAGATAAGGATAGATGCCCCAGATAGAAACAAAAATCAGGCATCCTAAAGGTTGAATTTTCGAGAAGCCCGTCGGCTTTACCAAAAACAGGGAACCCTGCACCCCAGCTCCCCGGGCAACAAATGGTTGCGAATAGCCTACACCTGGCTAGTTGGGCCATGAAGAGCTGCCAAACCTCAGCTGGGCTGAAAAAAGCAACCATGGATTCCTGAAACCTTTCCCTGGGCTGCCTGGAAAATAGCAGGAATAAGGAGCCGTGGGGGAGAGTAGCCAGAGACCTGGAGGCTCCTCCCCATTGGTCAGGACGGTTCTCCCTAGCGGCTCTCTCTTCAGTGTCGTCTTGTAATGTGACCCTGGTCCTTTGGTCTTGGCACTTAAGAAAGAGGCATAGAATCCCAGGGGACTAAACTCTCAAACGGGACTTGGCCTGTGGAGCCCTCGGACAGGGAAAACCCAAGATGAAGATGTTTAAATGCAGTTGCTTCCGTGCAGTGAGAGAATGGGTCCCTAGGCAGGAAGGAGATCCGGCCAAAAGCTGAGCCACGGTCAGAGGGGTCACCGAGACGAGAACTAGAGTCCGGTTTGGCTTTCAGACTGATCTATTCATAGGATTTCCTGAGATTGAGATCTCCCGCAGATGAGTCTTCTACCCTGTTTATGTCGGGCCAACGACCTGGTCCAGGCACTTGGCAAATCCCAGCTGGATTACTGGATCAGCCAACTCGCTGACCTTCCTGCCTCCAGCCTTTCCCTTCTCCAGTGTATACTTCACTGTGCTTCTCGGGTCATTTTTCTACAAAATTGTTCTGCACACCTCTCCCCACTCCTCCCAGACTTCCACTGATTACCCATTCCTCTGGGCATCAAGCAGAAACTCTGGACCATGGACTTTAGGGCACTCCACCAGCTCTCTCCCTCTTACTTATCAGCTCTCTTATCCCACTACACCCCAGCTCACCCTCTTCGTTCCTCCCAAAATCACGTTTTCACTGTGCCTCATTCTCCACTCTCCCACACCTAATCTCTTGCTCACACCTTTCTTCCTGCCTGGAATTCCTGGAATTCTGGCTTGGATGAAGGAGTGTGGCCTACTGGAAAGACCACAGACCTGGAATCTAATTCGGGCTCCGTGTGACTTTGGGCAAGTCACTTCACTTCTCAGGGCCTCATCTGTCAAATGGAGATTCAGTACTCATTCTCCCTCTTATTTAGACTGTGAGCCTCATGTAGGACAGACACTGTGTCTGACCTGATGGTTTGTATCCACCCCAGCACTTAGTACAGTGCTTAGCTCATAGTAAGTATTTAAGTACCATTAACAAAATAAATTCTCACCTCTTTCACACCCACCAGACCACAACTCTCCCTATCTTCTTAGCCCCCCTGCAATCCCACCTCTTCTGGTAGTCCTGACCCAATGAATGTTCATCTCAAGAATGAGAGAGCAATCAATGGGCATGGTTTAGTGGCTAGAGCCCGGGCCTGAGAGTCAGAAGGTCATGGGTTCTAATCTCATCTCCACCACATAGCTGTGTGACCTTGGGCAAGTCACTTCACTTCTCTGGGCCTCAGTGACCTCATCTGGAAAATGGGGATTAAGAGTGTGAGCTCTATGTAGGACAGGGATTGTGTCCAACCTGACTGACTAACTTGTATCCACCCCAGTGCTTATAAGAGTGCTTGGCACATAGTAAGTGCTTAATAAGTACCATAATAATAATAATAAATCAGTGGTATTTACTGAACACCTACTGGGTGCAGAGCACTGCCCTAACCACTTGGGAAGAAAAAGAGACTAGAAGAAAGATGGATCGGTGAAGAAATAAATACTTAAGGCAGTGTTCTGCACCTAATAGACACTCAATAAATATTATTGATCGATTGCTCTCTCAACCAATCAATCAATCATATTCACTGAGCACTTACTATGTGGAGAGCACAGTACTAAACACAAAACAATACAATACAGTACAGTACAATACAACAGAGTCAATAAACGCATTCCCCTCCCACAAGGAGTTTGCGGTCTAGGGCAGGAGACAGACATTAAAATAAATTACAGATCTGGACATAAGTGCTGTGGGGCTGAGGGTGGGGTGAATAAAGGGGACAAATCCAAGCACAAGGGCAAGGCAGAAGGGAGAGGAAATAGAGAAATGAGGACTTAGTCGAAGAAGGCCTCTCGGAGGACATGTGCTTTGAATAAGGCTTTGAAGGTGGGGAGAGTGGTGGTCTGTCAGATATGAAGGGGGTGGGAGTTTCAGATCAGAGGCAGGATGTGAGCGAGAGGTCAGCGGCAAGATAGACGAGATCAAGGTACAGTGAGTGGAGGAATGAGTGGTTGGCATTGGAGGAATGAAGTGTGCGGGCTGGATTGCAGCAGGAAAGCAGCGAGGTGAGGTAGGAGGGGGCAAGGTGATTGAGTGCTTTAAAGTCAGTCAGTCAGTCAATCGTATTTATTGAGTGCTTACTGTGTTCAGAGAACTGTACTAAGTGCTTGGGAGACTACAATATAAAAGTAAACAGACACATTCCCTGCCCACAGTGAGTTTACAATCTAGAGGGACTGTAAAAGCGGATGGTAAGGAATTTCTGTTTGATGCAGAGGTGGATGGGCAACCACTGGAGGTTCTTGAGGAGTGGGGAAACATGGATTGAACCTTTTTGAAAAAAAAAAAAAAAGATCCAGGCAGCAGAGTGAAGTATGGACTTCATCATCTTGACAGCCTTCTGGCTCAAAATTCAATACGAAGGCACTCGTATTGGATCAGGGCAATTAGGCTGCCACTAGATTGTCAGCTTCTTGTGGACAGGGATCCTGGAGAACCTCCAGTGCTTGTCCGTTCACCTCTGCATCAAACAGAAACTCCTTACCATTGGCTTGAAAGCACTCAATCAGATCGCCCCATCTATTTTATCTCGCTGATCTCCATTTATTTTTATTAATGTCTGTCTCCCCCTCAAGACCATAAGGTCCTGGTAGGCAGAGAATGTGTCTACCAACACTGCTATAATGTACTCTCCCAAGCACTTAGTACAGTGCTCTGCACACAATAAGTGCTCAATAAATACCATTGATTTGTTGATTGATCGACTGAGGAAATTGAGTCTACCAACTCTAATATACTCTCCCAAACGTTTAGCACTGTGTCCTGCAAACAGTAGACTGTAAGCTCCTTGAAGGCAAGGGATTTTGTCTACCAACTTCAGCGTACTCTCCCAAGTGCTTAGTATAGTGCTCTGAACACAGTAAGCACTCAGTAAATACTGCTGATTGATTGCAGAGGCTGGTAGGGTTGATAATGGATAATTGGCAATTCCTTGCAATTCCATGATTTGGGAGGGATCTGGGGTCCAGAAGGAGCTCATTTCCAAGAGCCTCTGCCAAACAATTTTTTCCCATGCTCTCAATTCTTTTCTTTCTTATTAGGCTCCTGAGATGAAGTGGAGAGATAAAATAGCAGTGACTGCATTTGTTCTCCAATGTCCCAAACCTGAGGATGTCCCTTTGATCACCCTTCCTCTTCATGATACCCCCAGTGGACGCACCATGGCCCAGTGGATAAAGCCCGGTCCTGGGAGCCAGAGAACCTGGGTTCTAATCCAGGCTCTACCACATGCCTGATGTGTGACCTTGAGCAAGTCACTTCACTTCTCTGCAACTTCAAAATGGGGATTTAATGCCTGTTCTCCTCCTACTTAGACTGGGAGCCCCGTTTGGGGGCAGGGACTGTAATAAGCGCTGGGATGGACACAAGCACCCCACTTGGGGTCCTACAGGGGGGCTCACAGTCTCAATCCCTGTTTTACAGATGAGGTAACTGAGGTGCAGAGAAGTGAAGTGACTTGTCCAAGATCACACAACAGACAAGTGGCGGAGCTGGGATTAGAACCCATAACCTTCGGACTCGCAGGCCCATCCTCTGTCCATTATACCATGCTGCTTCTCTGAGCACGGAAGCTATGCTCACCTGAACCCAGTTCTATCCCGTAAAAAACATACCCCCCCCCCCCCCGCCCCAACACACACACACACATGAATGAACAACCGCACAAAGATACCCAGCAGGATATGATGATGATTACTTACCTGGCAGGGGAGACACCATGATCACGTAGGTGGTTTTCCCAGGGTGAGGCTCAGCCATTGCACTCCGGCTGTGCTGACCCCTGAGATTTCCCCAAATGCAGGAAACTCGACTGCATAATTTGTGGTAGTGGGGGACTGCGTTCGCGCTCTCCCCTGATATTTGTGGCAAAAAATAGGTTCTGTAAGGGGCTAACCATCATTCTTGCTGGTAGGTATTAACAAATGGGTTGGTAGTGTGGTTGAAAGGTAACAATTTGGGTTTGGGAGTCAAAGGTGTTGGGTTCTAATCTCGCCTCTGCCACTTATTAGCCATGTGACTTTGGGCTAGTCACTACACTTTTTTGTACCTCAGTGACTTCATCTGAGAAGCTCATCTCCTCCAGGAGGACTTCCCAGACCGAGTCCCCTCGTTCCTCTCCCCCTTCTCCACCTCCCCATCCCCCCGCCTTACCTCCTTCCCCTCCCCACAGCACCTATATATATGTATATATGTTTGTACGTATTTATTACTGTATGTATTTATTTATTTTACTTGTACATATTTATTCTATTTATTTTATTTTGTTAATATGTTTTGTTTTGTTTTGTTGTCTATCTCCCCCTTCTAGACTGTGAGCCCGCTGTTGGGTAGGGACCGTCTCTATATGTTGCCAACTTGGACTTCCCAAGCGCTTAGTCCAATGCTCTGCGCAGAGTAAGTGCTCAATAAATACGATTGAATGAATGAATGAATGAAAGGAAATACTGTGACTTCTACTCAATCATTCAGTGGCATTTTTTTGAGCACTTATTGTGTGCAGAGCACTGAACTAAGCTCCTAGGAGAGAGCAAGGCAACAGAGTTGGTAAAAACAGTTCCTGCCCACCAGGAGCTACTCCCAGCTGCTGCTGGGAGAGCTAAAACTGGAAAAACAAAAGCAAGGAGGGCAGAGAAAATGTCATAAGGATATGGTAAAACACAAGCTAGCTGAAAACTGGGCGTTGGTTGCCAGGGATAGGCCGGCATGATGTGCCGCAATCGAAAAAGGAGCGGCTCACTTCAAGCACAAGCTTCGTGAGGAACGAGAGACAAGGAGGCAAGGGAGGAAACAGTACTAAGCACTGCAAACATCCAGCACGATGCCACCACAAAGGACGGCCTTTCTGTGTGCCCAGTGGGGCCCACTGTTGGGTAGGGACTGTCTCTATATGTTGCCAACTTGTACTTCCCAAGCGCTTAGTACAGTGCTCTGCACACAGTAAGCGCTCAATAAATATGATTGATTGATTGATTGGGCCCATTTTGCTCTCATTGGCCTTTACAGACACACACACACAGTCAAAGGTCAACTTCACTGTCAGGGGTGTCTCCTTCCACAACAAAGGTCAACTCTGTGTGTGTGTGTATTTTACAGAACAATCTGCCACTCCCACTGTAGCCATGATCTCAAGCCACGCTTGAGAGAAGCAGCGTGGCTTAGTTGAAAGAGCCCAGGCTTGAGAGTCAGAGGTCATAATAATAATAATAATGATGGCATTTATTAAGTGCTTACTATGTGCAAAGCACTGTTCTAAGCGCTGGGGAGGTTACAAGGTGATCAGGTTGTCCCACGTGGGGCTCACAGTCTTAATCCCCATTTTACAGATGAGGAAACTGAGGCCCAGAGAAGTGAAGTGACTTGCGTCCAACCTGACTAACTTGTATCCATCCCAGTGCTTATAATAGTGCTTGGCACATAGTAAGTGCTTAATAAGTACCATAATAATAATAATAAATCAGTGGTATTTATTGAACATCTACTGGGTGCAGAGCACTGCCCTAACCACTTGGGAAGAAAACACATGGCACGTGGCGGAGCCGGGATTTGAACCCATGACCTCTGACTCCAAAGCCTGTGCTCTTTCCACTGAGCCATGCTGCTTCTCTAGAACCCAGGTCATGGGTTCTAATCCCAGCTCTGCCGCTTGTCAGCTGTGTGACCTTGGGCAAGTCACTTCACTTCTCTGTGCTTTGGTTACCTCATCTGTAAAATGGGGATTAAAACTGTGAGCCCCACATGGGACAACCTGATTACCTTGTATCTACCCCAGTGCTCAGAACAGTGCATGGCACATAGTAAGCGCTTAACTAATACCAACATTATTATTATGATGATGATGATCATGGCTCAGCTATATGCTTCAGGTTCTTGGGGGTTTTAGAGGAGCAGCATGGCCTACTGGCCCAGGAGTCAGAAGGACCTGAGTTCTAATCCTGACTCTACCTCTTGTCTGCTGTGTGAGCTTGGGCAAGGCACTTCTCTTCTCGGGGCCTCAATTCCCTCATCTGTAAAATGGGGATTAAAACTCAGAGCCCTATGTGGGATGGCGACTGTGTCCAACGTGATTAACTTCTATCTACCTCAGCACTCAGTACAGTGCCTGGCACATAGTAAGCACTTACCGACTACTAGAAAAACAAAACAAAACCTGAGACTAGCATGATCTTCATTCATTCATTCATTCAATCACATTTATTGAGCGCTTACTGTGTGCAGAGCACTGTACTAAGCGTTCGGGAAGTCGGCAACATATAGAGACGGTCCCTACCCAACAACAGGCTCACAGTCTAGAAGGGGGAGACAGACAACAAAACAAAACATGTAGACATGTGTCAAAATCGTCAGAACAAATAGAATTAAAGTTATATGCACATCATTAACAAAATAAATAGAATAGTAAATATGTACAAGTAAAATAGAGTAATAAATCTGTACATATATATATACAAGTGCTGTGGGGAGGGGAAGGAGGTAGGGCAGGGGGAATGGGGAGGAAGAGAGGGAAAAGAGGGCTCAGTCTGGGAAGGCCTCTTGGAGGAGGTGAGCTCTCAGTAGGGCTTTGAAGGGAGGAAGAGATCTTCTCCTGGCACCTGGACAGCATCACCTCCTTTGACACTTTTGTCTTTCTCCACCTGTATTTATTTCACCTGTATTGTAGCTACCATTTTGAGGATCCCTTCTGCCAACATCAGGTGCGAAGTCTTCTCTGCCTATGCGTTCTACCTTACAGAGGTGATGATTATGCACTTTGGAGGTGCTGCCATGTCACCCATTGTCTGGGGATGATGGGTTCGGTGATCAGTGAGGTGAGAGAGAGAGAGAGAGAGAGAGAGGATGGGGATGGAAAGCCTGAGTTTTATATAAAATTTATTCCGAGAGGCAAATTGAGTTTATTTAATTGTTTAGGCGCAATGGATTGAACTTCCCTTTCAGGAGGAATATAATCAATTAGCAATATCAGAGCTTCCCTACACGGGAGGAACACAATCGTACATTAATCGCGCGTGGGTGAGGCGGCTAGCTCTCACCCATGTGCACTTCCCACTCGGGAAGAATCCACTTACCTTCCCACATGGGAAGAATTCATTCCACTACCCGCGCACGTGGTGGGCGGCTAGCTCTCACTATGTGCTCTCCCTACATGGGAGGAATCGACTCATGATTCCCATCAGCAGTGGGGTACCTGGGTCCCACCCACGAGACACTCACCCGTCCCGCGGCCCTTGCCTCAGTGTGTTGGTTCTGGTTGCAGAGCGGGCATCTGGCCTTCTGGGCAGAGAGAGACACGTGGGCTACTGCTGCATGTCCTGGTGTTCTGACCCTGAAGGTCAGAGGCGACAGGTATCTATTGCCTGTGCCCCTAGGCCATTCCAGCTTCCGGCCTCAGTCTATCCAATCTCTGCCCTCCCCCCTCCTCCATACCTAATTTGATTGACACGGGGGCGAGGGACACCTTCTGTATTCCCGGCTTGGGCTGTCAATCTAGCAGATTTGGTCGTGAGGGCAGTATCCCACCCTCACTTCCGAGTCCCGCCTGCTGGCTCAGGTGGTCACGAGATAGCTTTTGACCTTGAGATGGCCGGTACCCAAGGGTCACCTCGGGACCCGCCATAATCACCATTAGGCCTGAGTCGGGAGGCGATCCAGAATAGAACTACTCTGTGGCCACCTTCTATACAACGGTGACTAGCCTACTATTCCTTGCACAGCTAGAAGTTTGGGTCGCCTCTACAGAGGCCACTTTGCTAGGCTCCTCGGCCTTGAAGTCATATAGAGAAATTGGCTCTGAGGACCTTAGAGTTTAGCTGTTTAGAGTGTGCCGAGAGTTTAGCACATAGAAAGGGTGGAATAATCAATCAATCATCTTTATTGAGTGCTTACCGTGTGCAGAGCAGCATACTAAGAGCTTGGGAGAGTACAACGTAACAGAGTTAGTAGACACATTCCCTGCCCACAACAAACTTACAGTCTAGATGGGGAGACAGACATTAATATAAATAGACTATGGGACTGTGGGAGCGGTAAATCAATCAGTGGTATTTTTTGAGTGCTTACTGTGTGCACAGCACTGTACTAAGTGCTTGGGAGAGTACAATATAACATATAGAAGACACATTCCCTGCATACGAAAGGGTGCAAATTCACCTGCAATGGCGAAGCAGAAGGAAGTGGAGGAAGAGGAAATGAGGGCTTAGTTGGGGAAGGTCTCTTGGAAAAGATACGCTTTTAATAAGGCTTTGAAGGTGGGAAGAGTGATCATAATCATTATCAAGCCAGCTAGGCCTGAGATATTGAACTCAAAGCCCTCAGGTTGAGTAAGGCTAACCAAAGGCTTCCACATGCCCTGTGGATATTTCCTAGAAATAATAATAACAATAATAATGTTAAACATTTACTATATGCCAAGCACTGTTCTTCTGCCCTGGCCTGGATTATAAGGATTGGGAAAACTGAATAAGTGGCCGGCAGTAGTACCAGAAGAGAATTAGTGAGAGACTGTGTTGGCGTGTTCAAGCCTGTTTGCCTGGGGCTGAGTGAGTCTGCCGGTCTGGAGGCAGCAGCAAGTATCTGCCTGTCTGAGTCTGTCATGTTGTGTCTATCTGTCTGGAGGTATCAGCATGTACCTGCCTCCCTAGGGGTGTCAGTGTGTGTCTGGATGAAAGTGATACTGATTCACTTCTCTGTGCCTCAGTTACCTCATCTGTAAAATGGGGATTTAAAATGTGAGCCCCACGTGGGACAACCTGATTACCTTGTATCTACCCCAGTGCTTAGTACAGCTCCTGACACAGAGTAAGCGCTTAACAAATGCCATTAAAAAAAAAGCCATCACACAGGGCTGGCCAGAAGTCTTGGAGAGGAGAGTTGGGGAGAAGATTTGGGACAAAGGCTGAAGCTGAAGGCTTGGGGGAGATGAGAAGCAAGACTAAGGTGTCCGGGGTGGAGTTGGAGAAGTAACATTCTAGACTACAGGGTCGTTGTGGGCAGGGAATGTGTCTGTTTATTGTTCTATTGTATGCTTCCAAGCACTTAGTACGGTGCTCTGCACACAGTAAGTGCTCAATAAATAGGATTGAATAAGATGGAATGAATGAATGAATAAATGAATGGAGGTGGGGCCTGGGACCTGCAGGGCATTGGAATTGAAAAAGCTGAGAAAGGAGATGGAAGACGAAATGGGAAGATGGTGGGCAGGTGTGTATCTTTCTGTTTACCCTGGAAATTCAGGGGATATGACTTGAACTCAAAACAATCAAGCAATCAACCAATGGGATTTACAGAATGCTTACTCGGTGCGGAGCACTGGACTAAGCACTTGGGAGAGTACAATATAGTCAGTAGAACCAATCCCCTGCCCTCAAGGAGCTGGCAATCTAGCGGGGGAGTCAGGAGTGCTAATGGGGAGACCCTTCACCTCTCGGGTTTGGGCCCCATTCCGTCTCACAACCTTTGTAGCTGGGAAGTTCTTCCAAAGCCAACCCTAACCCTTCAATAGCCATTTCCTTTTCTCTCTTCTTCAGAGGGAACAGAACTGCTGCTCGTCCTCATCCCCCAAATATCCTTCCATAAATTTAAAAGGATTTCACACAGCTTTCTCTTTTCTAGGCCACACCCACCCCATTCCTTCAGGCATACTTCCCAACCCTGTGATCAATTTTGGGGTCTCTTCTGAACAGAGAGGACTTGCTCCAACCTAGCTCTCTGAAAGGACAGAAGTCACAAGTCCAGCCTTCCCCCTGTGTGGGGTTAGAGCTGTTTCACTTCTCATGTGGCTGAGCTGAAACACATTTGCTGGAGGAAGGAGACCACAAGGAACTGAGGTTTGGAACTCAAGCCTTTTGCTTCCCAAGCATCTTTGTCTAAGACTGAAAGATTTGACAGACAGGGCCTCATTCATGTCAGTGTCATCCTGGAGGAGGTGGGACAGGAGCAGAGTTTGCCACTTAGACTGTAAGCCCGATGAGGGATAGGGACTGTGTCCTGCCTGATGATCTTGTATCTACCCCAGCGCTTAGAACAGGGCTCAGCATGTAGCAAGAGCTTAACACCACAATTCTTCTTCTTAATGCTCTCCTGTTTGAATAGACCACACCAGGTAAATCTGTGGCAGAGCTGGGTTCTGTTCAGCTCTGCTTCGAGACTGTACTCCTGGCCCTTGAAGAATCAAATGGCCGGAGAGACAAGGAGCTAGGCAGAAGATGGAGAATGAAAGAGGGAACTTGGCTGAGTGGGAGGAAATTAATACGAGAAAAGTTTAGGTGGAATGCAAGGGAAGACCTTCTGATCAAGAAAAAGACAAATTATGGAAACCTAACTTCAGGGGAAATGGAGTATTTCAGGTTCTAGAGGTGGGAGGAGCCCCAGAGGACAGAATGATATCTCACCAATCCACTTATGTAATATTTTATTCTTTCTCTCTCTCCTCTCTCTCTCTCTCTCTCTCTCACACACACACACACACACAGAGAGACAATTTCAGACCTTTCCTCAGTG
The DNA here is from genome assembly GCF_015852505.1 of Tachyglossus aculeatus. Classification (NCBI taxonomy): domain Eukaryota; kingdom Metazoa; phylum Chordata; class Mammalia; order Monotremata; family Tachyglossidae; genus Tachyglossus; species Tachyglossus aculeatus. Next base: position 117,264,151 of record NC_052101.1, on the reverse strand, counting down.
CCTCTCCATTTATTCTCTTTTAATTATTTTATTATTATCAAGTGCTGTTGAGTCATTTCCAATCCACAGTGACTCTATGGATATACTTTCTCCAGAACACCGTGTCTTGTGCCATAATCCATAACCTTTCTAACGGTTCTTCCGTTATCGTTGTCATGGTCTCTACCCATCTAGCTGCTGTTCTGCCTCTTCCACATTTTCCCTGGACATTTTCTGTCTTCTCCAGAGAATAAGTCCTCCTGATTATGTGTCCATTCTTTCATATTCACTATAATACCATGCTATAGACCCCAAAAGCACTCGAAGATTTGTCTCCTTGCCTAAACTCTGTCATTTGTCCAGGCCCCACACTGATCCTAAGGACATTTTAAGAGGATAAAAGGAAGGGATGGAGGATTGGTGCAAATTGTTGCTCCCTCTTCCCCTATACTGTCCCTAATGTCTTGTGTCTGTCAAATTGCTGGAGATGTATGGGCTACCAGGTAAATTATCCCCTCTCTTGCCCAACTTGAGATCACCTCTGACCCTTTGAAGTAAGAAGAAAAATGGTATTTGTTAAACCCTTTCTATGTGCCAAGTACAATACTAAGCCCTGGGAAAGATACAATACAACCAGATTGGGCACGTCCCTGTCCCCTATGGGGCCAGCAGTCTGAAGGGGAGGGGGGAAAACAGGTAATTCATCCGCATTTTACAGATCAGGAAATTGAAGCACAGAGAAGTTCAGTGATTTGTTCGATAACGTACAGCAGGTAAGTGGCAGATCCCATATTCTGGGACACCAAATACATACGGGAAGCAGTGTGGTCTAGTGGAAAGAGCACAGGTCTGAGAGTCAGAGGACCTGGGTTCTAATTCCGACTCCTCTCTGTGCCTCAGTTTCCTCAACTGTAGAATGAGGATTCGATACCTGTTCTTCCTCATACTTGGGCTGTAAGCCCCACGTGAGACAGGGATTGGGTCCGACCTGATAAATTTACATCTACCCCAGCACTTCAAAGAGTGCTTGACATATAATAAAAACTTACCAAATACCATTTTAAACAAACCAGAGTTCAAATAGGCTGGTAGCAGGTTGATGGGAGCAGCATAGAAAGCCCTCTTTTCCCTGGCTTGCTCTCCCTTCTGCATCATCTATGTAATTTGATCTGTGACCTTTGGACAGTTGATATCCGCCCCGCACCCAACCCCACGGAACTTATTTACCTTTCTTTAAATTATACATTACAAACGACTTATTTATTCATATTAATGTCTGCCTCCCCCTCTAGACTTTAAGTTCACTATGGGCAGGAAACATGTAGGCTTATTCTGTATTGTACTCTGACAAGTGCTTAGTATAGTACCCTGCACATAGTAAGAGCTTGATAAATACCATTGATTGGTTGACAGAAACCCTACGTTTCCCGGGGTAAGGGGAAAGGAGTCTTGCAGGGGTGTCTGCCAGAGGTTGAAAGAAGTCAGACAGGAGGGGTCTGGAAGGGGCAGAGGTGAAGCAGGGTGGCCTAGGGGAGAGGACAGAGCACAGGCCTGGGTGTCGGAAGCCCTGGGTATAATCCCAGCTCCACCGCTTGTCTGCTGTGTGACCTTGAGCAAGTCACTTCACTTCTCTGGGCCTCGATTACCTCGCCTGTAAAACGTTGATTACGATTGTGAGTCCTTTGTGGGACAAGGACTGTGTCGATCCTGATTATCTTGTATCTACCCTAATGCTTAGTACAGTGCCTGGCACTTAGTAAGCACTTCACGAATACCATTAGAAAAAAGTATGGGAAAGGCTGTGAGGGAGGAGGGAAGGCTGTGAAAGAGGACAGTTAGTGAAGGGGCGAAGGGTCCAGGGAGCGAGGAGGGTCTGTAAAGTGGAAGGGGGGGGGGGGGGTCTGTGAACGTCATCTTGTTCTGATGTGTATATATATATAAAATTCTATTTATTTATATTGATACTATTGATGTCTGTTTACTTGTTTTGATGTCTGTCTTCCACTTTCTAGACTGTGAGCCCGTTGTGGGCAGGGATTGTCTCTCTTTGTTGCCGGATTGTACTTTCCAAGTGCTCAGTACAGTGTTCTGCACACAGCAACTGCTCGATTAACACGATTCATGAATGAATGAATGGGGGCAGTCCATCAGGAGGAAGACGTATCTCGGAATAGGGTGGAGAGTGAAGGATTGCACGGCCTGCTCCCAAGAGACAGGTACGCGAGGCCCCATTCTCTCTTTTGTTTTGTTGTCTGTCTCCCCCTTCTAGACTGTGAGCCCTCTGTTGGGTAGGGACCGTCTCTCTATGTTTCATTCATTCATTCAATCGCATTTATTGAGCGCTTACTGTGCGCAGAGCACTGTACTAAGCGGTTGGGAAGTACAAGTTGGCAACATATAGAGACGGTCCCTACCCAACAGTGGGCTCACAGTTTAGAAGGGAGAGACAGCCAACAAAACAAAATATATTAACAAACTAAAATAAATAGAATAAATATGTACAAATAAAATAGAGTAATAAATACGTACAATAATAATAATAATATTTATTAAGTGCTTACTATGTGCAAAGCACTGTTCTAAGCACTGGGGAGGTTACAAGGTGATCAGGTTGTCCCACAGGGGGCTCACAGTCTTAATCCCCATTTTACAGATAAGGTAACTGAGGCCCAGAGAAGTGAAGTGACTTGCCCAAAGTCACACAGCTGGCAATTGGCAGAGCCGGGATTTGAACCCATGACTTCTGATGCCAAAGCCCAGGCTCTTTCAATCAATCAATCAATCAATCAATTGTATTTATTGAGTGCTTACTGTGTGCAGAGCACTGTACTAAGCACTTGGGAAGTCCAAGTTGGCAACATATAGAGACAGTCCCTACCCAACAATGGGCTCACAGTCTAAAAGGGGGAGACAGAACAAAACCAAACATACTAACAAAATAAAATAGAATAGATATGTACAAGTAAAACAACAAATAAATAGAGTAATAAATATGTACAAACATATATACATATATACAGGTGCTGTGGGGAAGGGGAGGTAAGATATGCTGCTTCTCTATATATGTACCTCCTTCCCTTCCCCACAGCACCTGTATATATGTTTGTACATATTTATTACTCTATTTATTTATTTTACTTGTACCTATCTATTCTATTTATTTTATTTTGTTAGTATGTTTGGTTTTGTTCTCTGTCTCCCCCTTCTAGACTGTGAGCCCACTGTTGGGTAGGGACTGTCTCTCTATGTTGCCAGCTTGTACTTCCCAAGCGCTTAGTCCAGTGCTCTGCACACAGTAAGCGCTCAATAAATATGATTGATTGATTGATTGATATATACAGGTGCTGTGGGGAGGGGAAGGAGGTAAGACCGGGGTGGGGGGAGAACTGGCAACGTGTTACCAACTTGGACTTCCCAAGCGCTTAGTCCAGTGCTCTGCACACGGTAAGCGCTCAATCTCTATATGTTGCCAATTTGTACTTCCCAAGCGCTTAGTACAGTGCTCTGCACACAGTAAGCGCTCAATAAATACGATTGATGATGATGAATAAATACGATCGATTGATTGATTGACTGATTGAATGAATGAGTGAGTGAGTGAGTGAATGAATGAATGAGTGAATGAGTGAATGAGTGAGTGAATGAATGAATGAATGAGTGAGTGAATGAATGAATGAATAAATGAGTGAGTGAGTGAGTGAATGAATGAATGAATGAATCATCATCATCATCAATCGTATTTATTGAGCACTTACTATGTGCAGAGCAGTGTACTAAGAATGAATGAGTGAGTGAATGAATGAATGAATGAATGAGTGAATGAATGAGTGAGTGAACGAATGAATGAGTGAGTGAATGAGTGAGTGAATGGATGAATGAGTGAATGAGTGAGTGAATGAATGAATGAATGAATGAGTGAGTGAGTGAGTGAATGAATGAATGAATGAATGAAAAAGCTAAATAGGCAGGAGAAGGAAAGGAGGAGGAGCGGGGTGATGTGCGGAACGAACCGGCCGCCCTACGGGGCGCGGCCCCGCCCCCCCCGCCCATCCCGCCTCCATGACTCGAGGCGGTGCTGCGGTCACGTGAGGCGAAACCATTTCCGGGACGGAGGCGGCCCCGCAGCGGGTGAGGGGCGCGCGCTGGGGCAGGGGCGCGCGCGGGGGGCCCCGGGAGCGGGCCGAGGGGGCGCGCGCGGGCTCCGCAGGGGCGCTCGGGACGCCAAACCAAGGCGGGCGGGGCCGGGCGGGTCACGTGACGGGGCGGGGCCTCGGGGCGGTGACGTCACGGAGGGGCGTGGGGCCAAGAGGGCGCCCCGGGAGGACGCGGGGGTCTCATTCCTTCATATGGAGTGAGCGGTTCCTGTGGGCAGAGCACTGGACTAAGCGCTCGGGAAGTACAGGTCGGCAGCGTCCAGGGTGGGGGCTCCCCTTCCCAACCGTGACCGCTCTTGTAGGTGCCGTCCCCTCGCTGCCCCATGGAGCCCTCGACGGACCCCACCCCAGCTTGTGGCTGCCATGGCTCCTGCCTCCTGTTGGCAATCGGGACCCTGGCAGCCGCCCTGCTCGGAGCTGCCCACAGGCTGGGCTTGATCTACCAGCTCAGACACAAGGTGTGGCCTCGGACTAACCTGGGGGAAGACGGCCCGGGGGGCGGGGGCCCAAACAGAGAGGTGGCGAGAGTGCCGAGTGTACTGGGATCCGGGGCCCCGGGGACAGTGGGTCCAATCTCTCTCCCTTGGATTTTGCAAAGAAGGCCCGGGGTCCCGATCATCCCACTGGGTGCACCTTTGACCCCCTCACCGGGCCCTGCTGTTGCTCCCCCAGTCACTCCACCCTTGGCTTGGGCCTCTTCTGCAGAGGCACCCTGATACCAGGAGGTAGGCCTGCATTTGCATTCAAGCGCTTAGTACAGTGCTCTGCACACAGTAGGCGCTCAATAAATACGATTGATTTGATATGTAGGTAATCAAGGAATGAGTCAGCCCCCAACTGCCCCTAGCACCAAAGAATTGTAGCTTTCTGGTTCTCTGAAGCCCCGTGAACTTTGGAGCCCACGTGGCCGCGGAATCATTCATTCCCTACTCTTCAAAACAACAAAATGCCAAGGTGTTGCGTGGGGCCGTACAAAGGGCTGTGCAAAGAATAGCTAATTTATTCCTCCTTGGAGAAGGAGGTCGGGGCCTCGGGGCCTCCGAGGGAGGCAGGTGGAGAAATGGGTCCCGAGCCCCAAAGTTCTGACTTTATACCTTGATGTGGAGACCCCCCCTGGGAATCCGCAAAAGCTGAATTGGAGAATGGTGGGGAGGTTTGAGATAATATGGAATGAAAATTAGCAGACCTAGTCCCCGCCCTCATGGAGGTCACAGTTGAAGAAATGGGGGAAGCCCACAAACAGAAAAAAAAGTCCACCTTTCAGAATGGACAAAGTCCATAGTAAATAGTGAGAGCAAATAAGAAACATTTACAACTTCTGCAGGGTCAACTGCCTGCTCAGAGACTCAAAGTCTTTCCATTTTGCCCACGTTTTAACTACATTAAAAGGCCAGTTCCTGGTCTCACTCCCGTGGGTGTAGGGGACATAGGGTCCTCCTTTCGTGGCTGATGGGGTGGGGGGGTACAGACCAGGACCTCAAGAGTCGAAGAGAGCCCAGATCATCCGGGAATAGCTTGAGCCAGCCCAAGGCAGTCGGGGAGAACCAAGCCCATGCCTCACCTCCTTGCCAGTGGGTCAGGAACTCAGAGACCGGAGCAAGGATTGTGATATGCTGAGCTCTAGAGTCTGGCCGAACTCAATCATTTGTTTAACGTCTGCAGAGGCATCGATGCCACTTGGCTATCTTTATGAGGCAGGACAGGGGCGAGGGTAGTAACAGGAAGCCCAGAGTGAGATGCCCAGCTGACCCTGCCCTGTATTCATTTTTTTTTTTAATGGTATTAAGCACTTACTATGTGCCAGGCACTGTTCTAAGCCCTAGGGTAGTTACAAGGTAATCATTCAATCGTATTTATTGAGCTTTTACTGTGTGCAGAGCACTGTATTAAGCGCTTGGAAAGTACAGTTCAGCAACAGAGACAATCCCTGCCCACAATGGGCTCACAGTCTAGGAGGGGGGAGACAGACATCACAACAAGTAAACAGGCATCAATAGCATCAATATAAATAAATCGAATAATAGCTATGTGCATATCATTAATAAAAATAGAATTATAAATATGTACATGTATACACACAAGTGCTGTGGGCTGAGGAGGAGGGTAGAGCAGAGGGAGCGAGTGGGGGCGGAGGGGAGGAGGAGCAAAGGAGAAGGGGGCTTAGTCTGGGAAGGCCTCCTGGAGGAGGTGAGCTTTCAGTAGGGCTTTGAAGGGGGAAGTATGCTAGTTTGGTGGATTTGAGGAGGGAGGTCATTCCACGCCAGAGGTAGGATGTGGGCCAGGGGTTGATGGCGGGACAGGCGAGAACGAGGCACATTGAGAAGGTTAGACCAGAGGAGCGGAGTGTGCGGGCTGGGCTGTAGAAGGCGAGAAGGGAGGTGAGGAAGGAAGGGGCAAAGTGATAGAGAGCTTTGAAGCCAATAATAAGGAGTTTTTATACCACTTATTCTGATGGTATTGACACCTGCCTACTTGTTTTGTTTTGTTGTCTATCTCCCCCTTCTAGACTGTGAGCCTGTTGTTGGGTAGGGACCGTCTCTATACGTTACCAATTTGTACTTCTCAAGCGCTTAGCACAGTGTTCTGTTCACAATACGTGCTCAATAAATACGATTGAATGGAATGAATGAATGGAGTTTTTGTTTCATATGGAGGCTGATAGGCAACCACTGGAGATTTTTGAGGAGGCGGGTGAGATGCCCAGAACGTTTCTGTAGAAAGGTAATCTGGGCAGCAGAGTGAAGTACAGACTGAAGTGGGGAGAGACAGGAGGTCAGGGGATCAGAAAGGAGGCTGATGCAGTAATCCAGTCGGAATGTGATGAGTAAGTGCTTAGTACAGTGCCCTGCACACAGTAAGCGCTCAGTAAATACGATTGATCGAATGAATGGTGAGTGATTGTCCTAACGTGGTAGCGGTTTGGATGGAGAGGAAAGGGAGGATCTTGGTGATAATCAGATCGGACACAGTCCACGTCCCACATGGGGCTCACGGTTTCCATCCCCACTTTACAGATAAGGTAACTGAGGCACTGAGAAGTTGTGACTTGCCGAAGGCCACACAGCAAACAAGCGGTGAGGCCAGAATTAGAACCCAGGCCTGTCTGCTTCTCACTCACTCATCCATCCACTCAAACTCACTCATCATCCTCTCCATATTGCAGATATCCCTCTAGTGTGTCTCAGCCCAACCCCTTCATTGCTCTCTTCCTCCACTCAGTCGTATTGATTGAACACCTACTGTGTGCAGAGCACGGTTCTTGTAGGGGCGGGGAGGAGAAGAGTATGTTAGAGTTAGTAGACGCAAATCCCTGCCCTCCAGGAGTTAAGAGTCTAGCAGGGGAGACTGGCACGAAATGATTTATAGATGAGGTGAAGAGAATGGAAAAAATAGATTGGAGAATAAATAAGGGTTTATATAGGAGAGTAGATAGTAGTAGTAATAGCATTTGTTGAGCAGCCACCCGTAATGAAGTGACACATTCCCTACCTTCTAATGGGGGAGACAGGCATAAAAATATTTACAAGTTAGACGATTTAAGACGTGATCCCTGCTGTCAAAGTTTACAGTGGAGCGGGAAGGACGGGCACAAAATGATTTACAGATCAATCAATCAATCAGTGGTATTTAGTGAGCACTTACTGTGCGCAGAGCACTGTACTAAGTGCTTGGGAGAATCCAGGCCAGTAGAGTTGGTAGACAGTATCGCTGCCCTCAAGGAACTGACAGTGTATGGAGAGAGGTTCTCTGGGTGGCTGAGAGGCGCAGAAGCACTAAGGTGAAAGTTGGGTGGCTGCGACTTGGGAAGAAGGAAAGTAATCTGGGAAGGCCTCTCGGAGGAGGTGGGGTTTCAGGAAGCTTTTGAAGATGGGGAGAGCTAGTATCTAGCAGATGTGAAGGGGCCGGGGGGAGCGGTTCCAAGCACTGAATCCCAAATGGGTCCAAATGAGTCCCTAGCCTCTTCAGCACATACTAAGATCGCCCCAGAGCCCTCAGTCAATCAATCATTTATGTTTATTGAGCACTTAACCATATGCAGAGCACTGAGCAGTATAACAGAGTAGGTAGACACGTTCCCTGCCCACAAGGAGCTCCCTTCAAGGCCCTGCTGAGAGCTCACCTCCTCCAGGAGGCCTTCCCAGACTGAGCCCCTTCCTTCCTCTCCCCCTCGTCCCCCTCTCCATCCCCCCATCTTGCCTCCTTCCCTTCCCCACAGCACCTGTATATATGTATATATGGTTGTACATATTTATTACTCTATCTATTTATTTATTTATTTATTTATTTATTTTACTTGTACATTTCTATCCTATTTATTTTATTTTGTTGGTATGTTTGGTTCTGTTCTCTGTCTCCCCCTTTTAGACTGTGAGCCCACTGTTGGGTAGGGACTGTCTCTATGTGTTGCCAATTTGTACTTCCCAAGCGCTTAGTACAGTGCTCTGCACATAGTAAGCGCTCAATAAATACGATTGATTGATTGATTGATTGATTACAGCCCAGAAGGGTAGACAGACGTTAATAAAAATAAATTAGGGATATGTACGTAAGTGCTGCGGAGCTGAGGGTTAGGGTGAACAAAGGGTACAAATCCAAGGGAAGGGGAGAAGAGGAAGTGAGGGCTGAGTCAGGGAAGGGTGACCCCTCCCGCTCCCTTCCCCTCCCCTGTCACAGGTGGATCAGTCTAGCCCGCGGCATGGTGGGGAGAGCGTGGCGGCGGTTCTGCGGGCCCACGGCGTGCGCTTCCTCTTTACCCTGGTTGGCGGGCACATCTCCCCTTTGCTGGTGGCTGCCGAGAAGCTGGGCATCCGCGTGGTAGACACCCGCCATGAGGCCACCGCTGTCTTCGCTGCCGACGCTGTAGCCCGGCTCTCAGGTAAGGGACCGGGGGCCGGGGTCACGCCACCGCCCGCCTTGGTAAGGACAACTGTGAAGATTAGGAGGGAGAACGGAGAGGGGGAGAGTTGCCAAAGTGACCGGGGTGGTGGGCAGTGGGGTGGGGTGGGACGGTGGAAACCAAAGCTGTCCCGGCACGCAGGAACCTCTGTGGGACCAGTGGACACCCTTGACATTGGGGCTGACACAGAGGAGCAGCGTGGCTCAGAGGATGGAGCACGGGCTTGGGAATCAGAGGTCATGGGTTCTAATCCTGGCTCTGCCAACTGTCAGCTGTGTGCCTTTGGGCAAGTCACTTCACTTCTCTGCGCCTCAGTTCCCTCATCTGGAAAATGGGGGTTAAGACTGTGAGCCCCATGTGGGGCAACCTGATCACCTTGTATCCCCCCAGCGCTTAGAACAGTGCTTGGCACATAGTAGGCGCTTAACAAATGCCATCATTATTGTTATTATGTAGTTGGGCACTGTGGTCCCCCCTGGCACCAGGAGGCCCAAAATGAGGCAGGGGGAGAAGGGCCCAGACCGCTAGTGTGGCCCAGGGTCCCAGGCCGGGCTCTCTGTCACAGTGATGGGGAGTCTGACGGGAACAACGGGTGAGGTCAGGGGTAGAGTTTGGGTGACAGTGAAGTGATATCAGAATGAGTCCTGGGGGACAGGCTCGGTGGGTGGGGCTGTGGTAAGGAGTCTCTTACTCACAAGCATCAGCCGTGAAGGTAACAGAAGTTCTGTCTGATAGGGACGGTGGGGGTTGCCGCGGTGACGGCGGGGCCCGGGCTCACCAACACGGTGACGGCAGTGAAGAACGCCCAGATGGCCCAGTCCCCAGTGCTGCTCCTGGGGGGCGCGGCTGCCACGCTGCTGCAGGTGAGAGGGGCTGGCCTGGTGCAGTGCTAGGGCGGCCGGCCGGTCTCTCTTCGGCCGCTCTGTCCCCTCTCTAGTCTCGATTCGACACCAGATGCTTTTTCCGTCTGGTTTTGAATCGTCTGCGCCCAGCCTCCCTTCGCCTCCGTTTCTGCCACTGAGTCCTGCGGCTCGGAAGCGGCGCCCAGGTTCACGGGGACCCGGGGAGGGGAAGGCAACGCCTTTGGAGTGAGGGTGTGGGGGGGTCAGGGGTTCCCCTCCCAAAAAAGCAGCGCTCTAGCTCATACTTATGGCAGATGACGCATAGGACATCATCTTGTCCCGCTGCACTTCTGGCAGAATGCATGGCATGTCACGGGCGCCTCCTCTTCTAGGATTTCCAAGGGCTGTCAGTGGTCCGTTTCTGCCCCCCGCAGCCCCAGGCATAGGTTGGCGTGGATGCGGGGGGAGCTTCATTTGACAGATGCTGTGTCCCTGGGGGCGGCTTCCCCGAGGGGGGGCACGGGACGGGGCCCTGACTGGTGATCGGATTTCTTTCCCAGGGTCGGGGAGCTCTCCAGGGCATCGACCAGCTCGCTCTCTTTCGGCCACTCTGCAAGTTCTGTGCCTCTGTGCGACGGGTCCGGGACATCATCCCCACCCTGCGGGCTGCCCTCGCCGCTGCCCAGTCTGGCACTCCCGGTACGAGGGGAAGGGACTGGGGGAAGTGGGGGTAGAGGAACCAACCAGGTGGAGACCCAGCCCCCACAGCACAGTACTGTGGTGGATTGAGGGGAATATGAGGGCACACTTGGGGCGCGTGGAGGAAGGAGATGGGAGAAGCTTTTGTAGAGAGAAGAGGAAGGGGGAGCGGGCCTGGTAACGCCCCCGTGGCCCCGCTGCCCACAGGCCCGGTGTTTGTGGAGCTCCCTATTGATGTGCTGTACCCTTACTTCATGGTGAAGAAGGAAGTGATGCCTACTCACCCTCCCAAGAACCTCATGGGCCAGCTTGTCTCCTGGTGAGCTCCGGCCCCCCCTCCCCAACCCCTCAGTGCTCCCCTGGCCTCCGCCTCTCCTCTGAACCCCCGCCCCCGACCACGCACACTTCCTTGTGGCATACCTAAGCTTTAGGCCTCTCTCTGTGGCCTGAACCTCCTTCCCTCCCACCTTGGCCCTGGCTCTCCCCGCCCCTTCTCAGACCAGGCCTGCCTCCAGCCTTCCAGCTAACCTCGGTCCGGTCTCCCTCCTCTACCCCACCCCCCGTCCCAGGTACCTGAAAAATCACCTGGCCAACCTGTTCGCTGGGGCCTGGGAGCCCCAGCCCGAAGGACCCCTCCCGCTGAACATTCCTCAGGCCTCTACCCAGCAGGTGAGCTACCTGGGCTTCTCTCACCCCCAGTCCCCGGCCGGGGATGGGACAGCCTGTGGATGTCCCCCTGTGGGGTAGGAGGGAAGAGTCCCTTTCTACCTCCCTGCCGTGGGGTCAAGTCAGTTTAAGTGGAGGGGGGCATGGGCCTAGGCGGGGGGGGAGCTCTGCCCCGCTGGGTTCCCTGGGAGAAGCACCAGCACGGGCTTTGGAGTCAGAAGCTCATGGGTTCTAATCCCCGCTCCGCCACTTGGCAGCTGTGTGACCCTGGGCTAATCACTTCACTTCTCTGTGCCCCAGTTACCTCGTCTGTAAAATGGGGATGGAGACGGTGAGCCCCGTGTGGGACAGGGATTGTGTCCAACCCGATTTGCTTGTATCCACCCTAGCGCCGAGTACAGTGCCTGGCACATAGTAAGCACTTAACAAATACCACAGTTATTATTATTATTGTTAGAAGCAGCGTGGCCTAGTGGAAAGAGCCTGGTCCTGGAGGTCAGGGTTCCTGGCTTCTAGTCCCAGCTCCCCACTTGCCTCCTGTGTGGTCTTGTGCAAGTCAGTTCGCTTCTCTGTGCCTCAGTTGCCTCCTCTGTCAAATGAGGATGAAATACCCGTTCACCCTCCCCTTCCGACTGTGAGCCCCATATGGGACAGGGACCGTATCCAGTTGGCATCTCTTGTATCCGCTCCAGCACTTAGCACGGTGTTTGCACCTAGTAAGCGCTCAACCAATACTCCCATTCTTTTTATCTTCATTAGGTGCAGCGCTGTGTGGAACTTGTGAGTCGGGCCAAGAAGCCGCTCCTGCTGCTGGGGAGCCAGGCCCTGCTGCCCCCCACCCCATCCGAGAGTCTCCGGTGAGGGGATCCGGCCGCTGTCCTCCCTAAGCCTTCCCACATCCCTGTGTAGCTTCTCAGTTCTCCCTCTGTTCCCTCTGCCTCCCTGCCCTGCCCCAGTTCCTTCTGGGGTAGAGCCAACGAGGGACGGAAGGGCCTCGGGTTGAGCCACGGAGCTTGGGGAGGGAGGAACTGGGAAGAAGAGGACAGTCCGGGAAGGGCTGCCCTAAGCAGATGGGTTCGCTGACGTTTCCTCCTGTGGTCCCTCAGGGCGGCAGTGGAGTCCTTGGGGATCCCCTGCTTCCTGAGCGGAATGGCCCGAGGGCTGTTGGGCCGGGACCATCCCCTGCACATCCGGCAGAATCGCCGCGAAGCCCTGAAGGAGGCCGACGTGGTCATTTTGGCCGGTAGGAGGGTGGAGGCGGGCCGGCTCTGGTCTCTTGTGCCGGACGGGGCCGCTCGGGGTGAAGAGCAGTGGGGAGGAACGGAGGCGGTTGGATGGAGAGCGGGCTGGGTGGCCTCCGGGACGCAGTCAGTGATGGCGCCCTCCCCTTCGCCGCCCCCCGACCCAGGCACCGTGTGTGACTTCCGCCTGTCCTATGGCCGCGTCCTGAACCGCAGCAGTAGCATCATTGCCGTCAACCGGGACCGCGCTCAGCTACTGCTCAACTCCGATCTCTTCTGGAAGCCCCGCGAGGCCATCCAGGGTAAACCGAGGCAGGCCCAGCACCCCTTCCCCCGCCCTCCCCACCCCGCCCCGCTGGTGGCACGGAGAATGAAGGGAAATGGAATCCGCTGTTTTGGCAACTCTCCAACAATAGTAATATTATCGACAACAGTAATAATAATCGCGGTGGTGGTATTTGTGAAGCACTTACTGTATGCCCAGCATTGTGCTAAGCGCTAGAGTAAATACTAGATGATCAGATCAGATACGGTCCCCGGCCCACATGGGGCTCACAGTTGAAGGGGGAGGGGGAATAGGTATTTTGAATCCCCCTTTTATAGATGAGGAAACCAAGACAGAGAAGTGAAAAGACTGGCCCAGGGTCACATCTCGGGCCAGCAGAAGAGCCGAGATAGAACCTGGGTCTCCCGACTCGACTCTCGGGCCTGGGCTCTTACTATAGGGCCGGTAGTAAACTACTACTATTCACAGACACTGAAACAGTGGATGCACCCCTGTAGGGAGAGCTTCAGTGGACAGGAGTAATAAATTCACAAACATCCTTAGTTTCTTAACCCCAAGGCCAGGGAAATACAAGTCACAGCCCCCCCACCCCACCCCATCAACCCCAGTTCCCTACCCTCACACCCCTGCCCCCTAGTCAGGCACTGTCTGGATGTGGAAGCTTTTTTCCTAGGCCCCCGCCCCCTTGCCCTCACCGTTCCACTCTCCTCTCCTCTCCCAGGGGATGTGGCGTCTTTTCTGCTGCGACTGGTGCAGGGGCTGCAGGGTCAGACCTGGGCCTCCGACTGGGTTGAAGGGCTACGGGAGGCCGACGGACGCAAGGAGCAGGTCAACCGGTGGGTCGTGGCCGGGGCTGGGGGGCGGGGCTCGGGAGGGTCCCTGGGGACCGGGCAGAGGCCGAGAGAAGCCCAGGCATCTCGGGGAAGGGAAGGAGGGGTGGCGGGGAGCGGCAGGAAGTGGAGAGAGTGGTGCCCGACTCCCGAGGAGCAGCCGGGAGCATTGAGGGGTGAAGGGCTGCTCCCCGGGGAATGCTGAGCCCGCTTTCCCCATTGCAGGGAAAAGGCAGCGGTGTCACCAGCCCAGCACCTGAACCCTCTCAAAGTGCTGGGGCTGGTGGAGGAGGCGCTGCCTGCCAACTCGGTGCTGGTGGCCGACGGCGGGGACTTTGTGGGCAGTGCCGCTTACATAGTGCGGCCCCGCGGGCCCCTGTGCTGGCTCGACCCCGGTGAGTGAGGGAGCCCGTGAGCCGATCTTGGGCCCTCCCAGTACTCCCCAGGATCTGGGGCGCACGGCTGGTGCGGCCCCCTGCCTGCCCGCCCGCCCGCCCCTTCTCTCCCTGCCCCAAGTCCTTTGGAGGAGATCCTGGGCAGGGGGCAGACTCCCCTCCCCGCCCCACTCTGTCTCTCCTCAGGTGCTTTTGGGACTCTGGGTGTCGGGGGGGGGCTTTGCACTTGGAGCCAAACTGTGCCGACCAGATGCAGAGGTGAGTGGAGTAGTTGCCCCCGGGGGCTTCGTGGGGGCAGTGCCAGGCTTTGGGGACCGGAGGCGGATCTACCCGGGGCAGTGGGCAATAGGGGAGAAAGGGGCTGGCAGGGGCCAGGATCTGGGATGACAGATCTTTTCCCTCTTGTCCCTCTCTCAGGTCTGGGTCCTGTTTGGAGATGGGGCTTTGGGCTACAGCCTCATAGAGTTCGATACCTTTGTCCGTCATAAGGTACTCTCCTCCCCTCCCGCCGGCGAACTGAGTCGGGGAAGAGCCCGTTGGAGGAGGCAGCAGGGAAAAAGGCTGGGACCCCAAGGAGGGAGGCTGTGATGGATAGGGTGGGGAGAGGCTTGGGCTCCCCCCTTTTTCTATACCTACCCCCTTTTTCCCTGGGTCCCGCTCCCCGCTGCCCTTTTCCCCAGCCCTCGGCAGCTGACTTTCTGACTAAATAGCGGGGCTGGAGATAGAGAAATCCCAGTGTGGGTGATGGCAGTCTCCGCTTCCCTCCTCTGACCCCCAACCCCCTTCCTCTCTTCTCTAGACGCCCATCATCGCCCTGGTGGGGAATGATGCCTGCTGGACCCAGATCTCCCGGGAGCAGGTGCCCATGCTGGGCAGCAACGTGGCCTGTCGGCTGGCTTACAACGGTGAGGGGACCCGGGGGTTCCCGGAGTGGGGAGGGAGGCTTGGGACTCGGGGTGAGATCAAGCCAGATTGAGCACTTAGTCCAGGACTCTGCGTGGAGTCCGTGGTCAACAAATACCGTAGATTGACACTTGGTCGGGGCTATAGGGGAGGATGGGCTGGTTGTCGCATCCCGGAAGAGGTTGTATTCCAGGGCCGGATTCCAGCGGGGTTAGGGGTGATGGCCACCCTCTTGGCAGCTGGCCACGTTGCAGGCCCAGAGCAGGCTGGATTCTGGGTGTTGATTTGTAGCCAAGTTGACTACAGCGTGGTTGACCCCTCTGCCCCTTCAGATTATCACACGGCGGTGGAGGGGCTGGGGGCCCACGGGTTCCTGCTGTCCAGGGAGAATGAGGGGAAAGCCGCGGAGGTGCTCCAAGCCGCCCAGGAGCAGTGCCACCAGGGCCGGCCCACCCTCATCAACGTTCTCATCGGCAAGTCGGACTTCCGTGAAGGCTCCATCTCCATCTAGTCGGGACGGCCCCACCCCGTGCCCCTTCCCCTTCCCCCCCACCCCCGGCCAGACGCAGCTTCGTCCCCTCCGTTAAACCCAGTCATTGGACTTCCCTCCCACCTCAGCCCGGCCCTTGCCCTTCTCCGTTCAGCTGCTGTCCTCCTTGGGCCTGAGTGGCTGGAGTTTGGTGTGGGAGCGATCCTAGGGCCCGGCTGCGGGAGCGGGACCCGGGAGTTCTTCCTCTGGGGAGCTGAGCAGAGCAGGGCCGAGTCCCGGGGCCCCTGACCGCCAGCGGATGGCCTCCGTCCCCCTTAACCCTTTGGCCAAAAGACTCCGCCCCCTCTCTGGGCCTTGTTGGCTTCCCCAGCTGGTAAATACGGAGAACCCTTCCTCCCCTTTTGCTCAATAAACCCTCTGCTGGGGCTGGAGTTGGGACTGGGGCCCCAAGGACCGAAGGACACCGCGGCCCGTGCGTGCCTCGTGAATACCGCTTTATTGTCCGCGCTGTGGGGGAGGGAGGGAAGGGGAGCTCTCCAGGGGAGGGGAGAGGGGGGCGGTGGGGAGACTCCAACACAGCCCTAGCCCCCCTGTGCTGAGCCAGGGGACTGGGGAAGGCTGAGACCTCCTTGGCACTCCTGGCCCCAGGGCCCCTTCCACAGAGGGGGTGGGGCAGCCGTCCCCGGCAGGCCAGAGCTGCTCCAGCTGCTTTTAACCAGGGAGCAGAGGTGATGACCCTGACTTCTCACACACTCCGGGGCCTGTGCACACACACACACATTCTTTTATACACACACACGCACACATGCGTGCACACGCATGCATGCACGCACGCACAGCCTGAGGCAATAAATTAGAGCCCCTTGCGTACCTAGTTGCCCAAGCCGGCATCTCTGCAGGTGGGTTTCCTCCTTTCGGGGCCAAGGGAGAAAGAAGTGCTTAATTGGTTTGGGCGGGGGTGAATGGCTTTGCCTCAGCACCGGATCTTGGGGGAGCAGGGGGGGGCCCGGGGGGGCAAGGATCCCCTGGCCAAGAGTGCTAGGGTTCCAAAGGGCAGGGAGGGCGAGGGAAGCAGCGTTGGGCCTGAGGGCAGTGATCTGGGTCCCCAAGGGGAGTGGCAGGCAGCTAGCAGGAGGGCTGGGGCAGCCCCTGAGGTTATGGGACTAGGGGGAGGGAGGTGAGCACCAAAAGGACTTGGCTGCAGAGTCCACGGGCCAGGTTGGACCCCAAAAAGAATCTAACTGGATTTGGATTGAGTTCAATCCCACCCCCGGCCTCCCGCTCCTCATTTTAGGCCTTCTCCAGGCTGAGGGCGGGGGGGGGGGGGGGTGAGGGGGGCACGAGGCTAGGGATGGGCGGGGGGGAGTAATTTCCAAGAAGTAGGGCAACATTGCCACAGTTGCACAAAAGTCCTTGTGCGTCTGCCAGGAGTTTGTGCCCTAGCAGTCCTCGAGGGACAATCGTGGACGTGCCTCCACTTTCTGTTTCTCCTCCCTCCCTTCTCTCCCTTTGCTCCCCGCCTCCTCGCCTCCAACTGAGAGGCTGGGCTCCGCCGCCCGGGCCCAGGGACAGGGCTGCAGTCCTAGGGCTCAGGGCTGGGCCCTCCCCCGGGGTTTTGGTCCAGGCAGAGTTCTGCCAGGTCAGGAAAAAGGTCAGGGAGAGCTGGCCGTGGGGCTGCAGCTTCAGGAACCTGCGTTGGGCTCTCCCCTTGCTTCACTGCTAGCCAGTTTGAAGGGGGTGGGGCTTCAGGTCTCCTTAAGTGAGGGGCTGGGTGGCATTGAGCAGCGGTGGCCCAAGCTAATACTGATCTGGCCTGCAGCAGCAAAGGGGCTGGGGGAGGGCCCAGCTCCCTGGGCCCTCTCCCCATTTGGGTGCTCACAGCAATTCATCGGAATCCTAAAGCTCTCTGGCCGTCCCAGAAGACTTCTGACGGCAGGAAGGATGGTCCCTGGGAACGGGAACACGGTCCTTGGCCAGAAAGCGGTGCCTCCTGACGGGGGAAGATGCCTCCCAGCGACAGGAGGGTGGTCCCTAACACCAGGGAAATTGTCCATGGCAATGAGGAGCTGGTGCCCAGCAACAGGCCGAGGTCTCCCTGGCGACAGCCTCCTGGGTGGAGAGAGGGACTCAGAGGCAGACGTTGAGCTGCTTTGAGAGCTCTCTCTCCAGATCTAGGATCAAGGCATCAAAGTCCTTGAGGTTGAGGCGAGTGTTGAAGGGGGCCTCGGGGTCATCTACCAAGGCAAAATCTCCTTCAAAGTCCCCAGCCCTCCCCTGCACGGCCGCCTCCTCTTCCTCGCTGTCACTCCCAGCCACTTGGTCGTAGTCAGGTCCAGACAAGAAGTCCCGGCTGCAGGTGAGGATGTCCCGGCCGCAGACGCTCCAGTCGCCGGCATAGCGGTTGCTGGGGGGGCTCTCTGGTCCCCCTCGGCACCGGGGCCTCGTCACCACTAAAGAGTCGCCCAGCGGCAGGTCCAGGGCGGGGCGCCGTTTGGGGCGCAGGTAAATGGCAGCATCGGGGGATTCCGGGGACTCCGGGGACTCCGGGTTCTGACTGGGCTCTGGAGGGGAAGAAGGAAGTCGGGGAGGGGCCAGGGGGTCTACTGTGTAAGTGAGAAAGTTGGCGGGGGGTTGGGCAGGGGGCAGTGGGCAGATCCCACGGGGACGATAGGGGACCAAAAGCTGCAATGTCCGCTGGGAGGAGGCCCAGGGCTGGAGCGATGGTGGGGTGGGGCATTTGAGGCCCAAGCTCACCTGGCCAGGCCTGCAGCAGGTAGTGGAGCACCTCAATGTGACGTTTGAAGTCGACGGCATTGGAAATGCTGGGACCGGGGCCCCGGGATCGGGCCGGCGCCTGACGGGGAGGCAGTAACACTGGCCCGAAACAGACGGCCAGATTCTGGGACGTCATGCGATTGTGGGCATGGAAGGAAGAGACCAGGCGCAAATGATCCAGGAGTCGTGTCAGGGTGGCCTGCGGAGGCGGGGGAGAAGACCGAGTCAGCGTTGGGTGGGGGAGGGAGGAAACCGGCCCCCAACCAGTTAGTTACCCTGGCCCGCTCACCCTCTCCACGGCGGGCAGGCAGCGGAGGAGTCCTCGGGTGTCCTGGCAGCCGGCCCCACGTCCGCCCGATGGCCCCTGCCCCATGGCCTCCAAGACCACCTGGTAGAGCGGCAGGGTAATGAGGGGGGTAGGCAGCTCCCGCAGATAGTCCTTCAAAATGCCTGCAGAGACGGGAACCTCGGTTGGGTCAGGGCTCCCCTGTCCCGGGAACGGCCACCGACTCTTCCCCCTTTCCTCTTGGCGGCTGCTCCTTCACTTCCCCCCGCTCTCGTCTCCTGCCCCCACCCCCAGGGGTTGAGGAGAGGGAAGCCCAGGTTTGGGGGAGGTGGGGCCTAGAGGAAGAGACTTAAGGCTACAGGGATTTCGACCAGGGATCAGAGCAGCTGGGGACTCAGGGGAAGGGGTGGGGGGTGCGCTATTGTGGGCAGGGAGCGCGTCTACCAACTCTTGTACTGTGCTTTCTCAAGCGCTTAATCCAGTGCTCTGCACGCAGTAAGCGCTCAATGAATAGCATTGACGATGACGACGATAAGAGAAACGGAAAGGACCGGGGCGGGCTTTGCCGGCCGGGGGCAGAGAGACAAGAGGGGAGGAAGAGGGTGGCTCTGAGGAGAAGAGTCAAACGAGCAGGAAACCAGAGGCTGTGACTCGGTGAGGGCAGAGGGAAGGGCTGTGATTTGAGGGAGCCGAGGTAGGGCAGGGCAGAATGGCCAACACCGACCAGTGATAACATTGATGTCAGGGTAGAGCTCCTCAGACAGACAGACGGCCCTGCTGTCCCGTTCGAAAGCATCCCGCAGCTCTTTCTTAACCGCAGCGGATCCACACAGGCGGTACAGCCCTACCACCTGAAGTCGGGAAGAGGGGGGCGGCGGAGGTCACTGCCGCTGGCGGGGCCCCGGGAGGCCCGTGCCAACCTCCTCTGGCTGCCGCCTCCACCCCGCCCCTAGGAGCGGGGAAGGTCCATGGGTGAGCGGAAGCTCGGGAGGGAAGAAGGGTTTTAGGGGTCGGAAGCTCGGGAGGGAAGAAGGGTTTTAGGGGTCGGAAGCTCGGGAGGGAAGAAGGGTTTTAGGGGGCGGAAGCTCGGGAGGGAAGAAGGGTTTTAGGGGTCGGAGGAGGGAGTGGACGTCAGGGGTGGGGCAGGGCCCCGAAAGCTCACCCGCAGCCCCCGCCTCTCGATCTGGCCAATGCACTTCTGGATGATGAGGGGCACCTGGCCCGGGGGCTGCTCCCGCTCCACCAGAAGCTGCAGGGGCAGGCCAAAGACCCGGGGCTCGGTGGCCCCCGGGGCCTCTCGCTGCTCCCACAGTGTCAGCTTAGCATAGAGCAGGCCCTGGGGCTCCAGCCGCACGGCCAGCTGCTGGGCCCGGCACCCTGGGGGAGAGAGGGGCCGCGTTGGGGGGGCGGGGCGCCGTGGCGGCGGCGGCGGCGGCGGCGGCGGCACTGACGGCGACTGGGGGGTCCTCCGGAGGGCTCCGGCTCCGTCGTGCAGGGGACCGGGGTGCGGTCCCGTCCTGGGGGGGGCCCCGGGCGAGTTGGCCGGCGGCCGCTCCCCTCCCTCCCGGCGGTCCCCTCCGAGCGCCCCCGCGGCCCGGCCCCCGGCCCCCGGCGCCCCCCCCCCCCCCCCGCCGCCGCCGCCCTGCAGGCACCTCGGAAGAGCGGCGGGAGCAGCACGGTGCCCTGGGCCCAGGGCCGGTGGCGCCGGGCCCCGGGGTCCCAGGCCAGGACGAGGGCACGGAGCAGCCGGGCCGCCTCCAGCTCCAGGTGGAAGGTGTGGTCCAGGCGCAGGCAGTCGGGCCCGGGCCCGGCTTGCAGGGGCCCCGTGCGGGCCCGGGGGGCCCCGTCCACCTGCAGGAGGCAGAAGGGCTCGCAGGGCACGGGCCCCGGGGGCCCCGGGGGCCCCGGGGGCCGGCGCAGCCCGCCCAGCCCGTACAGGTGCAGGCTGAGGCGGCCCCACAGCGCCGGGGGCCCGCGGGGCTGCGGGGCCGGCTCGTAGGGCCGGAAGGCGGCCGGCTCGGGCCGCCGGGGCCGCTCGGGGGGAGTCGCCGTCGCTCAGGTGGCCGGGCCGGCCGGGCCGGCCGGGCCGCCCTCCCCGCCCCGCCGCCCGCGCCGCCCCGCCCGCGGCCCCGACGCTGCTGTCCAGGTGGTAGCGGCTGATGACGGAGCCGGCGGGCGCCGCCCGCTCGCCCTCCCGCTCGCGCTCCCGCCCGGCTCGGGGGCCCCCGCAGGCTGAGCCGCCGCCGCAGCTCCGGCAGCTTCCTCATCTTCAGCGAGAGCCGGCGCGCCGGCCCGGGGGACTTGGGCCCCCGGGCCCCCTTGGCCGGCGGCGAGCCCGGAGGGCCGCCGGCCGCCGGCGGACCTGGGAGGGCGGGAGGGAGACAGACAGACAGACAGACAGGCGACAGACAGGCGGAAGAGTCAGGCAGGGCACGGCACGGCACGGCACGGCACGGCAGGAGGGGGCCGAGCGGGGCGGCCGCCGCCGGGGCCGGGAGGGGACCGAGCGGGGCGGCCGCCGCTGGGACCGGGAGGGGAGCCCCACTTACCCCCGGGGGCCGCGCGGTCCTGCCCCTTGCCCGGCCCGGCCTGGGGTCCGGGCTCATCCTCGGGGATGGGGTTGTACCAGATCTCCCCGGCCGGCTGGCCCGCGGCCCCGGGGCCCCGGGGCGCCTCCTCGGGGGCCTTGGCGCCCCCCAGCACCCAGCGCCGGCTGCTGGGCTCCAGGCTCTGTAAGTAGACGCCGCGGCCGGGGCTGCGGGACAGCTCGGAGCTGGGGGCCTCCTCTCCGCCCGGCGGCCGCCCCGCGGCCTGGGGCTCGGCCTGGGGAGCGGCCGGGGCCAAGGGCTCGGGGGGCTGAGCTGGACGGCCTGAGGAGAGGACGGAGGGACAGGGCAGTGAGGGCCCCTCTGGCCCCCGTTGGCCCGCCCGGCCCCCCGCGCCCCCCCCCCCCCCCACCCCTTCTCCTCCCTCGGGGCCCGGCTCCCGTTCCCTTGTCCCCGCTTCGGTGCCCCCCGCCCTCCCCCAGCCCGTAGCCGGACGCCCTGAGAGGGAAACGGGAGTGGGGGCCCTCCGGCCCCCTCCTCGATCCCGTCTCTCAGATTCCATCAGAGATTCACTTCGGAGCAAGATACGACATTCCAGCCACATAACGGTTTTGCTGCCACATCCCTCCCACTTCTCCCGCTTCTTCCCCTCCTCCCTCTTCTCTCCCCCCCCCCCTTCCTCCATCCTTCCTCTTCCTCTTCGGTCCCGATCCCCCCCGCCCCTGGTCAGAATCCCGTTCCTAGCGACCTTTACCCCCAGTTTGGGGAGGACCCTGTGACCCCCCAATTCCGACTGCAGAAAAGCCGAGGGGATTTCCTCAGAGTCTTGAATACTGCTGGGGAGGAGCGGGGGGGGGGGGGGGGGACCAGAAGGACTGGAGAAGCAGGGGAAGGGACTCCTGAGAAGGGACAGGGACCTTGAACGCCCCTCTTCTCCCTCCCACCCAAGGCCTCCTTCTCTCTCTTTCTCCCCACCTGCCCCCTTTCTCGCCCCCGACCCCGTCTTTCTCCCTCGTCCCTGCCCACCCCTTCCCGGGGGCCCAGAACGTTACCTCTCTCTTTCACATCTGACTTTTTTCGGGGAAGTTTCTCCCGGCCCCGCAGGCGGGAGAAGGTTTTTCTGAGCAGGGGTTCAGCCATGCTAGGGGGGCCGGGGGTCCTGACGGCCCTGATCCCTTGCCCCGGAGGCGCGCCCCGCGCCGCCCCCTCGCTAGCCCGCTCCCTCCGGCAGGAAACAAATTCCAGGAATGCTTTCCCCAAACTGTTTTTTTTTTTTCCCTTTCCTCACCCGGAGCGAGCGCTGCTGGGATATGTAGTTCTGGAGCCCAGAGGGGAGGAAGATTAAGGGACTGGTGGAAGGGGTGGGGACGGGTCAGGGGCCCGGGATCAGGGCAGACCCTCCTCGGGAGCCTGTCCCTGGGGCGGCAGGGAACTAGGAGGGGAGACTGGGAGGACAGTGGAATGAGAAGCAGCCCGGCCTAGAGGATACCGCATGGGCGAGGGAGCCAGAAGGACCTGGGTTCTAATCTTAGCCCTGCCACTTGTGTGCCGTGTGACCTTGGGTAAGTCACTTAACTTCTCCTTGCCTCAGTCACCTCATCTGTAAAATGGGGATGGAGTCTGTGAGCCCCAGGTGGGACGGGGACGGTGCCCAACCTGATTAGCTGGCCTCTACCCCAGGGCGGGCGCGTAGTAAGCGCTTAACAGGTACCATTTTAAAAAGGCAGTGAGCCAGCCCCTGAAGTCGGAGGACTCGGGGGATTTGGGCAAGCTGGGAGAGGAGATGGGAAAACCCAACTACTGCTGGAGATGAGAAAACAAGGAGATGGGGGTGGGGGAGAATGGGGGTGGTGAGCGGGGGATTGGGAGATGAGAACTGAGGGGAAAAGGGAGGAGGTTAAAATGGCTGGGGAGGCCAAGGGTTCAGGTTAACAGTCAGAATGTGCAACGGGATGGTAGGATGGGCTGAAGCCCCAGGAAGGTGGTCTCCGCCTGGCATTTTTTTCCCTCAGCCCTGGGGCTCCAGCTCAGAAGCTCTACTCCCGTTGCCTCTTCCCTAGGTTTGCAGAAGGGAAACAAGGCATGGCTCTCCCTGCCGCCCCCCCGCCCCCGCCCCAGGCTCCCAGAGGGGAAAGACAAGAGAGTAGGGGGATCAGGGACAAGGACGGGGCCACGGGGAGTGAGGAGGAGCAGGGATTTGAGGTCTCTCTTCCCTCTGCTGCTTCCCCCTATAGCCCTTCTGGAAGTAGGAAGCAGAGCCAGAGTGGGGAACTTTTTTTAATACTCGGCACCTCCTGGGTGCAGAGTGGGTTTGGAAGGAGGCAGAGGGGAGGGGCTCAGAAGGACTCCTCTTCACAGGTCCAGGGGAGAGGGTCTGTGCAGGGCCAGGATACTTGGGTCCCTTTGGGAAGCAGGGCCATACAGGAGCTGAGGGGCAAGAAAAGGGAATGAGGCGGGGACTGGGAGGGGGAAGGAGATTACAGAAGGGGTGGAGAATGGAGTGAGTGGTCTATGGGAGTTAGGAGCTGCAAGAGGGGGCTGGAGGAGCGTGCGGGGGCGATGAGAGAGCGAGCGTCCGTGGTGAGGCAGGGGAATCCCACCTGGAGTTAGCAGAGCTGGGAGCCCCGGACTGGCCCAGCCAGGTCCCCTGCTCCTTCAGCAGCTTGATAATACGGTCCTGTGGGAAAGTGGCAGGAGGTAGGTGTTCCTCTCCGCCCAGCCCCCGCCCCTGCCAGGCTGCCCCCCTCCTGGTCCCCGACACCCGGCCGGACCTGCTCCCAGGGGTCGCTGATGGAGAGGAGCCGGGCCCCCAACCCAACGCAGGCCGCCTCTGCAGGAGCCCAGGCATCCAGGGAGCTGGAGAAGAAGTAACAGCGGTTCCCCAGGGGTGTCCAGCCAGGGCGGCAGAGGGGTCTATCTATGGCGAGAGGATCCGGGGTGAGTCGGGGGAGGGACCCTCTTCTCCGGGAGCCCCAGATAGTGAGGGGAAACAGGGAGGTGAGGAGACGGTGTGGGGGGGGGGGGAGGGGGAATAGGGGAGTGGGCGGTGAGGGAACTGTCAGGGGCCAAGGAAGAGAGTGAGGGGACAGGGGAGAGGCTGGCAGGAGGCCAGTCAGGGACAGCGGGAACTGACGGGGGGCGGGTGGTGAGGAAACCGGGAAGAAGGCAAAGGTGGGAGGTGTGGGGGCCGGGGCACTAGGCAACCCTGGGCCAGAGGGGAAGGGCTCACCTTGGTGGCAGTCAGTGCTGCAGGCGTCCCAGCTGCCACTGGGGTGGCGGACCTGGCCGGGGGCTAGGGCTTCCCAGCGGCTCCAGGAGCGGTTGCCCGAGAAGAGGACGACGAGATGGGAGGCGACGTTGCCGTAGTTGAAGTAGAGCGATTGCCCACGTAGGCCTAGCAGCGCTCCCTCCCCACAGTGCCAGGCCAAGCCGGCTGCCCCGCAGGGCACCAACACCAGCGGGGCCAGGTTGACCCTCTGGCTGGGCCCCACACACAGGCCCTGGGCCAGGCTGAGCAGCCGCCCCCCCTGCAACCACAAGAAGGCCTGGCTTGGGGCCCCAGGGTCACAGGGGACGGCCTTGAGAGTCCCCCGCCCCCGGCCCCTCTCGGGCCGTGTCACTACCGCACACAGTCTGTGGTCTTCGTTGTACAGGAGGAAGGGTCGGCAGACTGGGGGAGAGAAGCAGTGGTCAGAGGGGGGACCGGGCTCAAAGGGTAGGGAAGAGCCAGGGGTCAGAGTGGCCGAGGCGGGGGAGTGAGTCATGATGGAGGTGAAGGAAACACAGCTGAATTGGAGGCTGGGGAAGGGGAGGAGAAATGGGCAGCAGGCATCTTGATCCCTCCTATTCTCCCCGGGCCCCCAGTCTCCCAGGCCTGCTCCACTTCCCCTGACTTCTCTCCACTCACCCCGCTCCCTGAGACGCTGGTTCTCCGACTGCACAGCCGAGTCTGGGAAAAATGGGTATGAAGGCAGCGGAGAACACGCCGCCCCTGTCTCATCCTGGGCCCGGCTCCCGCTCCCCACGCAGCTTAGGGATCGGGAAGCGGGGAGGGGCCGGGCTCAGGCCCCACTGAAAGCGGTGGGGGGCCTCCAGCACTCCCTTCGGTTCTGCCCCCCACCCCGGGGCACTGCCCCGTCCCCTTGGCGCCACCCGGCCTGCCCCCCCTTGCCACGGTCCTGCCCCTCCAACCCTTCCTCGTCCCTTGGACACTTTCACTCACACTTGGTGGCCCCCAGGGTGAGAAGCAGCAGGAAGAATACGAACACGGCCAGCAGCCCTCCGACGAAGGCCCAAACGCCACTCCTGGAGGCCCAGCCCCGACTCCAGGCCCGGTCCCAGTCTCCACCTCGGGCCTGGTCCCAGGCTAGGGGAAGAGGGGGGAGGTGACAGGCTGACCGAGAGGGAGGGAAGAACGGAGGGAAGAAGGGAGCCAGCTGGGGAGGTTAGGAGGGCAGCGGACAGCACAGCTACTCACCAGGCTTGGACAGAGACCCCTTGGACACAGAGCCCTGCCACGCCAAGCCTCCTGCTGGTTCCACTGCCTCGTACTCACTCTCCTCCAGGACGTACACATCGCTGCAGCCTGCGGGGAGAGGGAGCCTGAGACGCCCCTGTCCCCCGACCCTGGGCTAGCGTTAGCCCCCAGCCCCCACCTCTCCATTTCTGTCCCCAGCAGGCCACCGCTTCCAACCTCACTGTCCCGCTTCCTACGGCCCTCTGCACCGGGACCGGGACCTACCAGCCCCTTCTCCATTTCCCACCTCACCGGCCCCCTTTCTCCTCGATGCAGCTGCCTCTTGGAGGGGAGGGGCAACCCCCCCTCCTCCTCCAGGACAGAGGGAGAGCACCCCCTACCGTGCCTGCATCCCTGCCCCCCTGCTTCCTGGCTTTGGACCTGATTTCCTTCTCTCCTCCAGGGCCCTAGGGGTCTTGGGCTCCTGCCCGACATTCCCGTACATGGCTGCTGAGGCTCTGGATGCCTGGGCTCAGTGTGCAGGGGCGGCCTGGTGGGAAGGGACTGGGGGCCCAGGGGCTGTTGAGCAGCGATAGAGCTGCGGGGAGGCAGGAGGGGAAGTGGGAGGCGGGGCTGGGAGGGAGTCCCCTCATCTAACTTCCCATCTCTCCCCCAGAGAGAGGATCCAGGTCTGGGGAAGACAGGCCAGTTGGACCAAGAAGACCCCTGGAGATGAATGAGGTGCATCTGTCTGGACTCCTGGACTCCCAGCCAAGGGGTGGGGCGAGCTAGCCAGGAGGGCTTCTTCAGGCTCTCTTATTGATCCGGGGCTTCACTGGGCTTGGTCCCTGCCTCTCTTTTAACCACAACTTCTGCTTAAGGGCTGCGGAGGAGTCCGGGCTCTGGACTTCCCTCCCTTCCCTCTTCTCTCCCTCCCTCCCTGCCCTGCTGAAGAAGCACAGCACAGGGTGCAAGCAGGAGCGTGGGGGGGGGGGGGGGGGCATAGGACTCCTGGGTCCCTTGTCCCACCCAGCTAATTCCAACCCCAAGGTTTTATCAGCAGCCCCAGTCCCAGCCCCAAGTTCCGATCCTGCTCAGAGCAGGAAGCAGCCTCTCCTGCTGGCATCCTGCCCCTTATCAGGATCTCCGCCCCCCTCCCCCCCCCAGCCCCCAACGGGGAGGAAGTGGGAACTAGAGGGCTGAACGCCTGGGTCCATCCTGGGCTCGAAGCAGGAGGTAGAGTGGACTCATAGAAAGAAGTCGGGACTGGGAGCCAGAGGGCCTGGGTTCTAATCTCAGATCTGCCACTGGGCTGCTGTGTGACCTCGGGAAGACACTTAACTTCTCAGGGCCTCAGTTTCCTCATCTGTAAAATGGGGATGAGCTACCTGTTCTCTCTCTCTCTTAGATTATGAACTGCACATGGGACGGGGACCGTGTCTGATCCGATTATCTTGTATCAGGGCACATAGTAATTGCTCAAGAAGCAATAATAATAACAATGGTGTTATTTTAAGTGCTCACTGAGCCAAGCATTGTACTAAGGGCTGGGATAGATGTACGATAATCAGGTTGGACACAGTCCCTGACTCACATTTATATTAATGTCTGTCTCCCCCTCTAGACCGTAAGCTTGTTGTGGGCAGGAAATGTGCCTGCCAACTCAGTTACTCTCTCAAGTCCTTAGTATAGTGCTCTGCGAATAGTAAGCGCTCAATAAATACCACTGTTTGAATATTAGCAGTCAGCTCACCCCCTCCTCCCCCAGGGTGTTGCCTTGGCAGTACCTTATCAGCTGAGGTGGCTCAGCCTGCTGAAAGTCTCAAGGGGAGGGGTGACTCAGGTGAAACTGAGAGAAAGGATGCTTGGGTCAGATCCCGAGACAGGGATTCCTAAACTGCATCTGCTCTCGTTCACCCCTCACATCCAATCCGTCACCAAAACCTGCCGGTCTCACCTCCGCGACATCGCCAAGATCCGCCCTTTCCTCTCCAACCAAACTGCTACCTTGCTGGTTCCATCTCTCATCCTATCCCGACTGGATTACTGCATCAGCCTCCTCTCTGATCTCCCATCCTCCTGTCTCTCCCCACTTCAGTCTACACTTCACGCTGCTGCCCGGATCATCTTTGTGCAGAAACACTCTGGGCATGTTACTACCCTCTTCAAAAATCTCCAGTGGCTGCCAGTCAACCTACTCATCAAGCAAAAACTCCTCACTCTCGGCTTCAAGGCTGTCCATCCCCTCGCCCCCTCCTACCTCACCTCCCTTCTCTCCTTCTCCAGCCCAGCCCGCACCCTCCGCTCCTCTGCCGCTAACCTCCTCACTGTACCTCGTTCTCGCCTGTCCCGCCGTCGACCCCCGGCCCACGTCCTCCCCCTGGCCCGGAATGCCCTCCCTCCACACATCCGCCAAGCTAGCTCTCTTCCTCCCTTCAAAGCCCTACTGAGAGCTCACCTCCTCCAAGAGGCCTTCCCAGACTGAGCCCCCTTTTTCCTCTCCCCCTCCCCATCCCCCCGCCCTACCTCCTTCCCCTCCCCACAGCACCTGTATATATACTTGTACAGATTTATTACTCTATTTTACTTGTACATATTTACTATTCTATTTGTTTTGTTAATGATGTGCATCTAGCTTTAATTCTATTTGTTCTGACGACTTGACACCTGTCCCCGTGTTTTGTTTTGTTGTCAGTCTCCCCCTTCTAGACTGTGAGCCCGTTGCTGGGTAGGGACCGTCTCTATATGTTGCCGACTTGTACTTCCCAAGCGCTTAGTACAGTGCCCTGCACACAGTGAGCGCACAATAAATACGATTGAATGAATGAATGAATGGTGGGGAGTTGGGGGAAGAGGGGCACCGTGCTAGTCGAGGTGAGAGAGTAAGAATACTGTTAGCTATGACATTTGTTAAGTGCTTACCAAGTGTCAATCGCTTTTCTAAACACTAGGGAAAATTCCAGATAATCAGGTCAGACACAGTCCCTGTCCCACATAGGGCTTACAGTCTAATAAGGAGGGAGAATAGGTATTGATCCCCCATTTTACAGATAAGGTAACTGAGGCACAGGGCAGTTTAGTTACTTCCCTAAGGTCACACAGCTGGCACGTGCCACAGCCAGCCTTAGAACCCAGGTCCAACGACTCCTAGGCCTGTGCTCAATCCAATAGGCCAGGTTACTGCTCACTGCCCACTCCCCGTTTTTTTGATGGTATTTTTTAAGTGCTTACTATGTGCCGGGCACCGTACAAGGGCTGGGGTAGAACTAGTTAGGTTGGACACGGTCCATGATCCACATGGGGCTTCTGTCTTAGTCCCCATTTTACAGATGAGGTAACTGAGGCACACCTACCTCTCACTTTCCTACCTCAAGGCACCTTGTCCCTCCCAGACATTGGGATCCATCCCAAGAGTTCTGCCTCCCATCCCTCTTGCCAAGAACAAGGGTGAGGAAGAGGCACAGGGACACTGGGACCCCCCTCCCTTCAAAGCCTTACTGAGGGCACATCTCCTCCTAGAGATCTTCCCAGACTACGCCCCACTTTTCCTCATTTCCCACTCCCTTCTGCATCACCCTGACTTGCTCCCTTTGCTCTTCCCCCCTCTCCCCACCCCACAGCACTTTTTTAATGGCATTTATTAAGCGCTTACTATGTGCCAAGCATTATGCATATAGCTGTAATTGTATTCATTTATATTGATGTCTGTTTATTTGTATCGATGTCTGTCTCCCTCCATCTAGACTGTGAGCTCGTTGTGGGCAGGGATTGTCTCTATTGCCATATTGTACTTTCCCAAGCGCTTAGTACAGTGTTCTGCACACAGGGAGCGCTCAACAAATACGATTGAATGAATGACTGTGAGCCCGTTGTTGGGTAGGGACCGTCTCTATATGTTGCCGATCTGTACGTCCCGAGCGCTTAGTCCAGTGCTCTGCACACAATAAGCGCTCAATAAATACGATTGAATGAATGAATGAATGAACTGGGAAGCTACAGAGAGAAGAGAAGCAGCGTGGCTCAGTGGAAAGAGCCCGGGTTTGGGAGCCAGAGGTCATGGGTTCTAATCCCGGCTCTGCCACTTGTCAGCTGTGCGACTTTGGGCAAGTCACTTCACTGCTCTGCGCCTCAGTTCCCTCATCTGTAAAATGGGGATGAAGGCTGTGAGCCCCACGTGGGACAACCTGATCACCTTGTCTCCCCCCCTCCGCGTTTAGAACAGTGCTTTGCACATAGTAGGCGCTTAATAAATACCATCATTATTATTATTTATTATTCTCTGCACCTCAGTTCCCTCATCTGTAAAATGGGGGTGAAGGCTGTGAGCCCCACGTGGGACAACCTGATTACCTTGTCCCCCCCAAGTTTAGAACAGTGCTTTACACATAGTAAGCGCTTAACAAATGCCATTATTATTATTATTATTATTATTATTATTATTATTATTACAGCAGTCGGAGATTGGCAGGGAGGGTGGCAGCAAGCAACGTTAAATTGACGTGCAGCGACCTCTGGTGGTCCCCTAGAAAATTGACTCCTCCTTCTGGCTAAGCGTGGCAAGATTGAAATCAGTCATTAGAATTCAATCAATTAATCGTATTTATTGAGCTCTTGCTGTATGCAGGGCACTGTACTAAGCGCTTGGGAGAGGACAATGCAACAGAGTTGGTAGAAGCAGCGTGGCTTAGTGGATAGAGAGCGGCCCTGGGAGTCAGAAGGCCGTGGGTTCTAATCCTGCTGTCAGCTGTGTGACCTTGGGCAAGGCACTTCACGTCTCTGGGCCTCAGTTGCCTCATCTGTAAAAATGGGGATTAAGGCTGTCAACCCCACGTGGGATAGGAACTGTGTCCAACCTGATTAACTTGTATCTACCCCAGTGCTTAGAACAGTGCTTGGCACATAGTAAGTGCTTAACAAGTACCATTATCATTATTATTATTATTATCCTGAGCCCACAATGTGCTTACAGTCTAGAGGGGGAGACAGATATTAATAGAAACAAATTATGGATCCGTACATAAGTGCTGTGGGGCTGAGGGAGGGGTAAATAAAGGGTACAAATCCAAGTGCAAGGGTGACACAGAAAGGAGTGGGAGAAGAGGAAATGAGGGCTTAGTCGGGGAAGGCCACTTGGAGGAGATGTGCTTTTAATATGGTGAGGAGAAGGGTGGTCTGTCATACATGAAGGGGGAGGGAGTTCCAGGGCAGAGGCAGGACGTAGGCGAGGGGTCGAGGGGATCGAAGTACAGTGAGTAGGTTGGCTTAGAAGGGTGAAGTGTGCAGACTGGGTTGCGTTAGGACGTCAGAGCGGTAAGGAAGGAAGGGGCAAGGCGATTGAATGTTTTAAAACCAATGGTAAGGAGATTTATTGAGCTCCTACTGTGTGCAGAGCACTGTATTAAACCCTTGGGAGAATACCATGGTCAGGAGACGCAATCCCTGCCCTCAAGGAGCTTAATCTCAGCGTGGCCTACTGGAAAAAATTTGGGCTTTTTCTGCCCTCTCCTCTGCCTGGCAACATTATTTCTCCACCCTTTTTGACTCCCATGCCCATTCTCCTCGCCAGTTGTTTCAGACATCTTGCTCCCTCCTCAAATCCCCGTTCCCCTGCCTCCCCCAACTCTTGCCCCTAATGACCTGGCCACCTACTTCATTGGGAAAATTGAAACCATCAGGCATGTTCTCCCTGAAGCCTCCCCTGCTCCTCTCCATTCCCTCTCTCCTCCTGCCCTTTCAACTCTCCCGTCCTTCCCAGCAGTATCTCAAGAAGAGATCTCCTGCCTTCTTTCAAAACGCACCCCCTCCACCTGCACGTACGACCCCCTCTAGACTGTGAGCCCGTTGTTGGGTAGGGACCGTCTCTATATGTTGCCAACTTGTACTTCCCAAGCGCTTAGTACAGTGGTCTATAAATATGATTGAATGAATGAATGAATACGACCCCATCCCATCATACCTTATCAAAGCGCTCGTCCCCTCCCTTCTTCCCTCCCTGACAGCCGTCTTCGACTGTTCACTCTCCAGTGGCTTTTCCCCCACTGCTTTCAATCATGCTCATGACTCCCCTATCCTAAAAAAAAAACCTTCCCTTGATCCCATGGCTCCCTCCGGTTATCGCGCCATCTCCCTCCTACCATTCCTTTCCAGATTCCTTGAGTGAGTTGTCTACACATGCTGTCTCCACTTTCTCTCCTCCAATTCTCTCCTTGACCCCCTCCAAACTCGATTCTGCCCCCTTCACTCCACAGAAACACGCTCTCTCTAAGGTCACTAATGATCTCCTTCTTCCCCTGTCTACCGCATCTGCCTCCTCACTGACCTCCCTGCCTCCCACCTCTCCCCACTCCAGGCCATACTTCACTGTGCTGCACAGATCATTTTTCAACAAAAACACTCAATCCATGTCACCCCACTCCTCAAGACCCTCCAATGGCTGTCCATCCACCTCCACATCAAGCAGGAACTCCTTACATCGACTTTAAAGCATTCAATCAGCTCGCCCCATCCTAGCACACCTCACTGATTTTCTGCAGCCCAGCTCTAACACCACTGTGCCCCCATCTCATCTATCTCGCTGCCGGCCCCTTTCCCACTTCCTCCTCCTAGCTTGGAACTCCCTCCCCCTCCATATACACCAGACCACTGTTGTTCCCACCTTCAAAGCGTTATTATGGTCACATCTCCTCCAAGAGGCCTTCCCCGATTAAACTCCCTTTACCCCGCCCCGCTCTTCTTTCTGTATCGTCTCTGCACTTGGATCTGCGACCTTCGGGCATTTGATATTCGCCCCACCCCCGACTCCACGGCACTTAGGTACATATCTTTAAATTATACATTATAAATTATTTATTTATATTAATGTCTGTCTCCTCCTCTAGACTGTAAACTTGCTATGGGAAAGGGACGTGTCTGCTGATTCTGTTGTACTCTCACAAGTGCTTAGTACGGTGCGCTGCATATAGTAAGCGCTCAATAAATACCATTGATTGATTGGTTGATTACTAAATCCAATGGCCTCTACTCTGTCCTAATCCTCCTCGAACTCTCAGCTGCCTTTGTCACTGTCGACCACCCCCTTCTCCTGGAAAGGTTATCTAACCTAGGCTTCATTGACACTGTTCTCTCCTGGTTCTCCTCTTATCTCTCTGGTTGCTGATTCTCAGTCCCTTTCCTGGGCTCCTTCTCTGCCTCCCACCTCCTAAATTTGGGAGTCCATCAAGGCTCAGTTTCTGGTTCCCCTTCTATTCTCCATCTACACCCACTCCCTTGGTGAACTCATTCACTTCCATGGCTTCAACTGCCAACTCTATGAGGATGCTTCCCAGATCTACATCTCCAGCCCTGATCTCTCTCTTTCCCTGCAGTCTTGCATTTCCTCCTACCTTCAGTACAATCTCTACTTGGATGTCCTGCTGTCATCTCACACTTAGCATGTCTAAAATAGAACTCCTTATCTTCCCACCCAAGCCAGAAGCAGCGTGGCTTAGTGGAAAGAGCACGGGCTTGGGAGTCGGATGTCATGGGTTCTAATCCCGGCTCTGCCACTTATCAGGTGTGTGACTTTGGGCAAGTCAGTTAACTTCTCTGTGCCTTAGTTACCTCATCTGTAAAATGGGGATTAAGACTGTGAGCCCCAAGTGGGACAACTTGATTACGGTGTATCTCCCCCAGCGCTTAGAACAGTGCTTGGCAAATAGTAAGTGCTTAACAAATACCATCATCGTCATCATCATCATCACTCGAAACTTGTCCTCCCCCTGACTTTCCCATCACTGTAGAAAGCATCATCATCCTCCCTGTCTCACAACCTCATAGCCTTGGCATTATCCTCAACTCATCTCTCTCATTCAATCCACATTTTTAATCTGTCACCAAATCCTGTCGGTTCTAGCTTCGCAATATCACTAAAATCCGCCTTTTCCTCTCCATCCAAATTCCTGCCACGTTAATCCCAGCATTTATCCTACCCCCCCCTTAATTACTTGCCCCCTCCTATCTCACCTCGCTGTTCTCCTACTACAACCCAGCCCGCGCATTTCACTCTTCTAATGCTAACCTTCTCACTGTACCTCGATCTCGTCTATCTGACCACCAGAATCTTCATCCTGGGTCTCTGGGCTGTGGGGCTCCCACCCCCCAGCCCCCAGCTAACCGAGCCAACTGGACCAAGGAAGGAGACATCCGAGTCTGACCCCAGAACTCTGGGACTGGGGGGGATAGATACGGCCGGTGGAAAAAAAGGGGAATGGTTTGAAGCAGCATGGCCTAGTGGATAGGGCGTGGGCCTGAGATTCAGAAGGACTTGGGTTCTAATCCCAACTCTGCCACTTGCCTGCTGTGTGACCTTGGGTGAGTCACTTAACTTTCCTTTCCTGTCTATCCAAACTGCTACGATGTTAATCCAATCACTTATCTTATCCTGCCTTGATTACCATATGAGCCTCCTTGCTGACCTCCTGGCCTCCTGTCTCTCTCCACTCCAGTCCATGCTTCACTCTGCTGCCTGGATGGTTTTTCTACAGAAACGTTCAGGACACGTCCCCCACTCCTCAAGAACCTCCAGCGATTGCTCATCCACCTCTGCTTCAAACAGACACTCCTCACCTTTGGCTTTAAAGCACTCATTCACCTTGTCCCCTCCTACCTCACCTCGCTACTCTCCTGCTACAACCCAGCCCGCACACTTCACTCCTCCAATGCCAACGTACTCACAGACGATCCCTCGGTTTCGTCTATCTCACCACCAACCTCTCACCCACATCCTGCCTCTGGCCTGGAACAACACCCTCCCTTCTCATATCCAACAGACAAGCACTCTCCCCTGCTTCAAAGTCTTATTGAAAGCACATCTCCTCCAAGAGGCCCTCCCTCATTAAGCCCTCTTTTCCTTTTCTTCAACTCCCTCCTGAGTTGCCTTGACTTGCTCCCTTTATTCATCCCCCCACCCCCAGTCCTACAGCACCTATGTACATATCTGTAATTAATTGATTTATGGTAATGTCTGTCTTCCCCTCTAGACTGTTAGCTCGTTGTGGGCAGGGAATGTTGTCTGCTTTATTGTTCTCTCCCAAGCACTCAGTACACTGTTCTGCACACAGTAAGCTCTCAATAAATACGCTTGATTGGCTGACTTAACTTTTCTGTGCCTCAGTTACCTCATCTTTAAAACGGGAATTAAGACTGTGAGCCCCACGTGGGACAAGGACCGTGTCCAACCCGATCATATTGTATCGCCAATTCTCTCCTCGACCCCCTTCAATCTGGCTTCCATCCTCTTCATTCCACAGAAACTGCCCTCTCAAAAGTCACAGATGACCTCCTTCTTGCCAAATCCCATGGCCTCTACTCCATCCTAACCCTCCTCGGCCTCTCAGCTGCCTTCGACACTGTCGGCCATCCCCTTCTCCTGGAAACATTATCCAACCTCGACTTCTCTGACACTGTCCTCTCCTGGTTCTCCTCCAATCTCTCTGGCCGCTCATTCTCGGTCTCTTTCGTGGGCTCCTCCTCTGCCTCCCACCCCATAACTATGAGGGTCCCTCAGGGTTCAGTTCTGGGTCTCCTTCTATTCTCCATCTACACCCACTCCCTCGTGGAACTCATTTGCTCACCTGGCTTCAACTACCACCTCTATGCCGACAATTCCCAAGTCTACATCGCCAGCCCTGATCTCTCTCCCTCTCTGCAGTGTCGCATCTCCTCCGGCCTTCAAGACATCTCTACTTGCATGCCCTGGTGTCACCTCCCGCTTAACGTGTTAAATACAGAACTCCTTATCTTCCCACCCATATCCTGCCCTTCCCTTGACTTTCCCATCACTGTAGAAAGCACCACCGTCCTTCCTGTCCCACAAGTCTGCCCCACCTTGGCATTATCCTTGACTCCCGTCTCTCATTCAACCCACATATTCAATCTATCACTAAATCCTGTCAGTTCAACCTCGCTAAAATCCACACTTTCCTCTCCATCCAAACAGCTACCACGGATAATCCAAGCACTTGTCCCATCCTGCCTAGATTACTGTATCTGCCTCCCTGCTGACCTCCCAGCCTACTGTCTCTCCCCACTCCGGTCCATGCTTCACTCCGCTGCCTGGATCATTTTTCTACAAAAGAACCTCCAGTGGTTGCCCGCCCACCTCCACTTCCAACAGACACTCCTCACCACTGGCTTTAAAGCACTCAATCACCTTGCTCCCTCCTACCTCACCTCGCTACTCTCCTACGACCCAGCCCACATACTTCGCTCCCCTAATGTCAACCTACTCGCTGTACCTCGATCTCGTCTATCTCACCGCCGCCCTCCCTCTTCTTATCCGACAGACTCTCCCCCACTTCAAAGCCTTATTGAAGGCACATCTCCTCCGAGAGGCCTTCCCTGGCTAAGCCCTTTTCCTTATCTTCCACTGCCTTCGGCGTCACACCGACTTGCTCCTTTTATTCGTTCCCTTTCCCAGTCCCACAGCACTCATGTACAAATCTGTAATTTATTTATGTTAATGTCCATCTCCCCCTCTAGGCCAAGGTCATTGTGGGCAGGGAATGTGTCTGTTCTGTTGTTAAATTATACTCTCCCGAGCTCTTGGTATAGTGCTCTGCACACAGTAAGCGCTCAGTAAATATGATTGATTGTTTTTACCCCAGCACTTGGCACACTGCCTGGCACATAGCATTTAACAAATAAAAACAAATCGAAACAAGCAAAGGAAAGCTCTTGGAAAAGTTTCTACTCCCCCTCCCTCCTTCTGAAGAGAGGAATCGGGGGCTAGGCTAGAGGCACTAGGAAGGCAGAAGGTTTAGGGGAAGCAGCGTGGCTTAGTGGAAAGAGCACGGGCTTGGAATTCTAATGCCACCTCTGCCGCTTGTCAGCTGTGTGACTTTGGGCAAGTCTTAATGGAAAGAGCACGGACTTTGGAGTCAGAGGTCCTGGGTTCAAATCCCGCTCCACCACTTGTCAGCTGTGAGACTTTGGGCAAGTCACTTCACTTCTCTGTGCCTCAGTTACCTCATCTGGAAAATGGGGATGAAGACTGTGAGCCCCCCGTGGGACAACCTGATCACCTTGTAACCTCCCCAGCGCTTAGAGCAGTGCTTTGCACATAGTAAGCGCTTAAAAAATGCCATTATTATTATTATTATTATTATTATTATTATTATTATTATTCCTCTGTGCCTCAGTGACCTCATCTGGAAAATGGGGATTAAGACTGGGAGCCCCACGTGGGACAACCTGAGAAGCCCAGCACTTAGAACGGTGGCTGGCACCTAGTAAGCGCCTCACAAATATCCTCATTATATCCAGCGCTTCGGACGGTGGTTGGCACCTAGTAAGCGCCTCACAACTATCCTCACGATACCCAGCGCTTCGAATGGTGGTTGGCACCTAGTAAGCGCCTCACAAATATCCTCATGATACCCAGCACTTCGAACGGTGGTTGGCGCCTAGTAAGCGCCTCACAAATATCCTCACGATACCCAGCGCTTCGAACGGTGGTTGGCGCCTAGTAAGCGCCTCACAAATATCCTCATGATACCCAGCACTTCGAACGGTGGTTGGCGCCTAGTAAGCGCCTCACAAATATCCTCACGATACCCAGCGCTTCGAACGGTGGTTGGCGCCTAGTAAGCGCCTCACAAATATCCTCATGATACACAGCGCTTATAAGGGTGGTTGGCACCTAGTAAGCGCCTCACAACTATCCTCACAATACCCAGCGCTTCGAACGGTGGTTGGCACCTAGTAAGCGCCTCACAGATATCCTCACGATACCCAGCGCTTAGAACGGTGGTTGGCACCTAGTAAGCGCCTCACAATATCCTCATGATACCCAGCGCTTAGAACGGTGGTTGGCGCCTAGTAAGCACCTCACAAATATCCTCATGATACCCAGCACTTCGAACGGTGGTTGGCGCCTAGTAAGCGCCTCACAAATATCCTCACGATACCCAGCGCTTCGAACGGTGGTTGGCGCCTAGTAAGCGCCTCACAAATATCCTCATTATATCCAGCGCTTCGAACGGTGGTTGGCACCTAGTAAGCGCCTCACAAATATCCTCACGATACTGGTTGGCGCCTAGTAAGCGCCTCACAAATATCCTCATTACATCCAGCGCT
The DNA here is from genome assembly GCF_015852505.1 of Tachyglossus aculeatus. Lineage (NCBI taxonomy): Eukaryota > Metazoa > Chordata > Mammalia > Monotremata > Tachyglossidae > Tachyglossus > Tachyglossus aculeatus. The sequence goes on along the minus strand of NC_052101.1, from coordinate 117,226,592 downwards.
TCGAACGGTGCTTTGTACCTGGTAAACGCTTAACAAATACCATTATTCTCATTATTAAGAGCCGGAGGTGGGATTCCTGCGGAGAAAAGCCGAAGAGACGGAGGACGAGGGGCCGGACGGGGGGTCCCAGACAACCGGGAGGTGGCGCTAGATCTTCCTTTTCCCACTGTGTTATCGGGGCCAAACGGCGGCCGGGTCCCTAAGCTGGTGGCTCCGGCGCAGGCGCAGTTCCCATTCCAAGGGTCTCGGGTTTCGTCCTCCCTTTAACCCGCTCCCACCCAAGCCCGGCCCGGGAGAACTCGGTCGAGGAGGAGGAGGGGACTACAAATCCCAGCAGCTCCCGCTTTGGCTGCAGGGAGAAGCCAGGGTGGGGGCAGGGCGCTTCCTGCCCAGGCGGGGAAGGGAAGGAGAAGGAGAAGGAAGGAGGTGGGGGGTCGGGAAGGCCAGGCCAGGCGGCGCGGAGGCGGGAGTGAGGCGCGGGGTGAGTCCGCGCCCCTTCCCGACGGGACGGAGCCGCCGATCGGCCGGTCGGTCCGGCCCCCCGGGCCCAAGGCGGGAGGGCGAGAGGGAGGACGGGGCTCATTGTGCCGCCGCCGCCGCGGCCGGAGGGAGGGGGCACACCGTAAGCGCTCAATAAAGACCCACCGTTGGGTAGGGACCGTCTCTCTAGGTTGCCAATTTGTCCTTCCCAAGCGCCTAGTCCAGCGCTCTGCACCTAGTAAGCGCTCAGTAAATACGATTGATGATGATGATGATGACTAGAGCGCTTGGGAAGTCCCAGTGGGCAACGCGTAGAGGCGGTCCCGACCCAATAACGGGCTCGCAGCCTCGCCTTCTCCGTTGCCAGAAGGCTCGTTTGGTGACCACTTGGCTTTCTGGAGTCGCACGGCTCGCGGTGCCTTAGTTTCCCCCCTCCCCGAGGTGGGGGGCAGCAGCCCAGCCTCGAGGGTGGGGAGGAGAGAAAGGAGACTTTCTGAGGTACTTTCTTCAGGACTGCCTGTTTTCGCCCTTCCCCGTCCCCGCCCCGCCCGAACGGGAGCCCTTCCTCACTAAGGTTTGCCCCTCGGTTCCATCGAGCGCTTAGTCCAGTGCTCTGCACCCAGGAAGCGCTCAATAAATACGATTGACTGACTGATCTAGATACAAGAAAGCGCCCCGCTCTCCCTTTCGCCCCCCCCCCCCCCCCCCCCAGGGTGCTGGGCCTGAAATCGGAACAGGCGAGGCCCCCAAGTATCCCGCCTCCCCCACTCGAGCGCCTAGCCGAGGAAGGCGTTGTGGTGGGGAAACTGAGGCGGGAGGGGATCCCAGGTATCCCCTAAACCCAGTCCGGCTCACTTGGGGATTCTCCCATAGCTCGCCTCTTCTTTTCCCAGAGAGAAGCTTCCTGTCCCAGCTGCGCGCCCATGGACCAAGAAGAGGAACCCTGGGGTCCGGCCCCGGAGCCCGCCGCCGCCTCTGAGGAAGGGGATACCCTGGGAGCCCCCCCCGGTGAGGGGGGTGGAGTGAAGGGAGTTCTGGAGGGAGGGGTGTCTGGGTTGCGGGATGACTGGGGCCCAGAAGACGGGGTGGGACTGATCCAAGACCCCAGAGGCAGTACGGCGTCTTGGGAGCGACTCCCACCCCGGGGTCCGGACTTGCTGCCAGAAAGGGAGGCACCCTGCCCTCCTCTGCTTCTGCCACCTCCTCCTCCTTCTTGGCTGGGTTGAGCCTGAAGCGAGGAATGGGGGAGGGGCGTGGGCGGCAGGGGGGTGGGGGGAGCTGTCTCTGGGGAGCCCATCGAACAGTGAAACCACACAGCTTGATCACTAGACCCAAACTCCCCCTTCAATGCAGACTCAAATTCCCTCGTCTCAGCCCACCCCCACCTCCAGACCCTCGCCACCGGCCGCGCTGATTCTCTGGCAACAGCATTTCTTGTGCCCCCGGGGGCGGGGGGGGTGGGTGGGTGTCAAACCACGCTCCCGGTGCCCCGAGCGGAGCGCCGCGGGGGCGTTTCGGAGGAAGGAAAAGGCTCGATCCCTGCCCTCGAGGGGGCTGACGCTCTCTCCTTGGCCCGCAGGAGTCGGGCTCGCCTCCGAGAGCCCCGCAGCCCCCCCGGGGTCAGCCGGGGGCCCGGAGCCACCTGCTCGCCAGGACTCCGACGACCCGGCCCGGCCCTTCCGCTGCCCAGACTGCGGGCGCGCCTTCCGCCGCAGCTCGGGGCTGAGCCAGCACCGGCGCACGCACAGCGGCGAGAAGCCGTACCGCTGTCCGGAGTGCGGCAAGAGCTTCAGCCACGGGGCCACGCTGAGCCAGCACCGGGGCATCCACACGGGTGAGAAGCCCTACCAGTGTGGCACGTGCGGCAAGGCCTTCGGCTGGCGCTCGACCCTGCTGAAGCACCGCAGCAGCCACACTGGGCTCAAGCCCCACTCCTGCCCCCACTGCGGCAAGGCGTTCAGCCACGGCTCTCTGCTGGCCCAGCACTTGCGCACGCATGGGGACGAGCGGCCCCACAAGTGCGGCGCCTGTGGGAAGGGGTTCGGCCAGGGCTCGGGGCTGCTCAAGCACCTCCGCACCCACACCGGCGAGCGCCCCTACCCCTGTCCGCAGTGCGGCAAGGCCTTTGGGCAGAGCTCGGCCCTGCTCCAGCACCAGAGGACCCATACGGCCGAACGCCCCTACCGCTGCCCGCACTGCGCCAAGGCCTTCGGCCAGAGCTCCAACCTGCAGCACCATCTCCGCACCCACACCGGGGAGCGGCCCTACGCCTGCCCGCACTGCGCCAAGGCCTTCGGCCAGAGTTCCGCCCTGCTCCAGCACCTCCACGTGCACTCGGGCGAGCGACCCTACCGCTGTCACCTCTGCGGCAAGGGCTTCGGTCAGGCCTCCAGCCTCACCAAGCACCGGCGCACCCACGAAGGGGCGGCTGCCCGGGCGGCAGCCGACGGAGGGGAGGGGCCGCCCCCGGAGGGGGCCGAGCAGCAGGAGGAGGGGAGACAGAGAGAATTGGAAGGAGCCGGGTGAGGAGAGGAGAGGGGAAGGTGAGGGAGGAGGAGTGTGCGCGCGCCTGGCGGGGTGGGGGGTTGGCAGTGGGCTGGGAGGGCGGGTGGGCGGGCGGGCGGGCGGGGAATCGGAAAAAGGGAGTTAGGAACCGGGGACACACTCAGTCCTCCTGCGACCCAAGGAGGAGCCACATGCCTGACAAACCCCGCATTTAAGTAAGAGTCGCACCGCACACGTAAGCACAATTGTTTCTTCTAGGCTACCGCCTCCTGTCCTCTCCAGGTAGACACACATTGGCGGAAGAACGTCCCCGCATTCCCTAACCGCGTTCTATTGAAAATACCTTATGGAAGAACTGAGTGTACTAGAGAATCCAGCGTCATAGAGGAGTAGGGGAGTTTAGAGTTGGGGGGCGGGGGGGGGGGAGGGGGGTGGGGGGCGGCTGGACACCTCGGAAGTTGGAGACCCGGGATTTGGCAAACTCTTAATATGTCTCCTTGAGTAAGTAAAATCCTCCAGCTGCCTCCTGGCTCTGTGTTGTGGCTCCATGTCATGGCTCCCCCGGATCTTAAGAGGGGATTTTCTGCCCCGTTCCCCACGGGGGGCCTCTTTACCCTCTCCGGCTCCCAGGCTTCCTTGAGAGTTGCCACGGTCACCTTCCCATCTGGAAGGGGGAAGGGGGGTCGGGGGTCTCTCGGGGCACCTCCAGCCCTGGTCCATCACGCTCTCTCGGACCTCCCTGAGGACTGGGGATCGGTTCCTAGCTCTCGACTGAGGTGGGCCTGAATGCTGTCCCCCACGGCTCCAGACTAGAGCAGAGCTGGGACCTGAAAGAGCCCAGGCATTCTGGTTCCCAGAGCCCAGGGAGCCTTGATGTCTAGGTTCCAGCCCCACCCAGCTCTCGCCTCTTTCACTGCTCCCCCTCATCTCCCCACCATCGTTTGGGGTGTCTTGACCCAGGATCCCATCCGTCTCCGACCCCCATGTGGGTCCCCTTTCACTGGAGAGGCAGCGGGACCTCGTGAGGAAAGCACGGGCCTGGGAGGGAACCTGGATTTTAATCGATCAATCATATTTATTGAGCGCTTACTGTGTGCACAGCACTGTACTAAGCGCTGGGGAAGTACAAGTTGGCAACATATAATCCCGATTCCGCCGCTTGCCTCCTGTGTGACCTTGGATAAATCACTCAGTTTCCCAGTGCTCTCTGTTCTCCTGCTCCCTCAGACCGAGTCCCGTGTGGATCAGAGATCAATCGATCATTCAATCGTATTTAGTGAGCGCTTACTGTGTGCAGAGCACTGTACTAAGCACTGGGGAAGTACAAGTTGGTAACATATAATCCCGAGTCCGCCACTTGCCTACTGTGTGACCTTGGATAAATCACTCAGTTTCCCAGTGCTCTCTGTTCTCCTGCTCCCTCAGACCGAGCCCCGTGTGGATCAGAGATCAATCAATCGATCAATCAATCGTATTTATTGAGTGCTTACTGTGTGCAGGGCACTGTACTAAGCGCTGGGGAAGTACAAGTTGGCAACATATAATCCCGATTCCGCCACTTGCCTACTGTGTGACCTTGGATAAATCACTGTTTCCCAGTGCTCTCTGTTCTCCTGCTCCCTCAGACCGAGCCCCGTGTGGATCAGAGATCAATCAATCGATCAATCAATCGTATTTATTGAGCGCTTACTGTGTGCAGAGCACTGTACTAAGCGCTGGGGAAGTACAAGTTGGCAACATATAATCCCGATTCCGCCACTTGCCTACTGTGTGACCTTGGATAAATCACTCAGTTTCCCAGTGCTCTCTGTTCTCCTGCTCCCTCAGACCGAGCCCCGTGTGGATCAGAGATCAATCAATCGATCAATTGTATTTATTGAGCGCTTACTGTGTGCAGAGCACTGTACTAAGCGCTGGGGAAGTACAAGTTGGCAACATATAGAGACAGTCCCTACCCATGGGGGCTGACCCGGTTACCTTGTATTTACCCCGACGCCTGGTACCGTGCTTGTCACGTAGTGAGTTCTTAGCAGCGTGGCTCAGTGGGAAAAGCCTGGGCTTTGGAGTCAGAGGTCATGGGTTCAAATCCCAGCTCCACCAATTGTCAGCTGTGTGACTTTGGGCAAGTCACTTAACTTCCCTGTGCCTCAGTTACCTCATCTGTAAAACGGGGATTAAGACTGTGAGCCCCCGCCCCCGTGGGACAACCTAATCACCTTGTAACCTCCCCAGCGCTTAGGACAGTGCTTTGCACATAGTAAGCGCTTAATAAATGCCATTATTATTATTATTAAATACAATTATTTTTTTTAATCGTTCGCCCGGGAAGTCCCAGCCCCTTCTCCCCGTGAGGGCGTGAGGATAGTCTCCTCTCCACGGCCAGGCCCGGACGGGAAACTGAGGCTTCAGCAGGCGCTCCGCTCAGTTTGCTCACTCTGCCTCAGAGAAACAGGACCCTCTCTGCCGTCCCCCTGTCCGTCCTCTAAGGTCCAGGAGTGGGAGGCAGGGGAGCCCACGGTGGCATCTTGCGGGAGGGGGCTCCTGGACAAGACCCCAGGCGGGTGGCTGTGCTACCCGCCGGAGGGAACTGGCACGGTGCAGGACTGGAGGTCATGTGGCAGGTCATGGGACCGAGAGCTCTTGGGAAAGGGCCAGACGCTCGTTAGCCACTCACGAGGCCCCAAATGGGTTCTTCCTGTGTCTCAACCCTCTCCCCAGGCCGTGAGAGCGAGGCTCCGGTACTGGAAGTTCACCCCAACCCACGCAAACAGACCCACCGAAGCAGTCAGAGCCAGGTGGGCGGCAGCAAACAGACCCACCTGCAGTCGGGGTTCCGGGGAGGGATTGCAGCGGTGGTGTTGCTCAGAGTTGGAGTCGCCCCCGGGGCGACCGATCCCCCTAACCTCCCCCCAGTCTTGGGCTGCACTCTCCTGCCTGGGTCCAGAGCGGGCAACAGGGACTCGGAGGGGAAGTGGGACCGGGCCCGATTCCTGGCAGATGGGAAGGAGGGAGGGCAGAGTTGAGACTTGAAAAACCCCGGGCGTCCCGGTTTCTAGAACGTGGACGCTCGCTTCCCCCTCCAAGCCCCACTAGAAGCAGGGTGGCCCAATGGATAGAGCACGGGCTTGGGCGTCAGAAGGACCAGGTTGCTAATCCTGACTCATTCATTCATTCAATCGTATTTATTGAGCACTTACTGCGTGCAGAGCACTGTACTGGGCGCTTGGGAAGTACAAGTTGGCAACATATACGGACGGTCCCTACCCAACAGCGGGCTCACGGTCTGGAGGGGGAAGGTCTGCTGTGTGACCTTGGGCGAGTCACTTCTCTGTGCCTCAGTGACCTCACCTGTAAAACGGGGATTAAGAGTGTGAGCCCCCCGTGGGACAACCTGATCTCCTTGTAACCTCCCCGGTGCTTAGAACAGTGCTTTGCACATAGTAAGCGCTTTCTAGACTGTGAGCCCGCTGTTGGGTAGAGACCGTCTCTCTATGTTGCCAAGTTGTACTTCCCAATAATAATAATAATAGCATTTATTAAGTGCTTACTATGTGCCAAAGCACTGTTCTAAGCACTGGGGAGTTTACAAGGTGATCAGGTTGTCCCACAGGGGGCTCACGGTCTTCATCCCCATTTTCCAGATGAGGTAACTGAGGCCCAGAGAAGTTAAGTGACTTGCCCAGAGTCGCACAGCTGACAATTGGCGAAGCTGGGATTTGAACCCATGACCTCTGACTCCAAAGCCCGGGCTCTTTCCACTGAGCCACGCTTGCTTCCCAAGCGCTTAGTACAGTGCTCCGCACACAGTAAGCGCTCAATAAATTCGATTGAAGGAGTACAGTGCTCCGCACACAGTCAGCGCTCAATAAATACGATTGAATGAATAAATGCTATCATTATTATGTACTTCCCAAGCGCTTAGTACAGTGCTCTGCACACAGTAAGCACTCAATAAATTCGATTGAAGGAGTACAGTGCTCCGCACACAGTCAGCGCTCAATAAATACGATTGAATGAATAAATGCTATCATTATTAGTTCCCAAGCGCTTAGTACAGTGCTCCGCACACAGTAAGCGCTCAATAAATTCGATTGAAGGAATAAATGCTATCATTATTATGCACTTCCCAAGCGCTTAGTACTGTGCTCTGCACACAGTAAGCGCTCAATAAATTCGATTGAAGGAATAAATGCTATCATTGTTATGCACTTCCCAAGCGCTTAGTACAGTGCTCCGCACACAGTAAGCGCTCAATAAATTCGATTGAAGGAATAAATGCTATCATTATTATGTACTTCCCAAGCGCTTAGTACAGTGCTCTGCACACAGTAAGCGCTCAATAAATACGACTGAATGAGTGAATGAATTATTATTATCCGTAAAACGGGGATTAAGACCGAGCCCCAGGCAGGACAGGGCCTGTGCCCAACCAGCTTAGCTGGAAGCAGCGTGGCTCAGTGGAAAGAACACGGACTATGGAGTCAGAGGTCATGGGTTCGAATCCCGGCTCCGCCACTTGTCAGCTGTGTGACTCTGGGCAAGTCGCTTCACTTCTCTGGGCCTCAGTTACCTCATCTGTCAAATGGGGATCATCGTCAATCGTATTTATTGAGCGCTTACTATGTGCAGAGCACTGTACTAAGCGCTTGGGAAGTACAAATTGGCAACATATAGAGACAGTCCCTACCCAACAGTGGGCTCACCTGTAAGATGGGGATGAAGACTGTAAGCCCCCTGTGGGCCAACCTGATCACCTTGTATACCCCCCCAGTGCTTAGAACAGTGCCTTGCGCATAGTGAGCGCTTAATAAATGCCATTATTATTATTATCGACTCCCATCGCTTAGCACAGTGCCTGGCACGTAATCAGTGCTTAACAAATACTCTCAAGGGGGGGGGAAAAAAACCTCTCGACACAGTCCCCTCCCCCTTGGCCTAAGGAGGAGGCCATCTAGGGCGCGCTTCACCCGGTCACGTGACGAAAGTGCGGTTTTTCCAAAGAGGGGCAACAAGGGGCTGGGGGCCCCCGTCACGTGCCGAGGGGGCCGGCGCGGCGGCGACTCCGCGTCACGTGCCGCGGTCCCCCGTCACGTGCCGAGGGGCCGCCCCCTCCCCGGCGGCGCCTTCCGCGTCACGTGCCGGGGGCGGGCCCGGCCGGGTCAGCTGACGCGGCTGCGTTTGAAGCGGAGCCGGGGCTGGGGGGGTCTACACCGACCCCTTTTTGGACGCCCCCCTGGCGCCCCCTTCTCCCGGTATGGCAGCCCCCAAGGGGCGCCGCGGCTCAGGTGAGTGAAGCGGCTGGGGGGCGGTGGGCTCCCCTCCCCAGACGGCCGATCAATCAATCAATCAATCGTATTTATTGAGCGCTCACTGTGTGCAGAGCACTGTACTGAGCGCTTGGGAAGTCCAAGTTGGCAACATAGACAGTCCCTTCCCAACAGTGGGCTCACAGTCTAAAAGGGGGAGACCCTCTCCAAGGATTTAGGAGCCCCCACCCCCTCATCCTAGCCCCAGTAGGCCTGGTTTGAAGAGGCGAGGGCAAGTGGGGTGGGGGTGGGGGGTGTTAGCCGGTCATTTGCCCTAGGCGGTTTGTCCCCCGCTTCCCCAGTAAACATCATTTTCCAGTCCATTCCTTCTTCAATCAATCAATCAGTCGTATTTATTGAGCGCTTACTGTGTGCACAGCACTGGACTAAGCGCTTGGGAAGTACAAGTTGGCAACCTATAGAGACAGTCCCTACCTTCTTCAGAATCTTCGTGGAATGGTTTCAGAGCGTTTGGTTTTGCTCCTTTTAAATAATAATGATAATAATAATGATAGCATTTATTAAGCGCTTACTATGTGCAAAGCACCGTTCTAAGCGCTGGGGAGGTTACAAGGTGATCAGGTTGTCCCACGGTGGGGGGGCTCACAGTCTTCATCCCCATTTGACAGATGAGGGAACTGAGGCGCAGAGAAGTGAAGTGACTTGCCCAAAGTCACACAGCTGACAAGTGGCGGAGCCGGGATTTGAACCCGTGACCTCTGACTCCAAAGCCCAGGCTCTTTCCACTGAGTCATAATAATGATGATGAGCCCTACTGAGCACTCACCTCCTCCAGGAGGCCTTCCCAGACTGAGCCCCCTCCTTCCTCTCCCCGCCTTACCTCCTTCCCCTCCCCACAGCACCTGCGTATATGTTTATACATATGTATTACTCTATTTGATTTGTACATATTTATTTTAATTTGTTAATATGTTTTGTTTTGTTCTCTGTCTCTCCCTTCTAGACTGTGAACCCACTGTTGGGTAGGGACCGTCTCTATATGTTGCCAACTTGTACTTCCCAAGCGCTTAGTATAGTGCTCTGCACACAGTAAGTGCTCAATAAATACAATTGAATGAATGAATGAATTTATTACTCTATTTGATTTGTACATATTTATTCTATTTATTTTATTTTGTTAATATGTTTTGCTTTGTTCTCTGTCTCCCCCTTCTAGACTGTGAGCCCACTGTTGGGTAGGGACCATCTCTATATGTTGCCAACTTGTACTTCCCAAGCGCTTAGTACAGTGCTCTGCACACAGTAAGCGCTCAATAAATACGATTGAATGAATGAATGAATAATGGCATTTATTAAGCGCTTACTATGTGCAAAGCACTGTTCTAAGCACAGGGGATGGAACACCTGTGTAGGATCAGAAGGCCAAAGTGCTCGCGGTTGCCCTTGGCATTTTCCAGCAGTAGATGGTATTTATTGAGCGTTTGCTGGGTACTTAGCACTCAGGAGAGGACAGTATAGCAGAGTTGGCAGACGTGCCCCCTGCCCATAACGAGCTTACGGTCTAGAGGGGGGAGACAGACATTAATATAAGTAATTTGGAATATATAATTTTAGCCAGCTAGGGCCTCCAAAAAGCTTCCGCCTGAGCTTAGATATCAGCCCCGGGGTCTCCTGACTTCAGCCTGGTTCTCTTCCAGAGGCGTTCCCCCCCCAAATACACGTATCTTTCCATTCTGTCTCAGAACACCAGTGCCATCACCCCTTCCCCCGTTGGTTTCAGAACTCAGGCATTGTACCCTGCCCTCCCAGTTCTCCCCATTCTGAGACCTGAGCATCCTGTCTGCGTCTCCCCCAACCCAACCCATTCCCCTCTTTTTTTTCCCCCGGGACCCCCATCCCTCCTCAAAGCCTCTCCTGCCTCACCATCTCCTTCGCTCCCCCCCTGCAGAGACTGAGCGGCTGCTGACCCCGGCCCCCGGCTATGGGTCGTGGGACAGGGGGGATCCTCCGGGCCCGCTACCACCCTCCCCGCTGCCCGAGGAGGAGGATCTGCGCCGGCGGCTCAAATATTTCTTCATGAGCCCCTGCGACAAGTTCCGAGCCAAGGGCCGCAAGCCCTTCAAGCTGGTGCTGCAAATCGGCAAGATCCTTATAGTTACCGTTCAGGTGGGCGGAGGTGGAGATTTGCGTGCCGCAGGATCGAGGGCTCAGGGTGGAGCTTGGGGCTGGGGAGGGGGCCGAGGGGTGGGGGACGCCGTGGGGGAAACCGGGGCAGGCCTGGCGTTCTAACCGGAGGGGGGAAAGTAGCCGAGAGGGTTGGAACTGGCAGCCGGGGATGGAGGCCATGGGTTTGGGGGGAGGGATGAGGAGGAGGGGTGGTCTTCTTTCTTCAGCGCTCACTGGGGGCAGAGCACTGTCCTAAGCACTGTGAGGGAATACACCGGGGTTGGGGGGGGGATTGGACCTGTTCCCTGGCCCTCGGGGTGGCCCATGAGGTAAGAAGAAGGGAGCTAGGCATTGTTCTGTGAAAATTCCCTGTGTGAATCCAGGCTTGAGGCTGAGCCATTGCTTCCAGGCCCACCCCCCGCCAGGTACGTAGGCATAGCGCCCGAGGGTCATCCGGCTCCCAGCCCCCGATCTCAAAGTCCAGGAGGCTGCCGGCCTGTGAGGTGCCGACAGGCCGCTCACCTCCTCACTGGCTCTTTCCTTCCGTCCCTCCCCAACAGCTCATCCTGTTTGGACTCAGCAACCAGATGGTGGTGACTTTCAAAGAGGAAAACACCATCACCTTTAAGCACCTCTTCTTGAAGGACTACGCCGACGGGGCTGACGACTCCTATGCCGTCTACACGCAAGACGATTTCTACCAGTATATCTTCTATGCCGTCGAGCAGGTGGGCCGTCGGGGGCCGGGCGGGTCAGGGGCTTAGGAGCGAGGCCCAGGGAATTGGGGCTGGGGCCGGGGAGGAGTGGGGAGCTAGGTGAATGGCCCCTCTTCTTTTCCCTCCCCTCAGTACTTGAAGATCTCCGAGATGACCCTTGGGCGCTATGCCTACGTACCCGGCGGGGGTGGGCCTGGAAGCAATGGCTCAGCCCTGGCGCTGTGCCAGCAGTACTACCGCCACGGCCACATTGACCCGGCCAACGACACCTTCAACATCGACCCGTTGGTCATCTCCGGTCAGTGGGTGGGGCTGGCCCAGGGGGGAGCGGAGCTGGCCCTGGCAGGACAGGGGCGTAGGGGGTGGGGGGGCCTCACTGACCCCCTCCCCCCCCCCCACCACACAGACTGCATCGGGGTGGACCCCATGGAGCGGATCCCGCCCCGCCCGGACGAGGAGGCCCTGCCTCCCCTGCTGCTCACATTGGACAGCAGCTACAGGAATCTCACCCTCAAGTTCCACAAGTACCAGCCTCAGCCACTTCCCCTGCCCCGTTCCCCCGGAGGGGCTGGGACCTCCCCCTCTGGGACCCCAGCTGCTCCAGTCCCGGGGTCTTGGCTCCCCCTTCCTGCTCACTCTCCCGGTTCTGCTGCAGCCCTCTGCCCCCTCCCTGACACAACTTGAGAGACAGCAGATAGGATCCGGGTGCCCCACTGGGCACTGGGGGAAGGGAGGATGACTTTGCTCCCTGCCTGGGGAGAACGAGGATTCTCTGGGGATTGAAGCGGTGGCCGGGGGTCAGGAGCCTCTTCGTGCATGACTGTGTGGCCCTGGGTAGGTCCCTTTCATAGTCTCCACTTCCTTCCCCTCTCTCCCGTGCCCCTCTCTCTCCCCCTCCCTGTTCTAGAAAAGATCTGGGGGGAGGGAGAAGATGCCTCTGGATTTTGCTGACACTAAGTACTGTCAGCCTTGTTCTCCGGCAGCTTCCCTAGGAACTGAAAGTAGCAGGGGCAGAGCCAAGCTGATACCTTTCACCCACCTCCCCCACTGCCATTCTACTTGCCCCCTCTGGCCCCCCGCAGCAGGAAGAGGAGCCTGCTGCTGATTCTGATTTCAGCCAAACAGTGTGGCTCTCTGCTGGGAAGCCCCCTGCCTACGTCCTTTTGGGAGGGGAGAAGGAAGGCTGTGGTCTGTGAGGGGGGCGGTCTCCCACCCCTCCCCCCTCACCTGTCCCACCCCTCCAGGCTGATCAACGTCACCATCCGCTTCCAACTCAAAGCCATCAACATCCAGACGATCATCAACAACGAGATCCCAGACTGTTACACCTTCACCATCCTGGTGAGCCGGCCTTTGGGCCAGGGGGTCTTGGAAGGCTCTTCAGGCAAGAGTGGTAGCAGCAGCTGGAGAGATGGAGCCCAAGCTGCCGAGGAAGAGGGTGGAGGGATGGGGGGAGGCATCTCTGGAGTGCTCATTGCCCTCACTGTGCCCCCCCCCCCCCCTCGGCCCCCTCCCAGATCACCTTTGACAACAAAGCCCACAGTGGACGGGTGTGCATCGGGCTGGAGACCAGGGCCCACATCCAGGAGTGTAAAGACCCCAGGGTCTATGGCTGGGGTGAGCCTCCGAGACGTAGTCCCATTCACATTCCCCACGTTGGGATTGTTTTCTTCTGTGTACTCTAACCCCCATCTCGCATCCCCTTCCCCGGTCCTTCTCTCCCTGGCTGTGCCAGATCTCCCTCACATCTCCCTCCGTTTGCCCAGTTTTATACCAGACCGTCTGGTTTTCAGCCGGTCTTCGCCCTAGCTGGCACGACTTCGGCCCTGGATGCCTTTTTAGGTGAGGTCCTTATTTTTAAATGGCACCCCCCCCCCCCGGCTCTCGCTCCCGACAGTTTAGGAGACCTGAGTGGGGAGAGGCTCTGGAGCAGGAGAAGGGGGGCAGGGGTTCTCTCCCCTCCCCACACTCCCTGCCCCGAGCAACACAGCCGGCAACTCTGCTTCTCCCGTGGTGTGTCCTTAGGTTGCACATACTTGCCAGCCAAAGATGAGCTGGGGGATGTCACCGAGGTGGCGGCAGGGGAGGGGTCCTGGGTCCTGCAGAGCTGTCAGGGACCACCCAAGCCCTTTCCTCCCAACACCTGAATTGTGACCCATCTCTTCCTAAAGGGGACAACAACTTCCGCCTGTTCTTTGACGTGATGGTGATCCTGACCTGTTCCCTCTCTTTCTTGCTGTGTGCCCGCTCCCTACTGCGAGGGTTCCTGCTGCAGAATGTGAGCAGCCCTGTGACTCCCCCCACCACCACCCCCCAGCCCCGGCCCCGAGATTCCTTTCTCGTTTCCCTTGACCCTGGAGCACACTCCCTCTCCCTCTCCTCCAGGATGTCAATCAGTAGCATTTATTGAGCACTTACTTTGTGCAGAGCATCGTACTAAGCGCTTGGGAGAGTACAATACAGTTGGTAGACACGATCCACCACAAGGAGCTTACAGTCTAGGGAGCGAGACAGACATTAAAATGAACTTCAGGTAAGGGAAGTCACCGAGTATAAGGATATGTATATAAGTGCAGTGGGGGTGGGACTACATGCATGGGAGAGGCCATGGAGGGGGGGAAATGAGGGGTGAGGGAAATGAAAGCATAGTCCAGAAAGGCTTCTTGGAGGAGATGTGATTTCAGTAGGGCTTTGAAGATGGGGAGAGCGCTAGCCTGTTGGATATGTACGGGGAGGGAGTTCCAGGCTGGAGGACCTGAGCAACGGGTTGAAAGTGGGTGAGGAGAGAGTGAGGGACGATACCTAGGTTGATGTTAGAGGAGGAAGGTGGTGGGGCCGGGGTTATAGTGGGAGAGGAGCCAGGAGAAGTAAGGCAGCGAGAGCTGATTGCCTTGAATCTGCTGGTGGGGAGTTTTCTCCTTCTCACACTAGCGCTGGAGCCCAGGAAGGAAGGGGGGAACCTGAAGGAGGGGCCCTTCCCATGCCACTGTAGAGGCCGCCCCCCCGCCTCACACCGCCCATCTCGTCGGCCTTTCCCTTCCCTCTCTTCCTGCCCCAGGAGTTCTCCCGTTTCCTTTGGCGGCACCGGGGCGTGGCAGTGAGTCTTTGGGAGCGACTGGAGTTTGTGAATGGCTGGTACATCCTGCTGGTGGCCAGCGACGTGCTCACCCTCTCGGGCACCGTGATGAAGATTGGCATCGAGGCCAAGGTGGGCCCCGGACCTTCCCAGCCCCGAGCGAGCTTAGGCAGCCTTCCCTGGTGGAGCTCGGGCTGAGGGGCCTGCCCCTTCACTCCCGCATGCGGCTTTGACTTGACCTCCCAGGGGTCCTGGAGGTGTTCTCCCTCGGGGGGCCCCCCAAAAGGGGACCCGGAGAGCAGGGGGTTGACACAGAGATCGGAGGCTGAACGGGGACCCCTCCCCATGTCCCCGCCTCAGAACCTGGCCAGTTACGACGTCTGCAGTATCTTGCTGGGAACCTCCACGCTGCTGGTCTGGGTCGGCGTCATCCGCTACCTTACCTTCTTCCAGAAATACAACGTGAGCCCCCAACACCAGCCTCCTGCTCCTCCTCCTCCTTTCCCTCATTCCCCAGCCCTGGCCCCTCTAGGCTCCTGTGACTGGCCTTCCCCAGTGCGTGCGTGCATGTGTGTGCGCGCACACACAGTATATTGTTGACCCCCCCCCCCCCGCCACAACCCCACTATCTTGCCTCTCAACTCATTGGCCCACTCTGCATCCCTCACTCCCGCTCTTCCCTCTCCCCAGGTCCTCATCGCCACACTCCGGATTGCCCTACCAAACGTCATGCGGTTCTGCTGCTGTGTGGCCGTCATCTACCTGGGCTACTGCTTCTGTGGCTGGATTGTGCTGGGACCGTACCATGTCAAGGTGCTAGGGGATGCAGGAGTGGGGGGACGAGAAGCTGGGGCCAGGCGCAACCCAGACTCCATAGTTCCTGGTATCATTTGGGTCTGGCTCGGGCTCCAAGAGCTCTGGAAGGGAGTGGAGGGTTGGGAGAGCCACGCGGATCAACCAGTTGTATTTATTGAGCATTTACTGTACGCAGAGCACTATACTAAATGCTTGGGAAAGTACAACAGAAGCAGCGTGGCTCAGTGGAAAGAGCACGGGCTTGAGAGTCAGAGGTCATGGGTTCTAATCCCGGCTCCGCTGCTTGTCAGCTGTGTGACTTTGGACAAGTCACTTAACTTCTCTGTGCCTCAGTTCCCTCATCTGTAAAATGGGGATTAAGATCGTGAGGCCCATGTGGGACAACTGATTACCTTGTATTCCCCCCCCCCCCCCGCCCCCCAGCGCTTAGAACATTGCGTGGCACATCGTAAGCGCTTAACGAACACCATCATTATTATTATTGCAATATAACAGAGTCGATAGACACGTTCCCTGTGCGCAGTGAGCTAGACTGGGTAATGGGAGGTGGACCTGGAGGGATGGGGATAGAGACAGTGGAGAAAAGTGCAGGGGCAGTGGTCATTTTTTCCTGCTGTAACCTGGTGAGTCAGCCCCAAGTCTCCTCCTCCCCTCCACTGCCATTTGAGGGATGTGACTGAGGGTACCCACACTTCTCTCCTTTCCTCCACCATCTCCCCTTACTTCCTGGGGCTTGCTCGTCTTCCCCTCCCTTGGCCCCAGCATGAGCTCCCTTTCTCCGTCCTCTCCAGTTCCGCTCGCTGTCCATGGTATCCGAGTGCCTCTTCTCCCTCATCAACGGAGATGACATGTTTGTGACCTTTGCGGCCATGCAAGCCCAACAGCAGCAGCAGCAGCACAGTTGGCTGGTTTGGCTCTTCTCCCAGGTCTACCTGTATTCTTTCATCAGCCTCTTCATCTACATGGTGCTCAGCCTCTTCATCGCCCTCATCACTGGCTCCTACGAGACTATCAAGGTGCAGGGAGGACATCCCCCACTCCGCCCCCCCCCCAAACTGGACAACTCGAGGGGTGGGGGCGGCGGGGGCGGGCTGCTCTAGGTCCCCCTTCATGCCTGGGCAGAAGGTTCAGGTGGTCAGCCGTGTGTTTGTGTCTGTTCTCTCCCCTCTTCCCCACTCCCCCAGCACCAGTGTGAGGGGGAGGCCCAGGTGAGCCAGCTCCAGGCTTACATTGCCCAATGCCAAGACAGTCCCACCTCGGGCAAGTTCCGCCGGGGCAGCGGCTCGGCCTGCAGTTTGCTCTGCTGCTGCACCAGGTACGTCGGAGGAAGGAACGGCTAGTTGGGAGGCAAGCTGTTCCTGATCCCTCGGGCTCCTTGGCATCCCTCTAGGAGAGCAGGTGGAGCTAGGCAGAGAATGCCCTGTCCTTAGAGAGGTCCAAGGCTGAACCAGATAAGAGGTGCTAGGATGGGGAGAGAGGGGGTGGCGGGTGAGGCCGATGTGAGGTGGAATGAGGGCGGGGGGTCGATTGAGGAAAAACTTTCTGAGAAGGGGACAAAGATTGGCAGGGAATATGAACGGTGGAGAGCCCAGATCTGGGCATTGTGGAAAGTTGGGAGGAAGGCCGGGGCAATAAATCAGTGGTATTTATTGAGCACTTATTGTGTGCAGAGCACTGTACTAAGTGCTTGGGAGTGGACCGTATAGCAAACTCGGTAGACGCGTTCTGTGCCTGCAAGGAGGTGGAGACAGACATTAAAGTAAATTATGGATTCATTCAATCATATCTGTTGTGATTGAACTTACTGTGTGTGGAGCAAAGGATATATACATAAGTGCTGTGGGGCTGAGGGTGGGGTGAATATCAAGTCCTTAAAGGGTACAGATCCAAGTAGATAGGCGGTGCAGAAGGGAGAGCAGGTAGGAGAAAAATAAGGCTTATTCAAGGAAGGCCTCTTGGAGGAGATGTGATTTTACTAAGGCTCTGAAGATGGAGTATGGACTGGAGTGGGGAAAGGCAGGGAGGTCAGCAAGGGATGTCTCATGCGATAGTCAAGGTGGGATATGACAGGTACTTCGATCAGCATTGTAGCAATTGGGAGAAGAAAGGATGGATTTTAGTGATGCTGCGAAGGTAGAATCGACAGGATTTGAATGAGAGAAATGAGTCAAGATGGTGATGCCCTCATGGGGAGGACGGAATTTGGACAGGAAAATGTTTTGTTTGGGACATGTTTAGTTTGAGGTCCCAACGGGACATTCAGGTAGAGATGTTTTGAAGGCAGGAGGAAATGCAGGACTGCAGAGAAGGAGAGAGGTCAGGGCTGGAGAAGTAGATTTGGGAAGATCTCTCCAGGGCTGGAGAAGTAGATTTGAAGCTGTGGGAGCGAATGAGTTCTCCAAGGGAATGGGTATGTAGAGAGAATAGAAGGGGACCCAGAACTGAGCCTTGATGGACTCTGACATTTAGAGAGTGGGAAGCAGAGGAGAATACTGAGAAGGAGCGCTCAGATTGGAAGCGAGCCTGGAGAGGACAGTGTCAGTGAAGCTGAGGTTGGATAATGTTTCCAGGAGAAGGGGGTGGTTGACGGTGTGAGGTCAAGGAAGGTTAGGATGAAACAGAGGCCATTGCATTTGGCAAGAAGGTCCTTGGTGACCTACGAGAGGGCAGTTTCCATGAAGCGAAGGGGGTGGAAACCAGATTGGAGGGGTTCACAGCGAGAATTGGAGGAGAGGAAGTGGAGGCAGTGGGTGTAGACAACTCAAGGAGTTTGGAAAGGAATGGAGGAAGATTCATTCATTTATTCAGTCGTATTTATTGAGCGCTTACTGTATGCGGAGCACTGTACTAAGCGCTTGGGAAATGCAAGTCGGTAACATATAGAGATGGTCCCGACCCAACAACGGGCTCACAGTCTAGAAGGGGGAGACAGACAACAAAACATGCAGACAGGTGTCAAAATCGTCAGAACAGGTGTCAATCTTCAGAACAAATAGAATTAAAGCTACATGCACATCACTAACAAAATAAATAGAATAGTAAATATGTACAAGTAAAATAGAGTAATAAATCTGTACAAATATATGTACAAGTGCTGTGGGGAGGGGAAGGAGGTAGGGCGGGGGGGATGGGGAGGGGAGGAGAGGAAAAAGGGGGCTCAGTCTGGGAAGGCCTCCTGGAAGAGGTGAGCTCTCAGTAGGGCTTTGAAGGGAGGAAGAGAGCTAGCTTGGCGGATGTGCGGAGGGAGGGCATTCCAGGCCAGGGGAAGGACGTGGGCTGGGGGTCGACGGCGGGACAGGCGAGAACAAGGTACAGTGAGGAGGTTAGTGGCAGAGGAGCGGAGGGTGCGAGGTAGGAGGGGGCGAGGTGATGGAGAGCCTTGAAGCCGAGTGAGGAGTTTTTGCTTGATTCGTAGGTTGACAGGCAGCCACTGGAGATTTTTGAGGAGGGGAGTAACATGCCCAGAGCGTTTCTGCACAAAGATGATCCAGGCAGCAGAGTGAAGTATGGACTGAAGTGGGGAGAGACAGGAGGTTGGGAGATCAGAGAGGAGGCTGATGCAGTAATCCAGTCGGGATAGGATGAGAGATTGAACCAGCAAGGTAGCGGTTTGGATGGAGAGGAAAGGGCGGATCTTGGCGATGTTGCGGAAGTGAGACCGGCAGGTTTTGGTGACAGATTGGATGTGTGGGGTGAATGAGAGAGCAGAGTCGAGGATGACACCACGGTTGCGGGCTTGTGAGACGGGAAGGATGGTAGTGCCGTCTACAGTGATGGGAAAGTCAGGGAGAGGGCAGGGTTTGGGAGGAAAGATAAGGAGTTCAGTCTTGGACATATTGAGTTTTAGATGGCGGGCAGACATCCAGATGGAGACACGAGCCTGGAGAGAGGGAGAGAGAGCAGGGGCAGAGATGTAGATTTGGGTGTCATCAGTGTAGAGGTGATAGTTGAAGCTGTGGGAGCAAACTTGTGGGGAGCCTCTGGGTCAAGGGAGAGGGAGTTTCTAGGTGAGGGGATACGTGAGCATGTTTGAAAGCAGTGGGGAAGAAGCCATTGGAAAGTGAATGTTGAAGGTGGTCAGGGAGAGGGAAAAGGGGCAAGTGTTTTGATAAGTTGTGAAGGGATGGGGTCAGAGGCGCAGGTGAAGAGGGTAGATTTTTGAGAGGAGGCAGAAGATCTCCTGAGATACTCCCGGGAAAAATGAGAGAATTGAAGATGGGGCAGGAGGAGAGAGGGCCTGGAAAGGAGCAGGGGAGATTTTAGGGAGACCATGCCTGATAGGCGAAGCGGATTGGTAGGGAATGGGTGGGAGGTCGCAGAGGGTTTTAGGAGGGAGTTAAATGTTTGAAACAGCTGTTGCAGACAATGATGGGAGTCAAGGATAAAGAAATACTGTTGCCAAGTGGAGGAGAGGGCAGAGTTAAAGTAGGTGAAGATGCATTTGAGATGGATGAGGTCAGCCAGGTGCCTGGATTTCTGCCAGCAGTGCTTTGCAGTTCAAGCACAGTAGTGGAGGGAGCATAGTGTGGAAGTGAACCAGGGTTGCGGGTTGGTGGTATGAAATCAGCAGTGGGACAGGGGAGCAAGGGAGTTTAGTTGTGTTGAGAGCATTGATTTGACAATCAGTCATATGGATTTGCTGAAAGCTTACTGTGTGCAGAGCACTGTGCTAAGTGCTAGGGAGAGTACAGTGTAACAATATAACAGACCCATTCCCTGCCCCCAATGAGCTTTGCCGTCTAGGGAGGGAGACAGACATTAATATGAACAAGTAAAATTACATTGTGCATTGAGACGGTAGTTTGGTTAGGGAAGCCAGATGGGGCCTGATGACTTTTTAGAAAGTTGGAAGGGAAGTCAAAAGGTTGGGGGTCTCTGCAGGGGAAATAGGACAGATTTGCAGATCGGAGGAGGGTGTGTGAGAGGAGGCTGTGGCAGGAGAACAGACTTTCAAAGTTGGTGAGGGTAAAGATTGTACAGTGGTTAGAGATGATGAGATCGAGCAGGTGTCCAAGTTGCTGAGTGTGTGAGGTGGGGTGGAGCAGGAGGTCATTGGAGTTGAAGGGTAAGAAGGAATGGACAGTGGAAGGGTTGTTGGGGACATCCACTTGGATAATAAAGTCCCCAAGGATCAATATAGGGGTGGAGAAAGAGAAGGAATGTGAGAAAGGGATCAGAGTTGTTCAAAAAGTTGCTGGGCAGGAGTTTGTCTCACTGGGGAGCCCAGACAGGCATCTGACTGTAGACTGTAAGCTTGTTATATTGTACTCTCCCAAGCACTTCGTACAGTGCTCTGCACATAGTAAACACTCAATAAATACGACTGATCTGAATGCAAGAACACAAGCATGAAACCAAAGTCAGAGCCCTAGGACAGATGGTCACACAAAAGCACAAACAGTAGAAATGTAGCCATGGGGATTAGCGGAAGCGGAGGGCAGAACAGACAGGAAAGCTGGGTCGAGCAGGTGGCAGGCTTTGGAGGCCACAGTCAGAAGCCAAGGATGACCCTTAAGGGTGATTTGTGGGTGGGAGGGGGGATCAGGACCCTCCCTCCTCCCAAACCTCCCACCCTGCCCCCTCTCTTTCTCCCCTTCCCAGGGATCCTCTGGAGGAGACCTCACGGCTGGTGAACTGAGTCTGAATCTTCTTTCCCAACGCACAAAGGGCTCCAGGCCCCCCTGCACTTTTTTTTTTAAATGGATTTTTAACTCCCAACAGCCACTTCCCCGCCCCAGCCCCCTGAACCGGGGCCCTGTCTCGGCCCCAGAGAATGGGATCGGGGAGAGTGGGAACAGAGCAGTGGATAATGGGCTCCCTGGCTCCTTATTTATTTTTTTTAAAGTGCGCTTTTAGGAAATGTTACCCTGGCTTTCCCCTCCCCTCTCCCCACCCTTTCCCTGACTCGTCCCACTCCCTGGGAAACTGGTCTCCGTCGTATGCTGTTACATCCATGCCCTCCTAGGAATGGCTTGTGCCCTGCAGTGAATCTTGAATCACCACCCCTCCCCACCAACCTTCCAGCCTGTCGCCTTCTGCACGTGGGTAACAGCTGTGTCTTGTCTTCACTGCTGCACTCGCCCCCCCCCCCCCCCCCCCCCCCCCCCCCCACCCCCCAACCGCCCTCCACCCAAACACACACTAGGATCATAGGACAAGCAGGTGACCGGAGTGGTTTTATACTCCTGTAGCCACAGCAGGGTTGGCACAAATAAAAGGAAAACACAGGTCTTGTGCCTATTCTGGTTTCTCTCGTTGTGTGGGGGGAGGGAGGGAACAGAGGATGGCCCAGAGCAAGCCAGGCCCATGTTCCCCTGGGAAAAGGGACCTGGGGATAAACAGGAAGGGTAGGAAGAGCTGACAGGCAAGTGTTCCGCAAGAAGCCTGGAGGCTTTTTGACAGTACCCCCACTGGGGCCAGGTAAGATACGTGACACGGAACAAAATCCCCATAAGACTAACTGGCCAACCAAGTAAGAAGTCAATTTGGGAGACTACCACCCCATGGGAGAAGCAGCCCGATAAGGCTGCCATCCTGCCGGGGCCGCCGAGCCTCACTAGTCCGCCAGTGTCCACAACCGGGTAGATGGAGGGGAACCAATGGACGTGATCTATTTAAAATGCCAAAAGGTCCCCGATAGGATGCTGCACCAAAAAGCTGAGTCGTCATGAGATGGGGGTCTGGGGATTAAAAAGCCGCTAGAGACCTGGACAGAGGCCATGCCCTGTTCCCGTAGGCTTTCCCCCCGCCGGCCCTGCTTCACGGAGGTGGGGGGGGGGGGGGGCGGTGATTGTCCTTATTGATGTAACGCTGCAACTGACGCCACTAGCTTTGCCTTCGTGGATTTTGGGCCAGGGCAGGTAGCTGTAGCTACTCCCCCCACCACCCCCAACCTCTTGGAGCCAGGGTGGCGGCTCTACCCCCTACCCTGGGCCAGTAGGAGTCGGGCCAGTGACTCATGGGGCTCCTGCTGTTCTCGCCAGACTGCTCTTACCACCACCTGGGGACAAGACAGCCCCTTTCTCTGGGCACGAAGCTGCCTCGGCGAGCAAGTGGCCCACTGATGATAAGCTTAGGGGCATTCTGTGCACCAGAATGGGGAAGGGGAGAAGGTGGGTAGCAGAGTAAGGTCGTTGATATGGATGCTTCCCCACCCACTGTTTCCAGAACACCATACTAGGTAGGCACTACTAGGACGGTGGTAATGACAAAAGAGCCTCCTGTTTAAAGTGACAGGTGAGCCTCGGTCCTGTAGGAGACCTTGGGCCTGAGAACTTATGCAAAATGAGAGATAGGGCCTTAAATAACCTATTACCTTCCTCTCTCCCCCTGTGGCAGGAGCTGGGCCATGACTCACTGCAGGCATCCTAGGGGCATTTGACTCAGTGGCCAGTACAGCTCTGGTCAGGTGAGCTGGGGGGAGGCAGGTCTCTTTATGGCCTCTTTTCAGATTAGCGAGGGATAAATGGTGGGGATTCCCCAGGGAGTGGTGCTAGAACTGGTTTTAATGTCTTCATAAACGATCTGGCAGAGGGAGTGTTCAGTGAAACCTCCCAGTTTGCAGATGCCACAGAGCCTTTGCGGGCGGTGGGAGGCCGGACAGATTGGGACAAACTGCCGGAAGGTCTCCAGGAGCTGAAGGAGAGGCCAGAAAATGGCAGGCAAGCTTCAGTGTGAGCCCGTGCCAGGGGACGCCCCCAGGGAGAAATTATCCAAACCACAACTCCAGGATGAGGGGTTTGGATTTCCCAGTCACATCTGAGGAAAGAAAGAGATCTCCGTGTCATGGTTGACTGTCCTTTTACACCATCGGTCTAGTGTGTGGCAGCTGCAGAAGCGGCCAGAACACAGCAGATGAGCTGCAGTGTGAGCACGTGCAAGGGAGAAAATCCAAATTTACAAGTGCAGGATTGTGGGCGTGGAGCAGTCAGTCACAACTCTGGGTCGGGGAGGGAGGGAAGAGAGAGAAGGGTGGGAGTCTTGGAGTCCTGGGGGTTGTTCTTTAAGTCCTTGGTTCATAAGTAGCTGCTCAAAAGGTCAACGGTGCTGAGCATCACCGGGAAGGGGATAGAAACCCACCAATTGGATTATGATCCTCTGCACAACTGTGATGGATATGTTTGCCCCCGGCCCGGCCAACATATCGCATGCCATTTTTGGTTGCTCCGGCTTAGGAAGGTCAAAACAGAACTGAGGACACCGTGGAAAACAGCAATCAAAAAGATGTGGTTTCCGTGTGAGGATAAGGCTGAAAATTAGGATTATTTCAGCAGGTTTACCCTCTTAACTGCACCTCCCTCGTTGACTCTCCCATCTCTGGTTCATGGTTCACGCCCACCCCCACCCCTTTTTATTTGTTGAGCGTTTACTTTGTGTCAAGCACTGTTCTAAGCACTGGGGTAGATACAAGGTAACCAAGTTGGGGACAGTCCCTGTCCCACACCGGACTCAACAATAGGTGGGAGAACAGGTATTTCATCCCCATTTTACAGTTGAGGAATCTGAGGGCACTGAAGTTAGATGACTTGTCCAAGGTCATACAGCAGGTAAGTGGCAGGGCCGGGTTTAGAACACAGAACTTATGACTCTAAGGCCCGTGTTCTTTCTACTTGGCCCTCCCTCCCTGCCTTCAGAGGGCACCTCTTCTCCAGGCCTTCCCTGCTTCAATCCCAATTTATCATGCCCCTCCCATCAGCCACTGTAGCTCATAGCCGGTATAGCTGTTGATTTGCCTACTCTGGTTTTTATCATTTGCCTCTCTGCTGTTACTCTTGATCAGTGGTATTTATTGAATGCTTACTATGTTCAGAGCACTGTACTAAGCACTTGGGAGAGTACAACAGAATTAGCAGACACGCTCCCCGCCCCTAACGAACTTACGGTCTAGAGGGAGAGACAGATATTAATATGGATAAGTAAGTGTTTTATAATATTTAAAGATACGTACATAACTGCTACAGCTATACCCTGCTTTTAACTGGTTCCAGGAAAAAAAGTGTTAAAGGAGCAGTGAATGAAGTATAGTTTCCCACAGGAATTAATGTCAAGAGCATTAATGTATTTCTGAGATCCAAAAAGTGGACATCAATAAATCAATCAATCATATTTATTGAGCACTTACTGTGTGCAGAGCACTGTACTAAGCGCTTGGACATAATAATAATAATAACTGAGGTGTTTGTGTTTATTCTGTGCCAAGGCTGGGGGAGATAAAATGTCATCAGGTCAGACACAGTACCTATTCTACATGAGACTCACAGTCTAAGGGGGAGTGAGAACAGGTATTTAATCCTAATTTTAAAGATGAGGAAACTGAGACACTGAGAATTTAAGTGAGCTGCCCAAGATCACACAGCAGGCAAGTGCTTAGAACAGTGCTTTGCACATAGTAAGCGCTTAATAAATGCCATTAAAAAAAAAGTGGCAGACCTGGGATTAGAATCCAGATCATTTATTCATTGTCATTTATTGAGCACTTACTGTGGGCAAAGCACTGTACTAAGTGCTTGGGAGAATACAATATAACAATTAACAGACACATTCTCTGCCCACAATGAGTTTACAGTCTAGTCTAGTCCTCTGACTCTCAAGCTCTTTCCACTAGTTCATGCCGCTTCTCATGCAGTGTATATATATATATATATATATATATATATATATATACTGCCACATATATATATATATATATATACTGCCACATATATATATATATACTGCCACTCAACCCTCAACCAAGCTAAATCTACAACTCAGTGCATCCCCCCCGCCCCAACACCCTTTAAGGTTTTTCAGGGCATAAATATGTCCCAAAGAATGAAAACCAGGTGGCAATACAGACCTTGAATCTGAAGAGCCAGCCTACCTAAATCAGGATGCCCGGTCACCTTGGAGTTGTGGTCCATTCAGACCAGTATCCTGCCTCTTACATTGAAGGAACCATGTAACGATTGCCCTCCCGGACACCCATCCTCACAGACGGTCTACCCTTACAGTTTTTCCCCTGGTCCTCTCATTCCTGGATTTATCCCAAACTCTCCTGAGCCTACTGCTATTTTCACCCATACAACCTCCCGGGGAAGCAGATCGCCTATGCTTACCACTTGCTACGTGTCCACACTTCCATGCTTTTGCAACCTTCACTTATATCTCCTCACAACTTGTCTTTCCATCATCCACAATCCCATCACCACGTTTACCAGGCCAGACCAGAGGCGCTACTTCTCTCACTGATACAGCCTCACCTTCAAACTGGGTGCGGATCACCATACGAAATGCTTGGGAGCCAAAGGGAAGTCAAAGAGAAGGTTGCTCTCGTCAAGGAGCTTACAATCTAATGGGGGAGTCAAGGGAACTTAAATTGTCAAAAATATATTTGGGGGATCCCCAGCTCACATCTCCTTCAAGGGGGCCTTTTCCGATTTAGCCCTCTTTTCTGGGTCATCCTTGCATTGGGTTCAAAATGCGTTTGATATTCACCCCAGTCTCAGCACCAAAGCACTCACGCCCATATCTATAAATTATTTATTTGTATTAATATGTCTCCCCTTCTAGGCTGTCATCTCCCCGTGGGCAGGGAACATGGCTGCTATCTCTGTTATATTGGAGTCTCCCAAGTACTTAGTACAGTGCTCTGCACGCAGCAAGAGCTCAAATACTATTGATTGAGTGAATTGATTGAATGATAACAGTCTTCTTGTCTTGCTCCTTGGTGATAGCAGGGCTGCTTTTTCAGGCTGAGATTTCTCTCAAGTTTACCTAGGCTTTGACACCTCCCTTCCCTTCAATCTATGACTAAAGCCTATTTCATAAACTTAGCACTGGCTGTTTTTTCATTGAATGAGACATGAAAGAACACTGAAAAATGTACACTTTTAAAAAAAAATCTTAGTCAAAGGCTTCTATTAATTGTCCTGTAATTATATTGAGTTTTTAAAATCACTGTTGATTTTTTTTACGATACTTGTTCAGTGCTTATTATATACCAGGCACTGTACTAAGCGCTGGGGTAGATACAAGCTATATGTATATATCTTGGTTCTGTACCCTTTAGACACTTGAAATTCACCCAACTCTCAGCCCCACAGAACTTAGGTATAGATGTGTAATTTATTTCTTGATATTAATGTCTTTCCCCCTCTAGACTTTAAGCTCGTTGTGGACAGGGACTGTGTCTACCACCTCTGTTATATTGTACTTTTCCCAAGTGCTTAATCTAGCGCTCTCTATACATTAAGCGCATCGGGCCACGCTGTTTCTTTCATTCATTCATTCATTCAATCGTATTTATTGAGCGCTTACTGTGTGCAGAGCAGTGAACTACACGCTTGGGAAGTACAAGTCGGCAACATATAGGGACGGTCCCTACCCAACAATGGGCTCACAGGCTAGAAGGGGGAGACAGACAACAAAACATGTAAACAGGTGTCAAAATCGTCAGAACAAATAGAATTAAAGCTAGATGCACATCATTAACAAAATAAATAGAATAGTAAATGTGTACAAGTCAAATGGACTAATAAATCTGTACAAATATATATGTGCTGTGGGGAGGGGAAGGAGGTAGGGTGGGGGGGATGGGGAGGAGGAGAGGAAAAAAGGGGGCTCAGTCTGGGAAGGCCTCCTGGAGGAGGTGAGCTGTCAGTAGGGCTTTGAAGGGAGGAAGAGAGCTAGCTTGGTGGAGGTGGGGAGGGAGGGCATTCCAGGCCATGGGAAGCGGGGGTCGACGGCGGGTTTCTTAATAATAATAATAATGGCATTTATTAAGCGCTTACTATGTGCAAAGCACTGTTCTAAGCGCTGGGGAGGTCACAAGGTGATCAGGTTGTCCCACGGGGGGCTCACAGTCTTAATCCCCATTTTCCAGATGAGGTAACTGAGGCCCAGAGAAGTGAAGTGACTTCCCCAAAGTCCCACAGCTGACAATTGGCAGAGCCGGGATTTGAACCCACGCCCTCTGACTCCAAAGCCCGGGCTCTTTCCACTGAGCCACGCTGCTGCTTCTCGCCCGGCTTCTGGGTGAGCCCTGGGGATCGTGAGTCCGGTCGGTGGAGGTCGAGGTTTGAATTGTATGCATTGAATTGTACTTTCCAAGCGCTTAGTCCAGTGCTCTGCACACAGTAAGCGCTCAATAAATACGACTGAATGAGGTTTACCTCCCCGAAAGGAGGCCTCGCCTTTTAATTCTCCGCTTCGGGCGTGCTTCCCCGCCAGCTCCTCCCCTCCTCCCTTTTCCCCTCCTCTGTGTTCATTCATTCATTCAATCGACTTTATTGAACGCTTACCGTGTGCAGAGCACTGTACTAAGCGCTTGGGAAGTCCAAGTCGGCAACAGCTAGAGACGGTCCCTACGCAACAACGGGCTTACAGTGTCCCCCTCGTCCCCCTCTCCATCCCCCCATCTTACCTCCTTCCCTTCCCCACAGCACCTGTATATGTTTGTACATATTTATTACTCTATTTATTTTACTTGTACACATCTATTCTATTTATTTTATTTTGTTGGTATGTTTGGTTTTGTTCTCTGTCTCCCCCTTCTAGACTGTGAGCCCACTGTTGGGTAGGGACTGTCTCTATACGTTGCCAGCTTGTACTTCCCAAGCGCTTAGTACAGTGCTCTGCACACAGTAAGCGCTCAATAAATACGATTGATTGATCGAGACAAAACAAGTAGACAGGCGTCAATACCAGCAGAATAGTTAGAGCTATCTTCACATCCTACCTCACCTCCCTTCTCTCCTTCTCCATCCCAGCCCGCACCCTCCGCTCCTCTGCCGCCCACCTCCTCACTGTACCTTCCATTCATTCATTCAATCGTATTTATTGAGCGCTTACTGTGTGCAGAGCACTGGACTAAGCGCTTGGGAAGTCCAAGTTGGCAACATCTAGAGACGGTCCCTACCCAACAGCGGGCTCACAGTCTAGAAGGGGGAGACGGAGAACAAAACAAAGCATATTAACAAAATAAAATAAATAGAATAAATATGTACAAGTAAAATAGAGTAATAAATATGTAGAAACATATAGACAGGTGCTGTGGGGAGGGGAAGGAGGTAAGGCGGGGGGGATGGGGAGGGGGAGAGGAAGGCGGAGCTCAGTCTGGGAAGGCCTCCTGGAGGAGGTGAGCTCTCAGTAGGGCTTTGAAGGGCCTGTCGCCTCTCCCACGTCCTCCCCCTGGCCTGGAATGCCCTCCCTCCGCACATCCGCCAAGCTAGCTCTCTTCCTCCCTTCAAAGCCCTACTGAGAGCTCACCTCCTCCAGGAGGCCTTCCCAGACTGAGCCCCCTTTTTCCTCTCCTCCTCCCCATCCCCCCAGCCCTACCTCCTCCCCACAGCACCTGTATATATGTTGGTACAGATTTATTACTCTATTTTACCTGTACATTATTTATTATTCTATTTATTGTGTTAATGATATACATCCAGCTTTATTTCTATTTATTCTGATGACACCTGTCCACATGTTTTGCCTTGTCTGTCTCCCCCCCCTTCTAGACTGTGAGCCCGCTGTTGGGTAGGGACCGTCTCTATACGTTGCCAACTTGTAGCAGCGTGGCTCAGTGGAAAGAGCCCGGGCTTTGGAGTCAGACGTCATGGGTTCAAATCCCAGCTCTGCCTATTGTCAGCTGTGTGAGCCCATATTTCATTCTGCTATCCGGGTCACTTTTCAGAAAAAAGTTCAGTCCATGTCGGCCCACTCCACAAGAAACTCCAGTGGCTTCCCATCCATCTCTGCATCAGACACTCTGCTTTACGGTATATGTATGTATATATGTATATGTGCTTGTACATATTTATTACTCTATTCGTACATATTCTATTTATTTTATTTTGTTAATATGTTTTGTTTTGTTCTCTGTCTCCCCCTTCTAGACTGTGAGCCCACTGTTGGGTAGGGACCGTCTCTATATGTTGCCAACTTGTACTTCCCAAGCGCTTAGTACAGTGGTCTGCACACAGTAAGCACTCAATAAATACGATTGAATGAATGAATGACTTTGGACAAGTCACTTAACTTCTCTGTGCCTCAGTTCCCTCATCTGTAAAATGGGGATTAAGACTGTGAGCCCCACGTGGGACAACCTGATCACCTTGTATCCCCCAGTGCTTAGAACAGTGTAAGCGCTTAACAAATACTATTATTATTAGTAGTATTATTATTGTACTTCCCAAGCGCTTAGTCCAGTGCTCTGCACACAGTAAGTGCTCAATAAACGTCTAGACTGTGAGCCTGCTGTTGGGTCGGGACTGTCTCTATACGTTGCCAACTTGTACTTCCGAAGCGCTTAGTCCAGTGCTCTGCATACAGTAAGCGCTCAATACATTTCTAGACTGTGATCCCGCTGTTGGGTAGGGACCGTCTCTATACGTTGCCAACTTGTACTTCCCAAGCGCTTAGTCCAGTGCTCTGCACACGGTAAGCACTCAATAAATAGGATTGAATGAATGGTGCTTATGGTGCTTATAGTGCTTATGGTGTGCAGAGCACTGTACTAAGCACTTGGGAGAGGATAATACAACAATAAACTGGTGCATTGTAGGGCCCTTAGCTGCAAGGAGTCCTCTCCCCCTCCCCCTCCCCCCCGCCCTACATTCTTCCCCTCCACACAGCACCTGTATATATGCTTGTACAGATTTATTACTCTATTTATTTTACTTGTACATATTTACTATTCTGTTTTATTTTGTTAATATGTTTGTTTTGTTGTCTGTCTCCCCCTTCTAGACTGCGAGCCTGCTGTTGGGTAGGGACCGTCTCTATACGCTGCCAACTTGGACTTCCCAAGCGCTTAGTCCAGTGCTCTGCACACAGTCAGCGCTCAATAAATACGATCGAATGAATGAATGAATGACTGTATATATGTATAATATATAATATGTATAATATATAATATATACAATACATATAATATATAATATATAATTATAATATATTATATAATATATAAACATTATATTATATATTATTATGCATTATAATATATAAATTATATATAATATATTATACATTATATTATGTGTATATACATGTATATATATTACCTGTATATATGTATATATGTTTGTACATATTTATTACTCTATTTATTTGTTTATTTTACTTGTTCATATCTATTCCATTTATTTTATTTTGTTAGTATGTTTGGTTTTGTTCTCTGTCTCCCCCTTTTAGACTGTGAGCCCACTGTTGGGTAGGGACCGTCTCTCTATGTTGCCAACTTGCACTTCCCAAGCGCTTAGTCCAGTGCTCTGCACACAGTAAGCGCTCAATAAATACGATTGAATGAATGAATGAATGACTGTATGTATGTATATAATATATAATAATTATATATCATTATATATAATAATGTATTATATCATATATTATTATATATTATAATATATGAACAATATATTATATTATGTATATGTGTGTATATATATTACCTGTATATATGTATATATGTTTGTACATATTTATTACTCTATTTATTTTACTTGTTCATATCTATTCCATTTATTTTATTTTGTTAGTATGTTTGGTTTTGTTCTCTGTCTCCCCCTTTTAAACTGTGAGCCCACTGTTGGGTAGGGACCATCTCTCTATGTTGCCAACTTGGACTTCCCAAGCGCTTAGTCCAGTGCTCTGCACACAGTAAGCGCTCAATAAATACGATTGAATGAATGAATGAATGACTGTATATATGTATATAATATATACTACATATAACATATTATAAATTATATTATATATTATATTATACATATATATTATAATATAAATGATATATTATATATTATAGATTTTATTATATATGTATATATATTGCCTATATATGTATATATGTTTGTACATATTTATTACTCTATTTATTTATTTTACTTGTTCATATCTATTCCATTTATTTTATTTTGTTAGTATGTTTGGTTTTGTTCTCCGTCTCCCCCTTTTAGACTGTGAGCCCACTGTTGGGTAGGGACCGTCTCTCTATGTTGCCAACTTGCACTTCCCAAGCGCTTAGTCCAGTGCTCTGCACACAGTAAGCGCTCAATAAATACGATTGAATGAATGAATGAATGACTGTATGTATGTATATAATATATAATAATTATATATCATTATATATAATAATGTATTATATTATATATTATTATATATTATAATATATGAACAATATATTATATTATGTATATGTGTGTATATATATTACCTGTATATATGTATATATGTTTGTACATATTTATTACTCTATTTATTTATTTTACTTGTTCATATCTATTCCATTTATTTTATTTTGTTAGTATGTTTGGTTTTGTTCTCTGTCTCCCCCTTTTAAACTGTGAGCCCACTGTTGGGTAGGGACCATCTCTCTATGTTGCCAACTTGGACTTCCCAAGCGCTTAGTCCAGTGCTCTGCACACAGTAAGCGCTCAATAAATACGATTGAATGAATGAATGAATGACTGTATATATGTATATAATATATACTATATATAACATATTATAAATTATATTATATATTATATTATACATATATATTATAATATAAATGATATATTATATATTATAGATTTTATTATATATGTATATATATTGCCTATATATGTATATATGTTTGTACATATTTATTACTCTATTTATTTATTTTACTTGTTCATATCTATTCCATTTATTTTATTTTGTTAGTATGTTTGGTTTTGTTCTCCGTCTCCCCCTTCTAGACCGTGAGCCCACTGTTGGGGAGAGACCGTCTCTCTCTGTTGCCCACTTGGACCTCCCAAGCGCTTAGTCCAGTGCTCTGCACACAGTAAGCGCTCAATAAATACGATTGAATGAATGAATGAATGACTGTATATATGTATATATAATATATTATAATTATATATTATATTATATATTATAACATATAAATAATGTAATAGAATATATATAATATAATATAATAGAATAGAAGCAGCATGGCTCAGTGGAGAAGAGCCTGGGCTTTGGAGTCAGAGGTCATGGGTTCAAACCCCGGCTCCACCAATTGTCAGCTGTGTGACTTTGGGCAAGTCACTTCACTTCTCTGGGCCTCAGTTACCTCATCTGGAAAATGGGGATTGAGACTGTGAGCCCCACATGGGACAACCTGATCACCTTGTAACCTCCCCAGCGCTTAGAACAGTGCTTGGCACATAGTAAGCGCTTAATAAATACCATCGTTAATATAATATATTATGTTATGTATATATGTATGTATATATATTAGCTGTATATATGTTTGTACATATTTATTACTCTATTTTACTTGTTCATATCTATTCCATTTATTTTATTTTGTTAGTATGTTTGGTTTTGTTCTCTGTCTCCCCTTTTTAGACTGTGAGTCCACTGTTGGGTAGGGACCGTCTTTCTATGTTGCCAACTTGCACTTCCCAAGCGCTTAGTCCAGTGCTCTGCACACAGTAAGTGCTCAATAAATACGAATGAATGAATGAATGACTGCATATATGTAATATAATATATAATATATTATATTATATATTATAATATATTATAATATATTATATATTTTATTATGTATATATGTATATATATAGCCTGTATATATGTATATATGTTTGTACATATTTATTACTCTATTTATTTATTTATTTATTCTACATGTACATATCTATTGTATTTATTTTATTTTGTTAGTATGTTTTGTTTTGTTGTCTGTCTCCCCCTTCTAGACTGTGAGCCCACTGTTGGGTAGGGACCGTCTCTAGATGTTGCCAACTTGTACTTCCCAAGCGCTTAGTCCAGTGCTCTGCACACAGTAAGCGCTCAATAAATACGATTGATTGATTGAATACAGTGCTCTGCACATAGTAAGCGCTCAATAAATACGATTGATGATGATGATTTATTTATTTATTTATTTATCTTACTTGTACATATCTATTCTATTTATTTTATTTTGTTCGTATGTTTGGTTTTGTTCTCTGTCTCCCCCTTTTCGACTGTGAGCCCACTGTTGGGTAGGGACCGTCTCTAGATGTTGCCAACTTGTACTTCCCAAGCGCTTAGTCCAGTGCTCTGCACATAGTAAGCGCTCAATAAATCCGATTGATGATGATGATGAATAAATGAATGACTGAACATCATCATCGGGTTCCCCCTCCCCGAGGGCGGGGCCGCGGTATGACGTCATCGCGGAGCGCCCTGCGGCGAGCCATTTAAAGGAGCCGCGCTCCCTTTTCCGCGGCTGCGGCGGCGGCGGCGGCGGCGGCGGCCGCCCGACTCCCGGTGAGTCCCGGCCCCCGGGGGAGTCGGGATCGTCTCCAATTCCCGCCCTTCCCAGCATCTTCTGGGCTCCGTATCTCCCTCCCCCTTAATGCCCCCGGCCTTCCTCTTTTCTCCGGCCGCTTCCCAGCCCTTGCCTGTCTTTTCCCTTGTCCTGCCCGCCGCCGCCTCCTCCTCCCCCCCCGCGCGGGATTCTTCCCTTTTCCACCCTCCCCTTCCCAGTATCTTTCCCGGCTGCTTTTCAAAACTTCCGTTCTTCTGGCCGCACCCCTGCGGCTCCTGCAGGTGGAACGAGCTGCGGCGGCGGCGGGGGAGGGGGAATGGGATGGGGAGGAGGAGTTTTTCCTCCTGATCATTCCCATAGGAGACCCCCCACTTCCCAGCCGGACTTTCTCCGGCTTCTACTCTTGCCCCCCGCCCGGGAGCTCCTGGAGTCGCGGGACTCTCTCCAGATCCGGGGCAATGGGGGCGAGGATAGTCATCATCATCATCATCAATCGTATTTATTGAGCGCTTACTGTGTGCAGAGCACTGGGAAGTACAAACTGGCAACATATAGAGACAGTCCCTACCCAACAGTGGGCTCACAGTCTAAAAGGGGGAGACAGTCCCCTCCTTACCCCTGTGGGGTGGGATTTGCATTATACCTCCGGAATATCCTGCCCTTCTTTTCCCCGATTCCGTCACCACCGCCCTCCTCTCCTCTTCCTCATCTTCCTCAAGCGCTCAGTACAGTGCTGTGCACACAGTAAGCGCCCAATAAATACGATTGATTGATTGATTCCTTGGGAACCGCTTGAGCTCGGCGCTAGAGGTGGGGACTAGGGGGCAAAAATAGAGACACTGGGGAGGTCCCTGGCCCCAGGGAAATTTCCATTTTTGTCCCCGAATCTCCCCAGATAACCTTCCCACCGTACTCTGCTGACCACCTTCCCTGCTGGGCCTGGAGAGACCAGCCTCTTCAGTCCTGGTCCTGGCGGAGGCAGCAGAACCAGGAATGAATGTCACAATGAAGGCCTGACTCCCGGATGGGAAAGGGGTGGTCACTGCCCACCTTTGGCAGCTTCTTTGGGAATCCCCACCCATCCCCCTCCCCCATGAGGAAGTACCCGGGTTTCCCGTCTTGGCTGCGGCTTAGGTGGGGCCAGCTCCGTGCAGAGCTGGACGGAGCACCAGAGCTGGTGAGGCTCCGCCAGACCTGCTGAGCTGGTGAGTGTCTCCAACGCCCCGACCGGGTGAGAGTGAGTGCATGTGTGAGTGAGTGCGTGTGCATGCATGTATAAAGCACACACGGCCTTGCTTCCCTCACAGTGTCCCTGTAGCAGCAGCAGCACTAGTCTTGGGGGTCAAACTCCGGTCACAGGATGCATCCTGATCACTGTGGACCTGGGATCCCACAAGGGGTTTTCCTCCCCCTTTCCAGAAGACCGCATACCCAGCTTGGGAAAATTGTCATTCCAGAGCCTCCCTCGAGGAGTGAGGCTAGGGCGAGGGCGTGCCCCTCTCCCAGTCTCTCCTTGGGTGGGACCTGCAGAAATAAGGGGCTCGGGGTCCTGGAGGCCATACCGGGTGGGAGCAGCAGAAAGGATATAGTGATGGATAGAACTGGATGCGGGAGCCTTTTACGTAATTCCGTGTATTGCTATGGAAGGGCTGGTTCCAGGGAGACTCCTTGGGGGTGGGGGGAGGGCAGCTGTTCCCTCAGCAACACCCCCCAGGGGTCCAGGTCAGCCCTGGCCAAGGGAGAGGAACTGGAGGCCCGTTCCCTCACAGGTCAAGAAGTCCGGTTCAATCTGGATCCACCGGGTCCATCCCGAGTTTGCAGTCGTAATAACAATAATGATAACGATGGTGGTATTTGTGCCAAGCACGCTATTAAGCATTGGGGCAGATCCAGTACGATCAGATCAGACAGTCTCTGTCCCACCTGGGGTTCACAGACTAAGTAGGAGGGAGAACAAGATATTGGATCCCCATTTTACAGATGAGGAAACTGAGGCTCAGAGAAGTTGTTACTCAAGGTCATATAGCAGACAAGTGGGGGAACCAGGATAACAATAATAATAATAGTAGCGCTTAATAAATAGGATTGAATGAATAATAATTAATGTGGTATTTGTTAGGAGCTTACTATGGGCCGGGCACTGTACTACACTGGGGGGATACAAGCGAATCGAGCTGGGTACAGTCCCTGTTCCACATCAGGCTCACAGTCTTAATCCCCATTTTACGGATGAGGTAACTGAGGCCTAGAGAAGTGAAGTGACCTGCCCAAGGTCACACAGCAGACAAGTGACAGAGCTGGGATGAGAACCCATGACCTTCTGATTCCCAGGCCCGTGATCTATCCACTAGGCCATGATGCTTCTCATGGTCCCCTGACACCCAGGCGCTTTCCACTAGGCCAAACTGTTTGCCAAAACAAAGATCTGAAACTTTGGGAGAGAAGGGGGGCGGACTGAAAACTTGCGGGTACCCCAGATTCCTCAGAAGCAAAGAGAACCCAGGGCTGACTTGGATACCCCAGGGCTGCTGTTGGGAGCAGGTCTCTGGGGTCTCCCAGTCTCCCCAGTCCTGAGCGGAGCCTGGTGCAAACCCGGAGAGCCTACCCTATGGGATGCAGGCTGGAGGGGAGGTCATGTGAGCTGGGTGGGGGGACACCAGAGTTCTCTCCTGGACTAGTCCCTTTCCTTTGTGCCTCAGTTCATTCATTCAATTTATTTATTTTGTTCTTACTGTGTGCAGAGCACAGTACTAAGCGCTTGGGAAAGTACAATACAGCAATAAACAGCGTCATTCCCTGCTCACAATGAGCTCATAGTCTGGAGTGGGAGAGACAGACATCAGTACAAGTAGATAAAATTACAGATCTGTACTAAAGGGCTATGGGGCTGGGAGCGGGGAAGAGCAAAGGGATAAATAAAATTGCAGATATGTACGTAAGTGCTTTGGGGCTGGGAGCGGGGAAGAGCAAAGAGCGAGTCAGGGTGACGCAGAAGGGAGTGGGAGATGAGGAAAAGTGGGGCTTAGTCTGGGAAGGCCTCTTGGAGGAGATGTGTGAAGCAGTGTGGCTCAGTGGAAAGAGCACAGGCTTGGGAGTCAGAGGTCCTGGGTTCTAATCCCACCTCCGGTGTGTAACTTTGGGCAAGTCACTCCACTTGTCTGTGCTTCAGTTACCTCATCTGTAAAATGGGGATTAAGACTGTGAGCCCCACGTGGGACAACCTGATTACCTTGTATCTCCCCCAGCGCCTAGAACAGTGCTTGGCACAAAGTAAGCGCTTAACAAATGCCAGAATTATTATTATGTGTCTTCAGTAAGGCTTTGAAGCAGGCGAGAGTGGTTGGCTGTCGGATTCGAGGAGGGAGGGTGTTCCAGGCCAGAGGCAGGACTTGGGCTAGGGTTGGCAGTGGGACAGGCAAGAGCGAGGCACAGTGAGAAGGTTAGCATTTGAGGAGCGAAGTGTGTGGGCTGCACTGTAGAAGGGGAGAAGCAAGGCAAGGTGATGGAGTGCTTTAAAGCCAATGGAGAGGAGTTTTTGTTTGATACAGAGGTGGATGGGCAACCACTGGAGTTTTTTGAGGAGTGGGGAGACGCGTCCAAAACGTTTTTGTAGAAGGATGATCCGGGCAGCAGAGTGAAGTACAGACTGGAGTGGGGAGAGACGAGAGGCTGAGAGGTCAGCAAGGAAGCGGGTGCAGTAATCCAGGCAGGATAGCATGAGTGATTGTATTAACATGGTAGCAGTGTGGAGAGGAAAGGGCAGATTTTAGCAATGTTGTGAAGGTGGGACGACAGGATTTGGTGACAGATTGAGTATGTGGGTTGAATGAGTGAGAGGAGTCAAGGATAACGCCAAGGTTACGGGCTTGTGAGACCGGAAGGATGGTGGTGCTGTCTAGAGTGATGGGAAAGTCAGGGGGAGGACAGAGTTTGGGTGGGAAGATAAGGAGCTCTGGCTCAGTTTTCCTCTTGGGTGTCCAGTCTTGGGAGGTGAACTGGGGAAGAGCCTTTCTGGCTCCCCCTGAATCCCTGGGGCAGGAGGGTTGTCCAGAAGGCTCTCTGATTATCTTGGCTGAGCCTTGCCCCTACCCACGCCCCATTATCCAGGCTGGGTCTCTCCGTGTGTGGGTGGCACACAGGTGGGGAAGAACGGTTTGCACTGGGGGCGGGGCTTCAATTGCGAGAACAGGCCCCGCTCAGCCACACCCGTCCCATCCCACTCGCCCTTTGGCCCCAGAGTCTTGGAGCCATCCCCGCTGCCACCTCTGTCTATCCAGTCCCCCCAGCCATGCCGGGTGCCATAGCCCGGCCCGGTCCTCCCCCTCCGGGGAGAGCCCTAACCTGCCCTGTCCCCCGCAGCTCCCTGTATGGCAAGAGGTGGGCCCCCGTGGAGGCCGCCGATATGGGGCAGAGCGAATCAGAGCAGCAGCCGGAGTCAAAGGTAGGATGCGGTTGGGGTGGGGCAGATGGGCTTCGGGGGCTTTCAGAAAGCGGGGCTTCCCTGCCTCGACCCCCCCTTCCCTAGACATGGCTTTTCGAGGCTGGAGAGCACTGGGTCTTAAGGGGTCCCTTTTATGCCACCCTTCCCCCATAGGACGTGGCCCTCGCCGACATGCTGCCCAACATCAAGATGTTTGTGGAAGATCAGCTCCAGACCAGCATGGTGAGGCCCTGAGGGATTGAAGGATAGATAAGGGATGGTGCAGAAGAGGGTGGGGGATAGGGCCCAGGATGGTCTGCCTTACTGGCTCTCCTGTCACCTCCCTTTCCCACCCTTGCTGAGAAACTACAACTCCCAACATGCAGTGGTCTAAGAAATCTGGGTATGGGGTAGTAATTAGTCAGTGAAGCATTTAAGCACTTTGGTACTCACCCCAGCCCCACAATATTTAGTTAAATATTCTTACACTCTACTGTTTTCCCCAATCCCTAATCTATTTTCCTAACTGTCTCCCCCTCTAGACTGTAAACTCCTTGTGGGCAGGGATGGTGTCTACCAGCTTTGTTATATTGTACTTTCCCAAGTGCTGTGCGCATAGTAACTGCTCAACAGATAGCAATGATTGATTGATTTAGTCAGTGGTAGTTGAGTGCTTACTGCTGTCAGAAGCTCCAGTGATTGCCCATCCACCTCCACATCAAACAGAAACTTCTTACCCTCGGCTTTAAAGCACTCATTCACCTTGCCTCCTCCTACCTTCTGTTCTCCTATTACAACCCAGCCAGCACACTTCACTCCTCTAATGCCAATCTACTCACTGTACCTCGATCTTATCTATCTCACCGCCAACCTCTCGCTCACATCCTGCCTCTGGCCTGTTACGTCCTCCCTCTTCATATCCGCCAGGCGATCACCCTCCCCACCTTCAAGACCATATTAAAAGCACGTCTCCTCTAAGTGGCCTTCCCCAACTAAGCCCTCGTTTCCTCTTCTCCCTCTCCCTTCTGTGTCACTCTTGCACTTGGATTTGGTGCTGATCCTGGCTCTGCCACGTGTCTGCTGTGGTGACCTTGGGCAAGTCACTTCACTTCTCTGTGCCTCAGTTACCTCATCTGTAAAATGGGGATAAAGATTGTGAGCCCCATGTGGGACAGGGATTGTATCTGACTTGATTACCTTGTGTGTACCCCAGTGCGTAGAACAGTGCTTGGCACATACCAAGCGCTTAACAAGCACCACAATTATTATTATTATTATTTACACCCTTTATTTTCCCCTCCCTCAGCCCCACAGCACTTATGTACGTATCCATAACTTATTTATTTATATTAATGTCTGTATCCTCCTCTAGAGCATCAGGTCATTGTGGGCAGGGAGGGTGTTTCTCAACACTGTTATGTTGTACTGTCCCAAGCGCTTAGAACAGCACTCTGCACACAGTAAGTGCTCAGTAAATATGATTGACTGATTGTAAGCTTTCAAAAAATATGATTGCACTCTACTAAGTGCTTGGAAGAGGACAAGAGAGTTGGTAGACACAGTAGTAGCGGTAGTAGTAGCATTTATTGAGGGCCCACTGGGAGCAATGCACTGTACTAAGCTCTTGGGAAGTACAAAGCAAGTAAGTGGTTTGCTAGAATTTGAAATTTGTATCAGATCGATTCTGGTAACACAGGTTGCCCTCTTCAGTCAGTGAATACGCAATTTGATCTAAGTTCTTCCTTGTGCTCCCTTCCGAGTTGGGGGAGAACTGCTCCTGATGAAGTAATCCCTGTTGGGAAGGGGCCAAGGTCTCCCTTCGGACTCCCCCTTCTCTTCCCTCTCCAGACTCTGCTCAAATGCCATCATCATCATCCTGTATTCCAGGAGAATCCACTTCCCTACCTGCAGGAAGCACCGAGTAGTGCTGCTCCGAAGGACTGGCCCTAGGGAAGCAGCCCCTGTGAAGGGGCTCACGTTGACTCTCCCTACCCAGGTCCTAGGAGTGATGATCGGCGTGGGAGCTGCTGTGCTGTTCATCGCAACCCTCATACTTGTACTGGTCCGGAGGTTCCGTGTCAAAAGTGAGTGAGTTCCCCAGAGAATGCACAGGCCAGCACCTCTGGGTGCCTCTGGACACTGAGGAGGAGGAGAAGGAGGAGGGAGCTTGGGAGCTCAGTAACGACTGATGAGTGTCAGGGGCTCCGTTCGATTCTCCGCTTTCATCCCCCTCAGAGGTGCAGGCCCAGGAGACGCCAAAGTACCGATTCCGCAAGAGGGATAAAGTGCTCTTCTATGGCCGCAAGATCATGCGCAAGGTGTGGCCCTACCTCCCCCTCCACCGGGGGACCCAGGCTGGGCCGAGGACGCGGCTCACTGCAGCGGGGGCCGGAGGTCGGGAATCCCGGGATTGGCTCGGAGGCCGGAGGCTGGAGGCAGCTCCTGACCGGCTTTCCCACCCCAACCTTTCAGGTCTCCCAGTCGACCTCCTCACTGGTGGACACCACCATCTCCACTGCCTCGCGCCCCCGCATGAAGAAGAAACTCAAGATGCTCAACATCGCCAAGAAGTAAGACAGCACTGCCCTTCACCCCAGAGGTGGCCGCCGCCCTGACCCGAGAGCCCTCTCCAACCCTCCCTCCCTCCCTCGCCTCTGGGCAGCAGCCCCCGCCCCCTGACGACTCATCCCACCCCAACGCAGGATCTTGCGGATCCAGAAGGAGACTCCGACGCTACAGCGGAAAGAGCCGCCTCCGGCTGTGTTGGAGGCTGACCTGACTGAGTTTGACGTGGCCAATTCCCACCTCCCCTCGGAGGTGCTCTACATGCTCAAGAATGTCCGGTCAGTGGCCTGGGGCGG
Source organism: Tachyglossus aculeatus (assembly GCF_015852505.1). Taxonomy (NCBI): domain Eukaryota; kingdom Metazoa; phylum Chordata; class Mammalia; order Monotremata; family Tachyglossidae; genus Tachyglossus; species Tachyglossus aculeatus. The sequence continues at coordinate 117,186,035 of NC_052101.1, read as the reverse complement.
AGGGATGGGGACCTCCGGGGACTGCGGGGCAAGGGGCACGACGGTGAGCTGATCCTCTCCCTGCCCCATCCAGGGTGCTGGGCCACTTTGAGAAACCACTGTTCCTGGAGCTGTGCCGCCACATGGTGTTTCAGCGGCTGTCCCAGGGGGACTACGTGTTCCGGCCGGGCCAGCCCGATGCCAGCATCTACGTGGTGCAGGACGGGCAGCTGGAACTCTGCCTCACTGGCCCCGTGAGCTGGGGACCGGGGGGAAGGGAATGTTGCCAGGGGAGTGGGCCTTGGTGAGGGTTTGGGGGGGCAGTGGAGTCTGGGAGAGAAGGCGGTTGGTACAGGGAGGGACGGAGTCGGGGTACAGTGTGCGATGTGTGTGATTGCAGGATGGGAAGGAGGCGGTGGTGAAGGAGGTGTTCCCTGGGGACAGTGTCAATAGCCTGCTCAGCATCCTGGATGTCATCACGGTGACTGCCAGGACCGGAGATGGTCCGGGGGTCGGGAGGGAAAGAGGGACGGGGAGAGGAGACAGACGGGTGGCTGGGTGAAGGAGGTGAAATGGATGGAAGTGGGGAGAGTAGAAGAGGGGGGCTGAGTGAGGTGTGGGAGGAGAGAAAAATAGGGCTGGGGAAGAGGGGTCTGAGGTTTGGGGAGGGCCCTGCCTGTGGGGTCTCCACCTCTTTGAACTTGGTTGCTTCCCTCTTCCTAGAATTTATTCCTTTCCGTGTCCGTCTCCCCTGCTGGATTGTAAGCTCCTCAGGGGCAGGGATTGGGTCTACTCACCCTACCAGGCTTCCCTGAGCCCTTAGTCCGGTGCTCTGCACGCAGCAAGCGCTCAATCAAAACCTCTGATGGATGCATCCATGGATGGATGGATTGAGTGACCGACTGATTGCTCCCCCAGGGGCACCAGCGCCCGTATCGCACCGTCTCAGCCCGGGCGGCCCTGGACTCGACGGTTCTGCGGTTGCCGGTGGAGGCCTTCTCCGCGGTTTTTGCCAAGTATCCCGAGAGCCTGGTGCGAGTTGTGCAGGTCAGGAACCAGTCGGCCTCCTCTCTGACCCCCATCTTCCCCCGTCCTGCTTCGATGCGCCCCCCTCCCCCAACTCTACTCCTCCTCTCTCTCAGATCATCATGGTCCGGCTGCAGCGGGTCACCTTCCTGGCTCTGCACAATTACCTGGGACTCACTAATGAGCTCTTCAGCCATGTAGGCAGGGGCCCAAGCAGGCAGGAGCGGGGAAGCTGGGGTCATGGGAGGGGCAGGGTGGGGCGCTGGGAGTACAGGAGGAGGATGTGGGAGATACTGGGGAGACGGGGGAGTAGCCGGTCTGTTGTTTGGGGTGGGTGCGGGAGAGGGGCTTTTCGTTCCCAAAGGGCATGGCTGCTAGGCAGAGAGGGTCCATGGCTCTCTCACCCAGATCCCTGAACCCTCCCATCCCCGTCCCCAGGAGATGCAACCCCTGCGCCTGTTTCCTAGCCCCGGGCACCCAGCCCGGACCAGCCCCGTGCGGGGCCCCAAGCGCCTCACCAGCACCCCATCCTCAGAGGAGCCACGGGACAACCCCACCAGGCCCCCCGAGTCCCCAGGTACCCCCCTGCCCAGGCAGGACCCCCAAGCCCCCTGACCTCCCCAAGGTGGCCCCACCTGGCCCCCGTGAGATCCCGAGAACAGATCCACCTTGTCCCCTGGCTGGCCAGGGCCCCGTCGACCTCCCCGTATCTTTGGCTCCAGGAACTCAGCTAAGAAGACTAGGGATTGGGTAAAAATGTCCCATGCCCCCAGCGTCCTGGGTCCTCATCTCTTTTCCTCCAGCGGATCCCCTGAAGCCCGGCCCCGGATCTGGCCCCGGCTCCGGCCCTGGCAACCTGGATCCCCTTTCAGCCCCTCTGCTGAGCCGCTGCATCTCCATGCCCGTGGACATCTCTGGTGGGGAGCTGAGGGCCATAGTGGGGTTGGGGGGGGGGGGGGTGTGGTGTGTGTGTGTGTGTGTGTGTGTGTGTGTGTGTGTGTGTGTGTCTGGGGATGTTGGCTAGGGCAAGGAGTGGGGAGGGGAAGAAAGTCACTGACGGGGTGGCGAAGGGGGTGCCGTCCCAGCCTCTGACAGGTGGAAGGGAGCCCTGATGGGGCTAAGCTGGGTTTCCCCCATACAGGTCTGCAGCGGGGACCACGCTCTGATTTTGACATGGCCTACGAGCGGGGACGCATTTCTGTGTCGCTGCAGGAAGAGAGCTCGGAAACCTCCCTGTCTGGGCTGCCCCGGGTGAGGCCTCCCCCCTGACCTCCAGTCTCTTCCTGGTTTCCCTGCCCTCTGCTTTTCAACCGCCTGCCTTTAAACCTTTTGCCCTCCGTCCCCACCCCAGGCCAGCCTTCACTGTGATTCCAGGCCAGCAGCAGGTCAAATTGCCGTATAGCGGCCAGGCAGAGAATTCTGCCAGAGAGGCTGCACCGGGTTCCCCAGACTTATAGCTCGGAAGCTAAGGCGTATGTGTTGGGAATTACCAAATGCCACTGTTGAGGCCTCGGTGGGCAGAGCTGCTACACTGGAGGATTCGCGCGCCCTTGGGGCTGTGCCTAGGCAGCTCCCCCTGGGGCCCTCCAGCTCCTGACCCTGGTTCCGAGCCCTCCCTTCCCGTGTGCTCCTCTGCTCGGGGCTCCCCTTGCCTCTGACCTGATCCGGGGATCCGGGGGCAGGAAGAGGGAATCCCCAGTAGTCCTGAGCTTTCCCCCCTGCCGCCTTCCCCAGTCGATGTCCCAGGAACCCCGAGAGCAGCCGGCAGGCGCCTGCCAATACAGCTTCTGCGAGGATGAATTGGCTGGCGGGGACTGTCCTTTTGGACCCTACCAGGGCCGCCAGACCAGCAGCATCTTTGAGGCCGCCAAGCGTGAGCTGGTGAAGCTCATGAACATCGAGGTGGGGCAGACCAGTGGAGTGAGGGGTGGCGGTCACCGGGGAGGCGCGGATGGTGTGGGTCCTGGGGACTGGCCAACCTCTGAGCAGGGGACCCTTCCCTTCCCTCCCCTCCCCAGGACCCCACCCTCCTGAACAGCCGCGTGCTGCTGCACCACGCCAAAGCTGGCACCATCATCGCCCGCCAGGGAGACCAGGTGAGATATCAGCTCCCCAGCTTTTCCGGGACACCCCTAAACCCTGACCTGTCACTCCCCAGCCTCTGTACCTCTGACTTCCTGGGACAGAAGTATCAGGGTTGCTAGGCTGGGCTCAGGGCAGAGCAGAGTGGCTCAGGCTAGAGCCCCCTGTGACTCAGACCCAAATTTCCTGAACTGACCCGACTCAAACCCGTCCCCAAAAGTGCAATGGCCCGCTTCTGCTCCTGGCCCCGTCCAGGCAGCCCAGCCCAGGGGAAGCCGGGCACCTCAGGACCCCAGGCCAGCCTACTGGGGCTGAGCAGAACGAGAAGTGGGAGAAGTGGGCCTGGGTGGGACTGGATGGGAACCCAAGCTTCACTGGGGAGGATGCGACGTGTGTGCAGTTGCCCCAGCGTGACCCGGGCCTGCAGTTCCTGTAGTCTTCCGGCACCACCCGGCCCGCGTGGCCCCAGCCACTGGGCCCATTGCCCCTCAGCCCCAAATCGCTCTGCCAGGGGAGGTGGCCGAGCCCAGCCGGGCTCAGCTTTGGTCTGCCCAATCGGCGTTGCTTTCTGGGCTCCCCTGATGCTCTTGTGTGCCCCAGGACGTGAGCCTGCACTTTGTGCTGTGGGGCTGCCTGCACGTGTACCAGCGCATGATTGACAAGGCGGAGGACGTGTGCCTGTTTGTGGCACAGCCCGGGGAGCTGGTGGGGCAGCTTGCCGTGCTGACGGGGGAGCCACTCATCTTCACGCTTCGAGCCCAGCGCGACTGCACCTTCCTGCGCATCTCCAAGTCGGACTTCTATGAGTGCGTCTCTGGTGGGCGCAGGGGCAGGGTGGGTGGGTGGAGTCAGAGGGAGCCCTGGGCAGGGGGTCCAGGAGCTCGAGCTGGGTCCAAAGTTGTGGTTTCCCGATGAATCAATCAGTGATACTTATTGAACATTTACTTTGTGCAGAGCACTGTTCTAAGCACTGGGAAGAGTCCAGTCCCTTAGAGTTGGTAGACGAGTTCCCTGCCCACAGTGAGCTTACAGTCTAGAGGGCACTGACCCCTCCCTCCCCCATCTTGGCAGTTTGTAAGTTTTCAGGTCCAGGTGGTGGATGTGGGGAGACTGGCTTGGGTTGCTATAATGGGGGGGCTTTGGGGCGGAAAAGGCTGGCTGAGCTGTTGACCCTCTGCCCCCCTCAACCCCCCCAGGATCATGCGGGAGCAGCCAAGTGTGGTACTGAGCGCAGCTCACACTGTGGCCGCCCGCATGTCACCCTTCGTGCGCCAGATGGACTTCGCTATCGACTGGACAGCCGTGGAGGCCGGGCGTGCCCTCTACAGGTCTCGGGGGGGTCCCCAGCCCCCTTCCCCATTCCCCAGGGCCACCGATCCCTCCTTCTCCTTTGCCCAAATGAGGATAACAATAATCGTAACAATAATGATTGCTGTATTTGTTAAGCGCTTACTATGTGCCAAGCACTGTACTAAGCACTGGGGGAGAAACAAGGTAAGCAGGTCAGATCCAGGGAGAGCGGGTTTTGAAGTCCCATTTGACAGATGAGGAAACTGAGGCCCAGAGAAGTACCGTGCCTTGCCCGAGGACACAACCAGCGGGCAAGTGGTGGAGCCAGGATGAGAACCCGGGGCCTTGGCCTTTCAGCCCCGAGTTCTTCCCTGTCCCTCCCCGCCAGAGGCTTTCCCCTTCCTAACCGTGCCCCTCTCTCCTCCCCCAGGCAGGGGGACCGATCAGACTGCACCTACATCGTGCTGAATGGACGCCTGCGCTCGGTCATCCAGAGGGGAACTGGCAAGAAGGAGCTGGTCGGGGAATATGGCCGTGGGGACCTCATCGGGGTGGTGAGCACCCCCCGACTGGGCCCCCTCCCTCTGATACCCTAAAACAGTCCCCTTCCCCCACCTTTGCCAGCCTGCAAACCTCCCTTTCCTGCATATCTCCGAGGCTCGGGGGCCGTCGGTGGGGAGGGGGGTCCGAGGAGGAAGTCACCTGGTTTCTGGACCCCAACTGCCTCGGGAAGTAGAGGGGCTGGAGCCTGGGAGGGAGGGAGACCAGCCTAATCACCTGATCCTTTTTTTTCCAGGTGGAGGCCCTGACTCGGCAGCCCCGGGCAACCACGGTGCATGCCGTGAGGGACACGGAGCTGGCCAAGCTTCCCGAAGGAACCCTGAGCCACATCAAGAGAATATACCCCCAGGTGCCAGCCATCCCCAGGGACCCAAGGACCGGGGCCAGGTTTTTTTTAGCCAAGGGGCAGGGGCTAGGACCTAGGGGTGGGGCACGAGAGCGGGCAGAGAGAAACTGGGGATAGATGTCCGTGGTCCCCCGAGGCCCTTGGGGATGATAGTGCAGAAAGAACCGCGGTATTTGTGAAGCGCTTACTCCGTGCCAGGCACTGTCCTAAGCCCCAGGGGAGATACAAGACCATCACGTCGGCCGCAGTCCCTGTCCAGCGTGGGGCTCACAGTCAGAGGGGGCGGGAGAACAGGGATTGAATCCCCACTTGTGACCTCTGACCCTCACCTCCTCCTTCCCCAGGTGGTGACTCGACTCATCCATCTACTGAGTCAGAAGATCCTGGGTAACTTGCAACAGTTACAGGGCCCGTTTCCAGGTAGGGGAGGGGGCCGGGGAGCTGCAGGGGATGCAGGGAGGTGGAATCTGGGGGCGAGGGTGAAGCGGAGCCGTTGGGGGCCGTGGGCAGGAGGTCGCCGAACCCACGTCTCGGTTGCCGCCCTTGAGTGGGCCTTGGTCTCTCTGTCTTCCCAGGCTCGGGGCTCGGGGTGCCACCCCCGTCAGAGCTCACCAACCCCGCCAGCAACCTAGCGACCGTGGCCGTCTTGCCTGTGTGTGCCGAGGTCCCCATGGCGGCCTTCACCCTAGAACTGCAACATGCACTGCAGGCCATAGGTCAGTGTGAGGGCACCCGATTACACGGTGGGCGGGCACCGTTGGTTCCTGTTTGGGTGGTGACCGGGCTCTCCTCACCCCCTCCTCCAGGGCCGACCCTACTCCTGAACAGCGATATCATCCGGGCACGGCTGGGGGCCTCGGCCCTGGATAGGTGAGGGGGAAGGAGGCGGGGCGGGCTGGGGGGGTGTCCGTTGGGGGGCCAGGGCCGGGGTTGCGAGCTTCCTGCCTCCGCAGCATCCAGGAGTTCCGGCTGTCGGGCTGGCTGGCCCAGCAGGAGGACACGCACCGCATCGTCCTGTACCAGACCGACGGCTCGCTAACACCCTGGACCGTCCGCTGCCTGCGCCAAGCTGACTGCATCCTCATCGTGGGCCTGGGGGACCAGGAGCCCACGCTCGGTCAGGTCAGCCTCTGACCTCTCACCTCCTGACCCAGCCTCGGTGCCTGAGCCTCACGCCTTTTGTCTCCAGGAATTGACCTTTGATCCCCTGACTCGGCTGCCAGTCCCACCTGGATTTTTGAGCCTTGACTCTGAACTCCTGCCCCAGACCATCCTGACCCCCTCTGCCCTCACAGATAGCCCCCCCGCCCTTGGGGTCTCAAGCACCCCAGCGCTCCATCCCCAAGGCCCCGCGGTCCGTCCGCCGGGTCAGTCAATCAGTCGGTATTCGTTGAGCGCTCATTGGGCGCAGAGCACTGTAGTGAGTGCTTGGGCGAGGACAGTACAACAGAGTTGGTAGACACGTTCCCTGCCCATCACGAGCTTATCGTCTAGAGGGGGTTCCCGCGCCCCCACGGCCCTGAACTGGGTGGGAGGAGCCTGACTCCCGTCTGTCCTGACCCCACCCCTAGCTGGAGCAGATGCTGGAGAGCACGGCTGTCCGGGCCCTGAAGCAGCTGGTACTGCTGCACCGGGAGGAGGGCCCGGGGCCCGCCCACACCGTCGAATGGCTTAACATGCGGAGCTGGTGCTCTGGCCACCTGCACCTGCGCTGCCCCCGCCGCCTCTTCTCCCGCCGCAGCCCCGCTAAACTGGTACCCGCCGGCGTGGTGGGCGAGGGAGGGCATTCGGGGCTGAGGTTTGGGATGGGGGCCCAGCTGGGGGAGGGGGACCGGGGGTTAAGGGGTGGCCAGGTGGAGAGGGTAGCTGGTAGGTTTCTGTGTAGTGGGGGTGACGGGGGGGGCCGGGGGGTTGGTGGAGGGGACAACTGGAGGTACAGTTTTCCCCGCAACCACTGTCTGCCCTTCTACCCATCTCCTCCCCCATCCTGGCAGAGAGAGCTCTATGAGAAGGTATTTGCCCGCCGAGCTGACCGCCACAGTGACTTTTCCCGCCTAGCCCGGGTGCTGACCGGGAATACCATCGCCCTGGTGCTGGGCGGGGGTGGAGCCAGGTGAGGGGGCAGGGCCCGGGAAGCTGGGCGGGGCCCTTACCGGAGGGTGAAGAGGAGGGCCACAGCCCAGACCCCGGGGGAGGCTTGAATTGGCCTGTGGGGCCAGGTTTAAGCCAGGCCCCAAACTCCACCCCAGTAAGGTCTGGGCTTGTCTGGCCCCCAGATCCTGGAAAGAAATACTTTGCATTCACCTCAGGCTGGGGCAGAGAACTGGGGCTGTGGATGAGCTGCCTTAACATGGCAGTAGGTGCTGCAGTGCGTGCTGGAACGTGGCGCCCTGCGCATGCCACCGCCCATCTGTCAGGGGTAGCAGCAGTTGAAACGGTCCATTCCCTCTTTAAAAGTCTCGAACCAATAGTGGGCCAATGTTTTTTGTAAAATGTGGGGATCCAGATGGCCTGGACCCCCAGTTTTCCAGCGCCCTTCAAGCCCCCCACCAGGCCAGGCTAGTTCTGGACTCCAGCTGGGGAATTTAGTCATGCTCCACACAGACTCCCGTGCCTCTCCCCACCTCCATCCCTCCTCGCCTCCTGACCCCTCCCGCAGAGGCTGCTCACACATTGGGGTGCTGAAAGCCCTGGAGGAGGCCGGGGTGCCCGTGGACATTGTGGGCGGCACCTCGATCGGCTCCTTCATCGGGGCCCTGTACGCCGAGGAACGCAGCGCCAGCCGCACCAAGCAGCGGGCCCGCGAGTGGGCCAAGGTAGCGCTGTCGGTCACAGCCCCCTACCCCGGGACCCCCTTCCCGGAACCCCACGCCCCCGGAGCCCCGCCTGGGACCCTCCACTGAGGGACTCCCACCGTTCCTGGGCTGGATGCCCAGTCGGTCCCTACCCTGCTACCTCCAACCCTTGGCCCTGTCCTCCACCCCTTCCGCCCCACACCCCCACAGACAGCTGTCTCTTTTGTGCTTGTCTGCCTGTCTCTGTGCGTCTGTGTACGTGTGTACGGATGTGTTTGCGTGTGGGTGCGCGCACAGAGCATGACGTCCGTGTTTGAGCCGGTCCTGGACCTCACCTACCCCATCACCTCCATGTTCTCGGGCTCAGCCTTCAACCGCAGCATTTACCGCGTCTTCCAGGACAAGCAGATCGAGGTGCTGCCCTGAGCCTCCCCCGACCCTTAACCCCAACCCTTTCCCCATCCAAGTGGACACGTGGCGCCCAGAACCCCAGTATTGAAGGGGCAGAGCAGGGAATTGGCCCTAGAAGGGTGGGGGCGTCCTCCTTCCCCTGGGCCGGGCCTCCCCTCGCTGACCCTACTTGCCCCCCCCCGCCCCGGGCCGGGCAACTCCCTGACCGGCCACGCTCCCTAGGACCTGTGGCTGCCGTACTTCAACGTGACGACAGACATCACGGCTTCCGCCATGCGGGTTCACAAGGACGGTAGGAAGCCCCCGGCCCCAGCCTGTGCTCTGGGGGAACCCCCCGCCTCGCCTCAGGTCAAAGAGAGCTGTTGCCAGCCTCCTGCCCCCCAACCTCCACCCAGCCCTCCACCACACCGACACCCTACGAGACCCCTCTGGCTCTCGGGGTCCCCCTGCCCCCACCCAGGCCAGCAGCCGAGATGAGGCCCCCAGAGGTGGCCGTGGCCAGCTCGCAGTCTGTGAGACTGGGGGGAAACCCGGGGCCCCTCCAGAACCGGCTTCCTCCTCCGTCTTGCTGGGGACCACACGACTCACCCCACTAACTCCTGCGCTGGTAACCTCTGCTCCGGCTCCCCCCCGACGCTGGTTCCCCTAGATCCACGCAACCCCCAGTGGTTCTGGGCTCTCTCCTCTCCCTGTCGGGGGGGCAGATCTTGGGTGGGGGGGTCCTCATGTTGCTAACCAGCCTCGGGGGTAGCGGTAACACTGGGGGCTGTGGGGGCCGGGCGGGAGCGCCGGGGGACTGGGGCTGAGCTGTCCGGAACATTGTTAACAAGCCTTCCTCGTCTGCCGTGGGGAGCTGTCCTGGGTCACTTCCCCCCAACGCACACAACCCCACCCCCGCCTTCTAACCTCTAACCCCTAACTGTAACCCGCTAACGTACCAAGGACTTTGGCGGCGCAGGCCAAGGGCTCGGGGGGCCCTTCTCAGGTCCAAGAGGTCAATATCTCCCCTTTGGGGAATCGGGACCCTGTCCCAGCCCCAGCCAGCCCCCAAGGGTTTTGGCCAGAAGGCGGTATCTCCTCTTCTCTCTGTCTCCACTCCGTGCCCGCCTCCCCCTTCCCCTTGGCCTCCCCATCTTTCTCCCTCCCCTTTCTGTCTAGCTATTTCCTTCTCTCTGTCCCCATCCCCTCTCCCCCATTTTCTCTCTTTGCCTTCGCGCCCCGCCCCCCCCCCCCCCCCAACAGCTCACTGTCTCCGCCTCTTTGTCCCCAGGTAGCGTGTGGCGGTATGTGCGGGCCAGCTCCTCCTACCCCCCGTACCTGCCCCCACTGTGTGACCCCAAGGACAGTCACCTGCTGGTGGACGGGTGCTATGTTAACAATGTTCCAGGTCAGCACTGGGCAGGGCCACTGCGTCCTCTCCCTTCCAGCCCACCCCCCAGGAGCCACGTTCTGGCCCACCCCTCCTCCCCCGTGCATTGGGGGTGAGGGCCAGAGGGTCGCCCCAGGGGGCCTCCCCAAGGGTGGAAATCAGGGGCTGACGTGATGTCGTCCCCCCCTCCCCCCTCCCCCGGGCAGGGTCTCTTTGGCGGTACGTCCGAGCGAGCATGACGCTCTCGGGCTACCTGCCCCCCCTCTGTGACCCCAAGGACGGCCACCTGCTCATGGACGGCGGCTACATCAACAATCTGCCAGGCAAGTAGGGGGCCACGGGCCGGAGAGGGGGTGGGTGACCCCGGGCAGGAGGCATGGACGCAAGGACAGACAGATGGATGGACAGATCTTGCTTCTCCGAGGTCACGGCCTACTATCTCTCTCCACCCCCCTACCCTCATTCTGAAGTTTTCTTCCCCCTTTATTCCGTCTCTCCGTGAAGGTCTTTCTGTCTGCCTAGCTCTCTTTGGATCTCTGAGTCTTGTCTTTCTCTCATCCTCATAATCTAAATCTTGGTCCGTCTCTGTGTCTCCAACTGTCTCTTCATCTCCCCTTCTCCCTGGTCTTCTTTGCTTGCTCTCCACCCCCTTCGTGAGACCCAGGAGTCCCTGCTTTCAGGCAAGCTGCCCAGTCTCTGAGCGCGCCCACTGGCCGGCACTCTTCCCTCCTCCCTCTCCCCTCCTCCCTAAGCCTCTGGGACTGTTCCCATGCTCTGGAGTGGGCCCTCCCGCTGAGGCCCGAGCGGTGGCGGGGAAAGAGAGGGGGACAGATCCCGGCCTCAGGGCGGCAGGACGCAGGCTCCTCCCAAGACATTGGATTTGGGTCTCCCCCTCCTCGGTGACATGCATATCGGTCTGTCCGTCTGTCCCAGGCCAGCTCTGCCTGGGGAGCCTCTCCCCCGCCCTGGGCCAAGTCCGTGAGGGAGGGGTCCGCACGGCCCCTGACCTAACCCTCTTGCCTCTGTCGGGGCTGGGCCTGCCCCCGGACCAGATCTACCCTGCCGGTTCTGCCGCCTGGGTCGGCCCTGAGGCATGCCAAGTCTCTCCAGCCGCCCGCCCCGGGAATGGGACAAACTTTGAAAAGCCCAGGACCTGGGCGAGGGTGTCTGTTGGTCTGTCTGTCCGTCCGGCCCCTTCCACCAGATGCTCATTTGTCCGTTCATCGGCCTGAGTCTAGGAGTCAGCATGGTTGCACGGATGGTCTCTGTCCTTTGGCTCCCGTGGTTGCCCTCCCCTTCTCTGGCTCAGCCTAGCTCAGTGGTGCCCACCTCACTCTTCTGGGGGCCCGAGCGTGACCGGGCACTTCCAACCTTTTACCCCTGACCTGATAAATCTTCACTGGGGATTCATTCATTCATTCAATCGTATTTATTGAGCGCTTACTGTGTGCAGAGCAACACAAGTTGGCAACATCTTGAGACGGTCCCTACCCAACAGTGGGCTCACAGTCTAGATGGGATGGGGGGAGAGGGGTGGCTCTTACCCAAAGGAAATCCCCTACCTCCCCGGTTCGTCTTCCCCGAGTCGCCCTGCTCCTGAAGACCCTTTCTGGGGTCTCTTCTTCCTCCCCTGAAGCCAGCCCCCGCCCACCACCACCACTGCCAAGAACCAAGTTGGATCAGTGTTAAGTGAATTCAAAGCCACTGACCTGGCTCCAACCCTGGATCTGGGAATCGGCAGGAGGGGCTAGCAGAGTGGGGGAGCCGGGTGCGTTTCAACCCCCTGGCCAGCAACTTTGTTCCCCCCTACCCCCATGATCTCCCCTTTCCTGGCTGAACCCCTCTCCCCCCCCCCACCCCCATCCCACAGCGGACATAGCGCGGACCATGGGGGCCAAGACGGTGATCGCAATCGACGTGGGGAGCCAAGACGAGACCGATCTCAGCAACTACGGGGACAGCCTGTCTGGCTGGTGGCTGCTCTGGAAGCGGCTCAACCCCTGGGCTGAGAAGGTCAAGGTGAGACTGACCCTGGTCCCCTGCCATCCCTTTGGACCACCCGGGACGGAGCTGAGAGGCAGGGGGCCCCCAAAATAAGAATTGTGGCATTGGTGAATTGATCAGTCCATCAGTGGTATTTATTGAGCGCTTACTGTGCGCTGAGCACTGTACTAAGCCCTTAGGAGAGGACAGCACAATAGAATTGGTAGCAGTGTTCCCTGCCCGCCAGGCGCTTACAGTCTACTGGGTGAGACAGACATTAAAATGAATTACGGATATATGCGTAAACGCCGTGGGGTAAATCAGGGGTACAGCTCCAAGTGCATAGACGATGCAGAAGGGAGAGGGAGTAGGGGAGATGAAGAGTTAGTCGGGGAAGGCTTCTTGGAGGAGATGTGATTTTAGTAGGGCTTTGAAGACTTTTGAAGTCTTTTAGACTGTGAGCCCACTGTTGGGTAGGGACCGTCTCTATATGTTGCCAACTTGTACTTCCCAAGCGCTTAGTACAGTGCTCTGCGCACAGTAAGCGCTCAATAAATACGACTGATTGATTGATTGAAGACGGGGAGAGTGGCGGTCTGCTTCACAGACCGCCGTGGCAACTGGAGCCCTGTACGAAGCACTGGGGTAGATACAAGATCATCAGGTTGGACATGGTCCGCCTCCCACATGGTGCTCACGGTCTAAGGGGGAGAGAGAGAGAACAGGAATCGAATCCCCATTTTACAGATGAGGAAACTGCTGCATAGGGAAGTGATACTTGCCCAAGGTCTCACAAACAGACCTTGGAGAGGGGTTGCTTCGGGTGGGGGGAAGTAGGGGAGCGCAGTGGTGAAAAGTGGGCAGAGCTCCTCGGGGGTAGAACTGAGCGGGCTAGTAGCCCCATCAACTGGCCCACTGCCCAGGTGCCTGACATGGCTGAAATCCAGTCCCGCCTGGCGTATGTGTCGTGTGTGCGGCAACTGGAGGTGGTGAAATCGAGTTCCTACTGTGAATACCTGCGGCCACCCATTGATTGCTTCAAGACCATGGACTTCGGCAAGTTCGACCAGATCTATGTACGTGAGCGGAGTGAGGAGGGGCCTTAGGGGAGAGGGAGAGCAGGGATAGGGAAGAAGGTGGAGGCAAACGGAGTAGGGTGGCCGTCTAGCTCGTTGTCCCTTCCCCTCCCCACCCCAGGACGTGGGTTACCAGCATGGGAAGGTGGTGTTCGGGGGCTGGAGCCGTGGTGACATCATAGAGAAGATGCTGCGGGACCGACGGTCCGCTGACCTCAATGAGAGCCGCCGCACCGACGTGAGTCGAGGGGCCGACTCCCGCTCGAGACACCCTTGCCCCACAGGCTCCCAGGGACCCCCTGATACCCCCTCCCTCCTTCACCCCAGGTGCTGACTTGCCCCAGCGCTGGCTTCACTGACCTGGCTGAGATCGTGTCCCGGATCGAACCGGCCAAGAGCTATGTGTCTGATGGCTACGCCGATGGTGAGGGGGGCACGATGGAGGGCGGGGGGGGGGGGCGGGGGAAGGTGGCACGTAGGGGTGGGGCTGGGCCGTGCCCCAGCGACTCACCCATCCCCACCCCAGGGGAGGAGTCGGACTGCCTGACGGAATATGAGGAGGATGGGGGCCCCGATGGAGCTCGGGAGGAAGGTGGCTCCCCCCGGAGCTGGAACCCCAATGGCATCTTTGAGACTGTGAGTGGAAAGTCCTCATCCTGCCCCTGGGGCACTCTGACCCGTGGCGCCCCCCCCCCCCCCGCCCGCCCCCGCGAAAGGACCCTTGCAACCCTCCATCCTGAAACCCGCACACCCCTGCCCAGAGGCCCCGCCCCAAATCCAGAGACCCACCAGGCCCCACTCTTTCCACGTGGGGCCATCCTGAACAAACTGAACACTGCTCCCTCGGTGGGGCCATGTGAACAACTGAACCAGGGTCTTGTGTGACTTCCGGTTAGCGTGTGCTTCAGATGCCTGCCCTTCAGCGTGTGCTTCACGTGTTGTTGCAGGATGAAGAAAAGGGCGTGCGGCACCGTCAAGGCTGCCCCCAGGACCCTACCAGCTCCAGCCTGGATGCCTGAATCCCCTCTAGTGGGGTCCTCAGCCCCCTAGTCCACTCTGGTAGGAGCCCTGCCCCGGGGCGTGCCAACTCTGCCTCAGCCCTCGATCAGCGCCCTACCAAGGAGAGGAGGTGTGGGGCCTGCTCAACCCTGGGGGGTCTCCTCCCTCCCCTCCTCTCCTCCCCCCCGCCCCCCGCCCCATTCAGCACTGCACTGGACTCAATTGTGCTGCTGGGTTCTGCACTGGAAATGGCCTCTAACTTATTCTCCCCCACCTTCCCACTCCTTGCGACTTCACAGCTCCAATAAACGATGTCCACTCCGCCTCAACTGCGGCCTTCAGGGTCAGGAGGCCAAGGCTAGGGAGAGGGAAGCCCAAGATCATCCTGCCCAGGCCCCTGTCCAGACAGGCCAGGTCCCGATTGTTGGGGCAACCTGAACAGAAAGGCAGGGTGTCTTTTGGGCCGAAAAGGCCTCCTGGGCCAGCAGAATCCTTGGGGGCAAGCTCCGGGTTCTGCTGGCCCCAGGTGAGGCCCAGCTAGGGTGTAGTTCACCCTAGGGGCCACGGGGAGGCACTGCTGCTCCGCCCTCCCTGCCTCCCCCTACTGGCCAACTGGATGGCAACAATGTTCAACCCGGGAAACAATTAAAATGGAGTCAAAATTGCAGCAAGAGGGATTAAGGGTGGACGGCAGGACAAAATGAGAGGAGGGGGAGACGCCGAATGAGGCGACAGAGGGAAGATGGGAAATCCCTCGGCCTGTAAGCCTCTGGACCCCACGGCACCCTCCAGCCATCACTCCATCTCCTTCCTACCAGCCCTGGCCAAACTCCTCCAATGGGTCATTTATACCACTGCTTCCATTTCCTCTCCTCCAACTCCCTCCTCATCCTTCTCCGGGCTGGCTTCCTCCAACTCCACTCCACTGAAACTGCTCCCTCCGAGGTCACAAGTGACCTGCTTCTTGCCAAATCTAACGGTCTCTCCTCCATCCTAATCCTCTTTGGCCTTTCAGCTGCCTCTGACACTGTGAACCACCCCCTTCTCCTGCAAACAGTATAGGACCTTGGTTTCTCCTCTGTCGTCCTCTCCTGGTTCTCCTCCTATCCCTCTGGCTGCTTCTTCGCAGTCTCTTTTGTGGGCTCCTCCTCTGCCTTCCCACCCCACCGACCGTTGTGGGGGTTCCTCAGGGCTCAGTGCTGGGTCCCCTTCTCTTCTCCATCTACACCCACTCCCTTGGAGAACTCCTCCACTCTCACGGCTTCAACTACCACCTCGATGTGGGTGACTCCCAAACCTACCTACCTCTCCAGCCCTGATCTCTCTCCTTCTCCACAGTTTCTCATTCCCTCCTGCCTCCAGGACATCTCTACTTGAATGTCCTGCTGACACTTCAAACTTAACCTGTCCAAAACGGAGCTCCTCATCTCCTCACCCAAACCCTATCCTCCCCCTGACTTTTCCATCACTGTAGACAACACCGCCACCTTCCTAGTCTCTCAAGCCTGCAACCTTGACTCCTTTCTCTCCCTCTCTCTCTCTCTCCCCCCCCCCCCCCCCCCCCCACACATATTCAGTCTGTCACCAAATCCTGTTGATTCTATCTTCAAAACATCTCTAGAATCGGTCCCTTCTAAACTTGCTTCCACACTAGTCCAAGCACCTGGCTTATTCCAACTTGACTCCCGCATCGAAGCCCTCTCTGCCTCCAGCCTCTCCAGTCTATTCTCTCTCAAATACTGTGCTGCAAACATCTCCTGACTCCTCAACATCAGCCGACGGTTGCCCGCCCATCTCCACATAAAGCAGAAACTCCTGACCTTCGGCTTTAAATCGCCCCGTGACTCTCTCCCCTCTACTTATCCTCGCTCCTCTCCCACTACAACCTAGTGTGGACACTTTGTTCCCCTCAAACCAACTTACTCTGTTTAGTCTCCCTGTCAACCCTTTGCTCACGCCCTCCCTCCTGCCTGAAACTTCCTTCCTCTTTGTGTCTGGCAGACCACCGCTCTCACCATCTTCGAGGCCCTCCCCCTCTAGACTGTAAGCTCACTGTGGGCAGGGAACATGCCTACCAACTCTCTGGTACTGTACTCTCCCAAGCGCTTCGTACAGTGCTCCGCACACAGTAAGCGCTCAATACATTCGATTGATTGAAATCACAATTCTTCCAGAAGGGCTTTCCTGATCTCTCATCTCCCCACCCTGTCGGCCTTCCCCCCGCCCCGCCACTTCAGCACTTCAGTCTCACCTAAGCACTTGTGTACTTACCTCCACCGCACCCTGACTCCTCGCACTTATGTACAGATCTTCAAACTCTATTGCTTCCCCCTACCTGTAACTTATTTTAGTGCCTGTCTCCCCTGCCAGATTGTAAGCTCCTTGAGGGCAGGGATCGGGTCTACTAATTCTAATGTATTGTACTCTCCCAAGCACTTACAACAGTGCTCCGCGCAGAGTAAAAGCTCAATAAATATTATTGAGTCATTGATCCATTGTGAGGGGTTGTGTCTCTTTTGTCCTCTCCCGCCCGAACTTAGTGTAGCACTATACTTAGAGAAGCAGCGTGGCTCAGTGGAAAGAGCCCGGGCTTTGGAGTCAGAGATCATGGGTTCAAATCCCGGCTCCGCCACTTAGCTGTGTGACTTTGGGCAAGTCACTTCACTTCTCTGGGCCTCAGTTACCTCATCTGTCAAATGGGGATTAAGACTGTGAGCCCCACGTGGGACAACCTGATCACCTTGTAACCTCCCCAGTGCTTAGAAACAGTGCTTTGCACATAGTAAGCGCTTAATAAATACCATTATTAGTGCAGTGTTCTGCCCACAGTAGGTGGCTCAAGCAATACAATTGATTGAAAAGACAGACTGAGCTCTGGCCTGGTTTAGGGGTAGGCCTGCCTGGAACCCCATGTGGGACAGGCACTGGGTCCGATCTGGTGACTTTGTCTCTACTCCGATGCTTAGCTCAGACAAAATGCTTAATGAATGACACCCCCCCACCCCCGCCAACATAAATGTTCAAATATAATGATAATGATGATGGTGGTATTTGTTAAGCGCTTACTATGTGCCAAGCGCTGTTCTAAGCGCTGGGTGGGGGGAGACACGATGATCAGGTTGTCCCACGTGGGGCTCACAGTCTTCATCCCCATTTTACAGATGAGGTAACCGAGGCCCAGAGAAGTGAAGTGACTTGCCCAAAGTCACACAGCTGACACGTTACGGAGCTGGGATTAGAACCCACGACCTCTGACTCCCAAGCCCCTGCTCTTTCCACTGAGCCACGCTGCTTCTCAAATGTCTGCTGGGAGGTGGGGACACTCAATGCTCCTCCGCTTTCCCTTCCAGGACCTGGGCATCCTGCTCCCCTTCTCTTCACACCGCCCCCTCACCCATCACCAGCTGGATCAGGAAATTTAAGATCCACAGCCCTCCCTCTTTCCTAGACCAAGGGCTTCCCTAACTCCTCTTTGTCCCCAGGCTGGGTGGGACAGCTCTTTGGGGTCAGGAATTGAGGGAGACCAATCCTTAGCACTAAATCCTTGCCTAGCTGGAATCAAAGATCGGGAATGTGTTGGGAAAGTAATCCTCTTTGCTGGGCCTTGAGCCATGAGAAACTCAGCTTGAGGGAGGATGTGGGCTCCCCTCCCCACCTCTGCTCTTCTCTTCTTTGGAGGCCCAGGGACCCAGGCTTCCTACCTCTCCCCAGCCCCTGCTCCCTCCCATTTGTATGGGCTGAACCCAGGCATCCGGGGGTTCCTGGTCCCACGCCCTGCCCGGCCCGCCCTCTTTAATTACTGGGGCTCCTTAGCGAAGAACTAATGCCGCCCATTTAATTAGGCTGTGCCAATGAATGCTTATCAGCCTGAGACTCCCATCTTTGCCCCCGAGGGAAGGGGGTTTCGATGGAAGTTGAGGGATGGAGGTCCTTCTGGGAAAACAGGTGGGGAGGGGGCAAGGTTGGGAAATGGTACCGTCCAGGGAGGGTTTGCTGCCACTGTATGATGTGCCTGTATGGGTTCTGAAAGGGGTGTGGAGGGAAGGAGGGACCCGGGGGTTGGGATGCCTGGTTTCTGGAGGGGAGCGGAGGAGGGGGCTGGATGAGGATGGGACGCTTGGACTCTCCTTGCAGAGGCTTAGGGAGCCAGGGTGTCTGGGGGAGCTGCCTGGGCCTGCGGGGCCCGCCCCAGTCCCAGGGGAACAAGCCCCCAGGGTGGGGTGGAGGGCAGGGGGCCCCAATTACCCAGGCAGCGTAGGCGGAGCCCCGGAACACGTGGGGCCCAATGTGCTGGACTGCAGCCGGGCCCCGCCGGGCGGCTGGCTCTGGGGTGGGGCCTACCCAGCCGGATGTACCAGTCAGTTTAGTGTGGAGAGCTGAGAAGCGTGGATGTCTGTGTTCTGTAGGTGGGGAGCGGGGTGGTGGTGGAGAGGGAAGGCTCAGCTCTGAGCTGTCCGAGTTCTGGGTTGGGAGACGGGGAAGAAGGCCCGAAAGGCTGGCTTCTACGAGGGAATTAGATGCTGGGGGCAAGTTGTGTGAATTCTGCGTTGGGAAAGGGAATGACTCTCACTGAAGCTGGGAGCCTTCCAACCTTCCTCCAGTTGTCCCTGTTCAGCCTCCCCCGCCTCTGCCGCCACTCCAGCTTCTGGGATGTAGCGTTTCTGAGGTTACCAGTCACCCGGAAGAGATTCCAGAAAGAGTCTTGTGGTGGTGGTGGTGGTGGTGGTGGGATGGGGGGGTGGGGGGGGGGGAGAGCAGGACTTTGAACTGCTGCCCACCTCTTCTCCCAGGCCCATCATTCAGTCTTGCCCCAGAGAGGAGAACCCTCCCTCTCTGTCACATCCCCCTCTTCTCCACTCCTCTCCCCACCCTCCCTGAGCGGATATAATGGCAGCCAGGGGCCAAGGCGGCCACTGTGGGGAAAACCATCGCCTGGAGCTGGGATGTCTGGGGTCCTCGTCCCTGCCATGATGCCTGAGCGGAGACAAGGTTCTGGGAACCAGGATGTCTGAGTTCCGCCACTGTGGGGAGGAGTGAAACAGCCGGAGGTTCAGGAGTATCTGCACACACCAGGCATCAGGGGGGATGGTTGTGTTTTTATTATTATTTTTGTTGGTAGTAGTAGCAGTGATAATAATTGCAGCATTTTTAAGCACTTACTCTAAGCTAAATACTGTGCTAAGTCTGGGCTAGAAACAATACAGTCAGATCAGACCTAGTCTCTGTCCCATGGAAAGAACAGGTATTTATTTCCCCGCCATTTTACGGGTGAGGAAACTGAGGCCCAGATAAGTCAAGGTACTTGCCCAAAGTCACACAGCAGGCAAGTGGAAGAGCTGCAATTGGAACCCA